>NC_135497.1:15855164-16155164 GCF_052857255.1 Amblyomma americanum | reverse complement strand
AAATTAGGTTTTTGGATCTCCGGCTTCTGCTCGAAGAAGGACATGCGTGCTGGCGCCATGAACCTCGCAGCAACAAAGGTTTCCTTCCCCATGAGTCAGCTCATTCTAAGACCGTCAAGAGGGCAATTGCGAAAGGGGCATTGAGGTCAGCGCTTGAAAAATCATGCCCGCACCAAATGGGCACCAGCTTTTCGAAGCAGATCACTAGATTAAGGGCAGCTGGTTACCCCCAAGAAATGCTGATCACGGTAAGCGAGGCGCTGCTTCACCGCTTGCCTCGCAAGGAATCTGCAACCACGGGGGAAGAAACGTGGACCAGCAAGAACATCGTTGTTGCACCCTACGTCCACGGCTTTACTCACAACCTCAAAAAGATCGCCGCAAAACATGCTGTCAAGGTGGTTTGCTCTGCACCCAACAAAGCATACAAGATGTGCCGCCAAGTTAACAACGAAGAGCGAAGGATGAGGTGCGCAGTAAACCACCAGACAAGATACGCAGATTGCGACGAAGGTGTAATTTATCATTTCCCTGTCGCATGCGGTAAATGTTATATTGGACAGACAGGCAGGTGCGTCAATGAAAGAGCTAGAGAACACGCAAATTCATTAGGAGCAACTGCCACATCAGGTTTCCTGGCTCTTCATTGCCGCCAGCCTAAGCACCCATGCACGGCCAACCTCGACAACATCTCGATCCTTGGAAGAAAAAAAGATAGGCTGGCCAGGGAAATCATCGAAGCTGTAGCCATCCACAAGACAGGGAAGGACTGCGTAAGCACCCCGTCAATTGCACTTTCAACCAAAGAAAAAACGCTCCTCCATGATGTTTGCCATGTCCCATGAACCGGCCAAATTATACGCCCGTCCTGTTCGGCACCGTGTTTGTGCTTTTTGTTTTTATCTCCCACATCATGTTTTAGGTTTTTAGACCTGTTTTAGTCGTGTTATTGTTGGCATTTTGGTTTTAATTCAACTTTAGGTTTTTAGCCCTGTTTTAGTCGTGTTAGTGTTGGCATTTTTTTTAGTTTTTTTTTGGTTTTTATTCAACTGTCGTCTCACCTGAAGGCGAAGGAGCTCTTCATGATTTCGCAGCCTCATGTCCTCCTTCATGTTAAACTTCTAGCTTTGCTTTGGCGTGATTTCTTGCGGTTTTTCATTCATATATTCTTTCAGTTGTTTCGTGTTTTGTTTTTATGACGCGGCTTTTGCTCTTTCACTGTCTTTGATGTGGCCTACATCTTTTCCTGTGACTACTCTTAGAACTGATTCTCGATCATGCTTTGGTTCCCATCACGTGCGCACAGTTTTGCAACGCGGCCTAAGATTGTGGGGGGTCAGTGATTTCGCTTTCCCGGTAACGGCTGTTTCGTCATCTGTTCTAAGGATTGTTGTTACATTTGCTTTTGGTGCGGCCTTCTTTCGCCATGCCCTTTGCCTTCTCTCCATCCTTCTCTCCACCTTTACCACTGTTCCGCGCCTTTTCATTAAAGTTGTTAGTCAGCAGTGTGTTCCGTGTTCCACGTGTCTCTCTTCGTTTGTGTCCCAAAGTTCATGCTGGCCCAAATCATGGCTCTGGCCAGCTGCTGCACAGCACAGAGAGGTGTGCTCCGCTTTCCCGCGATGCCGACGATCTCTCGCTGTACCTCCGAGGCAGCAGGCCGGGGCGCGCAGGAGCCGTAGGGGGGTAGGCCTTGTGTCAATTGCTCATACTCGAGCAGCGCCGCGCCCATTCGTGAGCGCGGGTGCGAGCGCATACGCTGCAGCAGCGAGCCGCCGTCCTGTGCGCGGTGAAGCCGGTCGATGTGATTCAATGCCCTGCGCGCTGCTTGGAGCTCAAGTGGCCACGCTCCTGCCTCGGCCAACGTTGCGGCGCACTGCGAGTGTTTGGGCAGGCCTAGGCACACGCGCAGGGACTTGCGGTGCTGAAGCTCGAGTTTCTTTCAGCACGGCTTGCGCACCGTGACGAGCGGCAGCGCATAGAACTGCTAGGCCTGAGGTTGCGGAATTGAGATTCCATGCGCATGAACAGCGCCACTTCTCTCTGCTTTGCGCATCGTGTTTCAGAGGCCGCACTTCGATGTTTCGAGAAATATTTCCGACATAAGCAGTGCCAATGGGGCTGATGAAATTTATTTTTCGTGATGAAAAATTTTGGCATAATCGGTATTCTTAGATATTCTAGTTCGGCTTTGCCATGGTTTATCCTAACGCCAGCATCAAGGTGTAGTACATTCATTAACAGCTGCAGAAATTTCATGCTTCCTGAATGGGAAGTTGTGTCATGTCGGTTCCAAGCGACGCACACTCGCCTGGCGATATGCTTTTTCGTAAGAAATGAGCATTTACGAACATGGAACGGAAAAATATGGCATAAATCATCAGCGTGACTGCCTGTCCACTGCAGGCCTCTCCCATATCACTACAGTTAACCATGTTCTATGCCAGCTGCGGCCACCTTATCCCCACAAACTTCTTTATCTCATCCGCCCACCTAACCTTCTGCGCCCTCCACAATCCCCCTGCTACGTTTACCTTCTCTTTGAATCTAGTCTGTTACCCTTAAGGACCAGCGGTTATCTTGCCGTCGCATCACATGCCCTGCCCAAGCCCATTTCTTCCTCTTTATCTCGACTAGGATGTCACTAACCCTCGCTTGTCCCTGACCCACTCTGCCGTTTTCCTGTCTCAGAACGCTGCGCTTATTATTTTCTTTTCCTTAGAAGGCTGCGTTGCCCTCAATTTAAGTTCAACCCTTTCCTTAGCCTGCATGTTTCTGCCCCATAGGTGAATACCGGGGAGATACAGCTGTTGTACACTTTTCTCTTGAGCGATATTGGTTAACTGCCATTCATGATCTGAGAGAACCTGCCAAGTGAGCCATTCTTATGTGGCAGTTCTTTCGCTCTTCTCTATGGGGGTGTAACGTAGAAAGCTTCTCAGGCTATGAGGGACGCCGTAGTGAAGGGCTCCGGAAATTTCGACTACCTGAGGTTCTTTAACGTGCGCTCACATCGCACAGTATTCACTCTTGTGATCCGCACCCGCGGTCACTGCCTGCCCTGAAATGAAGGGCATCAAATGGCTACCACTGTATGACAGCATTTTTAAAACCGCCGGGAAAAATTTGTGTAACCTGGGTTAATAGACAGTCCTAGTGTAGCCAGATCTGTATGGAAAATACGGTAATGCGTTGCCGTTGCTACCGTTACCAGGCTTCCCTAGACGTATTTTCCGTAAGGTAGCAGTTGCCGTTGTTACCGTGTTTACCGTACGGTGGGGATAAAGCTCTATATAGACCTACCAGGGTAAAAAAAAAATTGCGGGACACTTCAAACTCCGTCTTTTACGGTATGACGAGACAGTACACAGTAGAGAGTTATAGCGTATCGTTACTGTGTTTTCGTTACCGTTTACCGTGTTACCGGACGCCGGACTTTCCGGTTAGCGCGGCACACGCCAGAAGACGTTTTAGCGCACCGTCTCTCCCGTAACAAGTTACCGTAAGGCTAAAACGATGGATGGATGGATGGATGGATACGGCTGAACCCTTTACATCGGGCGGTGGCTCAAGCCACCTAGCCATGTCTGATGATGATGATGACGACTGATGATGATGGCGCCATCTAGTGGCAGTAATTTAGAGTGCGCCAACTCGGGGCCGGAGAAGGCTTTTATTTTCTGCAATTACTGATGAATATAGTAAGAGAATTACCAGTCTTTTTTTCGAGGAAAAAATCATGAAAATATAAAAAAATGTTAAATCGGGCACAAAACTGAAAAGCTGCAGTGTAGTTGCTTTTTGGCTATGTACACGACATATAGTTAGGCTTAACTGATCAAAAATTGGCAAATAATCTCAAAAACATGGCCTAGTTGTTACTCAAACCTCAACATATGAGTGAGAGTTTGCAAATTTAAAGCGAATGCCTTCATTTATAGCGAGAAATGGCACCGAAGAACGCGGTGGCGGTCCGAAGCGGCCATGCAGTGCGCCGCCATGTTTTTTTACGAGCCAACGCTAACTCCCTGGAACGCTAAAAGAGATTCCGTAAAGTGCTAGCGGACCGGTAAGTGGCGGCGCATGCGCAGATGTCGCTAGTCGGGCCTGATAAACGGTAACGTAAACACGGTAACGATATGCTATAACTCTAGTTATAGCATATCCTTACCGTGTTTACGTTACCGTGTTACCGGACGCCGGACTTTCCGGTTGGTGCTGCGCGCGCCAGAAGACGTTCTAGCGTACCGTCTCTCTCCTAACATGATACCGTAAGGCTAAAACGAGTGATGATGATGGCAGATGCGCCAGCTTTTATTGCAAACAAAAATACGAATGTATTGCAAGCATTTCTATGAAGGGAAATACTACATGCACTTTAGTAATTTTTTCCTTTCCATATACTTCAGCTAACAGACGACTCAGGGGCTTTTCAAATGCGCCCGTGAAGCTAGGCACCTTGCCTGCCCTGGCCAGTGGATAATTTTACTACGCAGAAATCAGTAAGCTTGTGTTCGCAGCGCTCGTTGCGTTGCGAGCGCTGCAAAAAGCGCAACTACGGCACCTTCTGTTTGCTGAGCCGCATTGTCGCTTCTTTAGATAGATGGATGGATGGATGGACGGACTGACGGACGGACGGATGGATAAGGCCGAACCCTTTAAATCGGGCGGTGGTTCAAGCCACCTATCCATGACTTGTAAAATTTACTCTTGTCTTGATTTTAGCCACCAACCGCGTAACCTTCGCTTGGTTACGTCTACACACTAAACACAAATCAACCCAGATGGGTGTTTTTGGCTTGTCCTCTAGCGTCCTCCCAAATTGAGGTTCGATATACTCCGTTAGACTTGGGGTAGATTTCAACACCAAAAAATACGGAGGACTTACGGTTGGCGAAGGGAGCGGATTGGGTGTAGATTTTTACACCAAAAAATACGAAGCACTTGAGGTTGACAATGAGAGTATATTTGGCGTAGATTTTTACACCAAAAAATACGAAGCACTTCCGGTCAGTAATGGGAGGTTTCAACCGCGGCGATACGCTGAGCGGTGGCGGCGGTGTCGTGTGTATGCAGGCGCCAATATTTCGCAACGCCGGCATCTAGGAGGAGGAGGTGATGACAGCGCTCCGTTTTTCTATATTGCATTTTTGCTCTTTCTTACAAGGCTACTAGAACTGCTAACTGTATAGGCGGAACGGTGCTAGTTCGTTAATCACAATAATCAGGTTCGAATGCGCTTTGTAATCATGAACAAAGCCTAATCGAACTTCAATGTTGAGATATAACAACCAGACCCGTTCCGTCCATGCCGTTACGAAGTAGTACTGTAAGGAACAGGGCAAGAACGCTGGATACAAAGTGCATCGGACCGCTGTCTTCACCTCCTCCTGGATGCCTGCGTTGCACGATCGTGGCGCCATGCTACACACGACGTCGCAGTCACGTCGCAGCGTACTGCCGTACATCGCGGATACAAAACGAGACCAGCGGCGGCGGCAAGGAAACGTCTTTAATCTGACTCCGCTGTGTATACGGCACTTCTGTAAAAAATACACAAACCATGGCTCTGGCTCTAGCCGAAAGTATCTTGGCGGGGTGGTTCGCATTGGGCAAGAAAAGCAGAGTTTGGGAGACGACAGGCAATGAAACTGAAAACAAGACCGTGGTAACGGATCTACGTGCCAAATTCCTGCAACACATTTTTCTTCTCGTAAAAGTATACCATCTCTTCACTGTGGTCCAAAAACCGAATCCCTGAAGTTAAAGAACCTGTATGGTGCACAAGCCACTTGCGGGCAGCTCCACATTGGACAAATAATGTTTGCCATCTCTCTGCCTTTAGTTTTTAAAAGGAATGAATTTGTATATTGTATCCTTAAAAATCCCTTCATTACTGTCACTTATTTTTGCAGTCCATAATGGACCTTCTTAAAGAAAATTTTGAATTCCGTGCTCCACTCGCGTATTGAAAATATTTTTCGAGCACTATTTTCATCCAGTCTATTAGTCCTCAAAGTCGATAAAACCGGGATTCGCCGTAAGGATTACACAAAAATATTGCATATAGCTTGTGCTCCGTGGTTTTATTTTCGAACAAAAATATAGTTCTTGGATTTTACCTTCATAGTGCAAGGCAGCTGTGTAAGTTTGTTAGACATTTTTTTTTCCGAGACTGCAGTTTTAAGCACTTTACAGAACATTGTTACTAGCACGTCCTCAAAACACTGTTCGCAATTTAACTTGTGCATGCGACTTACTCATTCCATTGGATGTTAGAAAATACTGGATTACACAGACCACCGCTACAAATAGCACTGGATTATCACAAATGTCAGTTACTAACCTACACACATATCTGAAATATTAACACCAGCAGCATTAAAAGGCTGCTTAACATGTCAAGCTTATTCAATTGAAAAGAAATTGAAGAGCCTGGGTAAAGTAAAGGTCACAAAGACCTGTAGATTACAATTTTTTTTTTTTAAATGGCGGACAATAAACAACATTTTAAACCATAATTTTTGGACAGATATTAGAGATAGGGGACTAACTTGAAATCAGCACCTAAAAGTTATCAAAACGATACAATAGCAAATCTTGAAAAACAATGCAGAGTTGACTTGAAAACTTCTTCGCTACACTTCAGGCTAACTGGTGCTGTCAGATAAGATTAGCTAAAAAAATTATTATGCACCAGACAATTCCCATTGGCTAATTCCAAGTGGCTAACTTCAAGATGCAGATTACAAACTACAGTAAAAGAAATACTAAACAGACATCCTAAAGCAGCCCACTAAATCTACAGTAAAATATCATAGGTATCCAACCTCTAATGTTTGTGTTTGTTCTTGAGAAACACATAGGATGAACATAACCTTAGAAAACGTATACAGTACATTCAATTTAACACACAATCACATAAAAAGAACCCAAAACAAAACTTTAGACTCAATATATGGAGGCCTATGCTCTAGAGAAAGTTTATGTTTCCCGAAAGATATGTTAGCCACCCATTTGAAGGAGCCTGTCGCAAATAAAATGCAGCACTCATAACTTATATGGAGGGGCATGTGTGTTGGGTGAACAAACCTAGGTCCAAAAAGCAGATTTGGAACTTTTCGTCGGGACAATCCAAGTTGGTTAAGATTAGTATCGCTCTCTGGTGTTTGCGCTCCGCACTTGTGAAGTCCTGTGTGCATTGCATCCCAGAAGGTGTGTTCTTTCAAGTACAAAGGCTTGCAGCGGCAAGGTTTCCAGACTCGGTTATTTC
The DNA here is from genome assembly GCF_052857255.1 of Amblyomma americanum. Lineage (NCBI taxonomy): Eukaryota > Metazoa > Arthropoda > Arachnida > Ixodida > Ixodidae > Amblyomma > Amblyomma americanum. The sequence goes on along the minus strand of NC_135497.1, from coordinate 16,147,891 downwards.
AAGGGCGTGTGAGACGCTCCTTTCCACGGTAAAGGCTGATCGTTCGAGTAACGCTAAGGGCGGTAAGGAGGGAGAGCAAAGGAAAAAGAAGAAAACTTGCAATTCCTTATGTCCACCGCATGTCGCACAACCTTAGGAATGTGGGGAGGAGGTTTGAAGTAGGCGTCGTGTGCACAGCACCATTCAAAGTGACACGTCTTTGTACCATGTCAAAAATTAAAGCAGAACGGCTACGTAATGTCAGCCCGTTCGTGTGCGCAGTGCGTCACCGCTCTCCGTTCTTGAATTGTGTTTGCGGCGACGTGCATGAGGTACCGCTTTCCTGCAAAAAAGTGTATGTTGGCCAAACGGGGCGCTGCCTGAACGTTCGGCTCATGGAACATAACCTTTTTTCAGACACCGTTCGTTCAAGCATCGCTGAAAGTTGTGTAGAATGCACCAAGAAGAATAAAAAAACGTGCAAAGTTGTTTTCAAAGATACCATTGTGTTGTGCCGGCATCGCGATCAGGATTATAGAGGCGTATTTTATCAGGGAGAAAAAAGGTGCCCGTGTTAGCACTGCTTCCATCACGTTGTATGAAAAAGAGAGGATTTTTTAGACGCCTCATGATGTGTCGCCTGTTGATCTGTGGCGCAAGTGTACTTCGGTTTGTCTTTTATTGCACGTTGGAGTTGATATTGCCCTTTATGCTATCTATGCACTGCGTGCCTTTCGCACCTACGCCAGTTATCTGTGTGTATATATTGCGTTCCTTCACAATAAAATTTAGTTGCGAGACAGCGCTTGTTTTGTCCCCCTTCCAGTGCCCTCCGTCCGTCCGCGCTGAATTTTCCGCCAAAATCAAGAAAGGAAGGCTGAGTTTCAAGGCATACATTCTTTCTCCCCCTTCAGATATGAGAGGCGATAAAGTTTACGCACGCTGGGCTATCCTCTGTGTTGCATCGTCCTGAGCTGCATTTATCCGCCTCCCGATGCCGTCTGTTAAGAGCTCTTTTCTGTCCCGGACTGGGTACCATCTTTCCGGTGGCTCACGTCCGATTGCTGACGTGACGTCATGTGGGCGAATCCTTGCTGCTGTTGTGCGCATTTCTTCGGAGTATCGCTTGTTTCGGCGGTAAGCCACGCAACGGGACGTCTGTTGGCTGTGGTCAGTGTGTGGATATTGTTGGCTGTGGTCCGTTGTCATAGACCGAGATGTACCGAGTTCTCAGATTTTTTTTCGGAAAAGGGCAGATACTTTGTGCATCCACTCGGAAACTTTGTTGAACTTTTAATGGCTGCACACGGTGGTAATGCCTGTCACTGACTTGCTTTCGAGTGCCTACTGTTGTCACTGACACTGCATAAACAGTGGAGGGTGACTAATCAAGCTTATATTTTAATGTTTCAGGTCTCTTTACGACAACAGCATCCAGTCGCTGGCCAATGGATCATTCGCTCCCCTGAATAACATTCAAACGCTGTAAGTTCCTTAACCTTGTGCCTTTCCACCCCGTTTTATATTTTGCACCATGGAGCAGAAACGTGGAGGCCAACGAAACTGGTTCAGGTTAAGTTAAAGACAACGCAGCGAGCCATGGAAAGAAAAATGATAAGTGTAATGTTAAGAGACCGGAAGCGGGCAGAGCGGGTGAGGGAACAAACGCACGTTAATGACATGCTAGTCGAAATCAAGAGGAAGAAATGGGCTTGGACAGGGCATGTAATGTGAAGGCAAGATAACGGCTGGTCCTTAAAGGACTATTGACACCAAATTTTTCCTTGCGTGCTTCCTTCTTTCAAACGACCCTCTAGACATTGGTATGCACAGAGCACACTGTGGTATTCGCCTATGACCGCTAAATAATTTATACTTGAATTTCTTTTTGACGCAGTTTCGGTTTCATCAATCGTACGATGGCTGTGATGCGTAGTTGATGTCTAGGTCACGTGAGACACAAAAAAAAACAGCAATATAACGGTGGATACGTTGTTTAATGTAATTCTAGCTATTGAAGCAGGCTGGTCTAAATGATGTAGTGAGTTAAAACTACGTACCAGCTTCGATATTGAATTTTTTCGTGCGTAACGTCATCCAAACATCAACTACACGTCGCAGTTATCGTTTGGTTGATGAAACCGAAATATGGTGTCAGATGAAATTCAGTTATATATTATTTTGCTGTTACAGACGAAAACTACGCGGCTGCCCACGTATTCTAACCTCTAACGCATCGTTTGAAATCAGAAAACACGCTAGAAAATTAGGTATCTATAGTCCTTTAAAAGTAACACATTAGATTCAAATCGAAGGGAAGCGTAGCAGGGGCAGCAAAAAATTATTTGAGCGGATCAGATTAAGAAATTTGCGGGGATAGGGTTTCCACAGCTGACACAGCACATGATTGATTGGAGAGATATGGGAGAGGCCTTTGTCCAGTAGTGGGCGTAGTCAGGCTGGTGATGATGCTGACACAATCGTAAGTCAGGCACAGCTACAGAGGCGCCTAGCGCTGGCGATTTATAACTGTGAGGCGGTTAACGTCGGAGCTCTTTTTTCTCACGTGTGGGGGAGAAAAAAGGCCGTCAGTTGTTGACTTTGCGTTGCCTTAGTTTTTATTTCCCTTTACACGGTGGTAACAAGAGGGCATAAGCAGTGTGTTAGGGTCACTGGGGAATCTTGTCCGTGTAGGCTTTTTCCCTGAATTTCACATACACTACCGGGCTTAATTCGAGCGTGAACGTACATTAATCGTTGAGTGTGCAGCGAGACATCGATGTGCACAAAGTGCATTTTGCTGGACTGTTTACATACAGTTATCAATCCCTCTGGTTGTCCGTTGCAGCTGAAAGCGTGTGTTCACATGTGGCGTTTGCACTTCCTTCCTGTCCTGTAGTATCGTGGGTTACAAAAGGATATGGGACGCGCGAAAAGGGACTTGAGGTGTGAGGCCCACGTCATTGCAGTATTCTGCATCGTGCCGACTGTGAGCTCTATGCAAGTGTGGTCTGCTTGTCGCCTACAGTGGACGTGCCTCGCACACTTTTCAGGCACTTGGCGCGGAACCCGTTCATCTGCGACTGCAACCTGCGCTGGCTGGCGCTGTATCTGCACCAGCACCCAGTGGAGACTAGTGGCGCGCGCTGCGAGGGGCCCAAGCGTATGCACCGGCGGCGCCTCTCCATCCTGGGTGACGCCAAGTTCAAGTGCAAAGGTTTAGCGGCCACTCGTTCTGCTTCGCCTGTGCCGTTTCATGTTGCGCTAAATTGGCTGCAAATGGAGAACGAGTCTTTAGGCTTCACGAGTTGGCTGCTAGAGTGGGCTTTAGGTCTTCATTTGAGTGACGCACCGTGTAGTTTACAGCATGTCTGAGATCAATATATGCGCAATATGAAGTCAAATTCCAGTCAGTGACAGTGTTCAAGAGTACACAAACTGGTCGCTTGTGTACTGTATTATGGCTGTATTATTAGAAAATGACACAGCGTTTATTATAGTTCAGCTCGTCGTCGCTGACCTGATTCATTCTGCAAGCAGTGCACTAGACCTCCTACTCAGCTAAAGATGGCAACATGGAAATGGTGTAATACTTACACCGGGTGTTTCGAAAAGTTTTTTTTTGTTAAATGCTTTTCAAGTAGGTTTTTTGTAGTAGAAATAGGATTCGGATTAAGGATGTTAGCGGTAGCGGAGAAAAGCGAGGCGCCTTCATTAGTCAGCTGCTCATGTGCGGTCTACCTTTTTAGCTGTAAAAATTAGGCCCCACATTGTGATGGGAGATTTTTAGCTGGCCGTCAGTAATATACCCAAACGGCACCAAACTGTGGCTCTCCATGGACGCCATGCTGTAGCGCACGGCTTTCGGTGGCGTCTGTCCAGCCCACACTGGAGGGCGATCGGCGAAAAAGAGATGGTGGGGGGACGAAGGGTCTTCATGCATCCTAAATTTGCGCTGTGCCTCCCAGGCCCGAACTGCTGCACTACTATCCTCCCAGCACAGAGTGCGATGTACAGGAACACCTCACCAGACGCCGCGCACAGCGCGCAACCACCACGTTTCGAATGTACTGGCACTGGTATTTCTCGATCCACAGCTATTTCACAGATGCTGACCAATGTACCTGCTGGCTATAAATGATAATTCTGCTCATGACCAGTGTTTGGGCTCTATTTCGTGCGCCAGCGTGTGGAAAGGAAAGAGAGGGAGTCAACTGCAAATCGCATTTTGGGCACCAGTGATGCAGGAACAATATTCGTAACAAGCGGATAATGAAAGTCATGTGGATAAAGCCGCAACTGCTCATAATCCTCCTGATCTTGCTTGATTGGAATACCGGCAAACGCAGACCGTCGCATGCACTGCACCCTAGGATTAAGCTGCTAAAAGACGCTTGAGAAATTAAAAATGATCCAAAGCCAGTAGTGGCTTAGCATCGTCATTAACTGGATGCCTCGGACGCCGCCTTTGGTGCCACTGCTGGCTGGCGTGGTTTGCGTCGCTGGGTGCAGCGCAGCCTCCATGTGGAGAGCCTTTTTCGGTAAAGGTGGGTTCAGACGAGCGGACCGGATCGCGAGTGGTCCGTGCGCGTCAGCCCTGTCCGCGTGCCACGTGACGTGAACACTGCTCCGAGGGACCTTGAGCGGGCGGCTTGTTTTCCGGGCCCGGACCGCAGACCGGATGGAAAACGCGACCGCCTAAAAACCGGCTGTGAGAACCTTCGGCCACATTTTCAAAGCCGTTTTTTTTTCTTGTTCCGTCGCCTCTGTCGAGCCCCGCAGCTGACGGAGGGGGCTGTTTTTGGACCGGTTTTTCCCGCAAATCGGGCGGCCGGGGCCGCTGGGTTAAGGTGGCTATATTGGAAAGGTGTGAAAACCGGCCGGGGAAACATGGCCCCGCAGCGCGCCGATGCCGTGTGGTGGCGCTGATGGCAGAGGCGCGGTAAGGCGCGCAGCCGAAATGAGCGCATCGCGTAGGCTAAATTTAACCACTGAAGCGAAAATGAGCCCGTTTCGCTTATCGCGCGTTTTCTGCTAGTGTCAAAGAATGGATCTTTATCATAAAATGGTGTTTCGTCAACTCGCATCATTATTCCTGTGAAATATGCTGCTTCACAAGCCCAGTTTACATTGCATAGCTGGACTGAACCACGTTTTGTGCGTGCACATTTCGAGATGATGCCCAGGATGTGGGCGACGCTGTTAATGCCGTAGTGGAAGGTTTCGGAATAATTTAAACGACCTGGGTTTCAACGTGCACTGACTCTCTGCGTTGTGCCGCCACCGAAACGCAGCCACTACACATACGTACGGCGAGAAGAGCAGGTTGTAATGCGTGCCGTAGGACCTCAAAACTGCAGTCACATTGGCTGAAGGCGAAAATGAAAGACCGCCACGATGGCTCAGTGGTTAGAGTGCTCGACTACTGATCCAGAGTTCCCGGGTTTGAACCCGACCACAGCGGCTGTGCGATGTCAGTGCACGTTAAACATCCCCAGGTGGTCGAAATTATTCCGGAGCCCTCCACTACGGCACCACTTCCTTTCTTCTTTCAGTCCCTCCTTTATCCCTTCCCTTATGGCGCCCTTCAGGTGTCCAACGATATACGAGACAGATACTGCGCCATTTCCTTTAAAAAAAACAATTACTATATTATTCCTAAGGGAAGAAATTATAAAGGAGGGACTAAGAGAAGGAAGAGGTGCCGTAGTGGAGGGCTCCGGAATAATTTCGACCACCTGGGGACCTTTAACGTGCACTGACATCGCACAGCACATGGGCGCCTTAGCGTTTCGCCTCCATCGAAACGCGGCCGCCGCGGTCGGGTTCGAACCCGCGGGTACTCCGGATCAGTAGCCGAGTGCACTAACCACCGCGGCGGGTAGGATGACGGCGCCCCAAAGCACGAACCGGGCGCCCCAACGCACAAACCTGTTTAATTACAAGTGAGGGGGAAAATTTTTCAGAATTTGATCTTCAACACACAAAGCTTCAGTGTTTTCCGTTTCTTCTCACTATCCTGATTTATACCCTTAAGGAAAAAAAATCGTTGTGAGGCAATAAAAACGTACAACTGATGCTGTCAGCGCAACTAATTTTTGTCACATATCACTAATTGAGTGTAGAATACCTCTTCCGCAGCTTCGACATGCAAGCGCGTTCGGCTAATCGCATGTGCAAGTTCGTTTTCAACGACGGTGACGACTGTAAAATGATATTGACGGCCTTGTCGGCACTTGGGGTCGTTCGAGACCACTTGGCAAACATTCCCTGGCAGGCAGGGGCAAGGAAGTTTTTTTTTTTTTTTACTGTTTCCCGTGCCACACCCAGGCGCAAAGCACCAATGCTCCGTCTTCTTTTTTGTTGTTGAAGGCATCTCGCTCTCGCATGAGAAAACGCTGCTACAGACTCTCCAATAAAGGCGACGAAACGAACTAACTGCTACGGGGTGCGCAAGGCCGACGCGGCTGAGCTTACCGCGCCGCTAGGAGCAGCGCCACATTCCCCCTAGCGGCATCGGTGCGCAGAGGGGTCACGCTCGGCCGACGGAAGGCGCCGCGCTCTTCACACCTTCCCAATCTAGCCACCTTAGCTGGGTTCTGCTCTACGTTTCCTTCGAGCGGCGGCGACGGAGCCCCACCCCACAAAAACGCGCCAGTCATAGCGCGAGCCCGCCTCACGTGACCCACGGCTTGCTTGCTGCGAGCGAGAGATGGCGCTGGCGAGCGTCGCGGCGTAATGCCGCTTGATAATATGAGTTCCACCAACCATTGAACTTTGCCGCCGCCGCGCGACCTCCTTTCCTTCTCCTCGCCCCTTCCCTGAGGGTCGGCTTTTCGCCCGTTTTCCTGCGCGACGATTGGTCTCCCTGCCGTTGCCCTTGGAAACGCGGGGCTCCATCGTTTTGCTTGTGTTTTTCTTTTTCTGTCGCGCCGTTTTTCTCCTATGCTTGGCGAGCGAATAATACGCGCTGTGCTTTTATTGCAACGTGCAAGCGCTATACCGTGCTGTTGCGCGTGCAGCAAGCGGCCTGAAGATGGTTATGTGGTATTCATGATACCATATATATTCACGTTAGGGGATTAACCACGACGTCATAACAAATGGTTGACGCCGTTGTTTGCTGCTTCGTTTTTAGGTTATTTTGCATGCGAGGCCAGAACGGAACGAATCTCCAAAGCATCCGCACATTGCATCTTCTCTGCAAATAGCGACAGGGCTCAAAACGTGCTAGTTCTTGCACCTGCTGCGTCGTCTTTATAACAACAAATTTGCAATTTTTAACAGAGTTGATTTTAGCGTTAGATCCCCTTGTCCGTCAACTTTCGGTTGCATGAAACTGCTGTATACATGTACAAAGGGACGTTGATTTGAGCTATGAAATACACCACTGTTGTATTTCCTTGAGCATGTTTTTTCTCAACTGTCGTCTATACTGCATAGCACATTTCTGCACTAGCGTAGATGCTGAATATTATGTGATTCTGCCGTCTGTTACGTGTATCTTGTCAATCAACGTTCTTGTGCGTGCCCGAAAATAAATCATCATGTTAATCATGCTCTCATTTTCTTTAATGATACATTTTTTGTGATGCCTCATCAACATACCAGCTTTATATCCTCCGCTACTTAGTGAAACGAAATTTCGGTGTCAAGTATAATATTGCATTACCGAGAGGCGTTTATCTTTCCTAGATACCTAGAATGCATTCTCTCATAGTTGTACCGAGTATATTCTTAAGCTTCCTTGGCACCAGTGCCTAATATTGTTCTATGAATTGCGGTCGATGAATGGTTGACCGCGTTCCTTGATCGTATTGAAAGTGCGCAAGTGTTTTGTTCAGTGAACACACTAGAATGCAAAAGCCACTTTCACACTGATGAGACAAAGGTATGAACGGAAGATGCACTCATGACTAATTTGTTCTAAGCAGGTGCGCGCTAAATAAGACCTACTGCACGCAAGTGTGCACAAGCAAAGGAAAACATTTCGAAGCAGTTCGTGTTAAGCCTAGTCAGAGTGTTATCTCTGTTGTGAGGTTTTTCTTTTAGTTTGGCTAGCTAGCATAATGCGTTTACACTTGTCGTCACTTTTCCATCTATAGTGCGAAGTTTGTATTTAACTGCAGTTAAATAATTAGCGCTAATTAATTCGGGTCGATAGCTAGCACAGTTCATTTGCACTGAATCTAAGCTTTCGAAAGGTATATGACTCGATGCTATAATGCAAAGGGTGGTTTTGTTTGAATTTGGCTCATTAATGCTAATTAATAGGGATCGCTAATTCAGAGAATTTGCATTCATCCTAAGCTTTTCAACGGTATATGACTTGATCGTCTAGCTCAATGTTTGGTTTTATACAAAATTAATTAATTACGCAAATTAATGCGGATCGCTAACTAGCACAGTGTCATTACATTGACCTAAACATTCCAACGGTATATGACTCGATGCTGCAGCGCGAATTTGGATTTTAATTGCAATTTACTAAATACCAATTAATTTAACCCCAATAATTGGTCAAAATAAGTGTAGAATTAACTAATGATCCAAACTGACGGTTGGTCACGGGACATATACTATTCTTAGACAGATAGCTTGACAGTAGCGTTATAGACTAAGTCCCGCTTCGACCTTCTATGATCTTGAAGTTCAAAGCACCTCCCTGGGTCGTTTTCCGAAGTTTTACCGCGGTGACAGAGTTCACGCCCTAAAACAACAAACAGACAAAGTCAGAGGCAGTACTAGGTCAGGTACACGAAGTAAAACACCTTATCATGTGACTTAAAAAGTGTCTGCAGTACAGAACTCGCCTGAAAGCTTTGTTTACATCAGTATTCCCCATTCAAACAGTACTAAGAAGAAACCGATCTCTTCATGAACGTTACTTTGTTCATTCTCAATGCTTTTCTCGCAATTTTTCAAATATTTTGCGCACTCCTGGAGCGCAGACCTGGCCCAAAAACACGCGCTTCACTCGCTGCTGCTGCCGGCCGGCGGGCGCCAAGGGGAAAAAGCGTGTCGTGCGCAGAGCCCGCAGCCGCCGCGCTAAGAGAATCGAGGAGGAAAGCGCGGCGCGGAGTGTCGCTACTTTCAAATTACCAAGGGGCTTTATCGCTGAGCCGGCGAGAGCAGCGATGCGCGGGTGCTTGGGTGCGCGGGCGCAAAAAAAAAAATGAAGCCCCCTCCCCCCATTTTTTTTTCTCCGTCGGGAGATGCACGCGTCTTGCGCCCCAAAAATTGCCTGGTGCCAAGGAACAGAGAGCGGAGGACAGTTTTATTTCATAATATAATATACCAGGTGTTCCAGCTAAACGAGTTTCCGACTTAGCATTCTGTTTGCACTGGGCGTGTGATATACGATTAGTGAATTTTTAGCTGGGACGCTAAAGTAACATCACTGTTATACATTTGGATTTCGCGCGCTATATTTTATAGCTTGAAGAATAAATTGCTCGGACGGTGCCTTGTTGCGAACAAGAAGTTATTATTTAAAAAGCTAGCTAGTCACTCTAAACTAATTAATCGATTGTGCAGTGCGAAGAAGAAAGTTAGGCAGGGTTTAACCATGATTATACCAGAGGTCGAGCGAAAGCATTTTGGCAATGGCCCGGACCAGATTTGGAGGCCGTCATCGTGTTGGACACGCTCATTTATGGTTGGACGCTCAGTTATGGTTAGCCCAAATCGGCCGAGGTCAAATTTCTAGGGTGGCCCGGGCCAAATTTAGAGACTACCATCGTATCGAGCACATTGAAATTATCCTGAAAATTGATTTTGGTCCTAATCAATGAAGGTCAAATTTCGGGGGTGGGATGGGCTGAAACATTTCGGAAACAACCCATGTCTAATTTGGAGACGCCATCGCATTGTCTATAGTCAAAGTGCTCGTCATCTGACTTAGAGCTGTTGCTATGAAATCGCCAAGTGCGAAGGTCACTTCAACATCATATGCGCACACCGGACTGAAACTCAAGTTCAGCCTTGAATAGAGAGTCATCACTAGGCCACACTACCCTCTAAAATTTGCATGTGTATTTCGAAAACCCCCACTTTCACACACACAAAAAAACAGTATGACTGGTTCAAAATCTTTGGGAATGCACGCACGCCGCACATTTCCACGCTCGCTGAATTACTCTTATTCTTCTATGAAATGCACTTATAAACTATCTGATTACCGTCCTTATCACCTGATGCCTGCACATGCTGCGCATCCGCACACTTCTCGCCCGTCGAGTACGCCTTGCATTTTGTTGTCTGCGCTTCCGAAGGAGATAAAACAGGAGAAACCCACCCAGCAGCACAAACGGCGAACCGCTATCACGGTGGCGTCATCGTCACATGGAAGGAAATAAGCACACCGCACGACTGCTGGACTATCGTGCTATATATTGCACTGGGAGGACGGCGCTGAAAACGCAGTGTGAATGGCACAACACGGCAGGCGGCTAACAACTGAAGTTTACTCCAAGGACAGAGGAATACAGAAAAAGGGAAGCCGCACTCTTTCACATTTAGCCCAGAAGGGAAAGCCTACTTGTTTACAAACTCTGCTTGCATGCTACTAGAAGCTCGCAAGTCTCAGGCGCTCCAAACCAGGAACAGCTGGTTGGGAGGTTGAAACAATGAACATGTGGCTCATATTCTGAGAAGAGCCATAAGGTAAACGAAAACTAAAACAAAAACACGCCCCGTGGACGATGGCGAACAGAGGGAGTTCGGGACGGTAACGAAGTGGGGGACGGAAAGCCTGTTACCAGGTTTAAACCGAAGAGAAGAGGACGGCTGATGAAAAGAGCAACCATGCAGGTGAAGAAGAAAAAAATGGGCAAGAGAGGCGACTGGCCAGACGAGATAAAGAGCAAAAAAACAAACTAAAAGAAAGCAAATCAGACAGTAAAGCGGAGCAAGAAACATAACAGGGAAGAGATGAAAAGGACGGAGTAAAGAAAAAGCGTATCAAAGGAATAACACTGCAAGAAGGCCGCCACCAACCCGCCGAACTGATGACTTTTGCCGCTTCCTGCGATGAAAGCTGCTTTGAAACCCCGTTCACTTGATGCTAGCTTGTAGGGCCTCATTGTTTCAATTAGCCGATGCTGGTAAAATATTCTCCAAACGGTTTTGCTAGCCTAACTCTCGAATGGTAGTACAAAGACCCATCTAGCAAGCCCTGGCAAACCATTCCTGTATTGATAGCAGAGTTCATTATCTCCTACAGATGTTCGATTTCATTCGTATTGGCCAGAATAATTTGACTGCAGTGAGCGCGGCGCTTTAATAGTAGCTTGCTATATTCGTATAAATTTTTTTGGTGATGTACACGTGGTGTTTCGCTGCAAAAACTGTGGAGTTCATCAAGGTTGTTCAGCTAACTTCAAGCTTTGGAACCGCTGGCGAGATCGCATTGTTTTTTTTCTGAGATAAGAGTCAAGCAATGCAAACCGCAAGCAGACGACAGACGACTTTCACTGCTCCTTCGGAGTGTCTTTCGGTTACCGCCGCCGCCACCGTTGTCTTTTTTTCACGCAGGAGAAAAAAAATGGCCGTGGTTTAGCTCTGGTTAACCCCCGTTGAATTGCGAAAGCTTCGTTTCCTCGCCAAGTCGTCAGCGCAGCGCCTCATTCCGACGCTTTCGAGAACTCAAACCGGTCTCTTCCGCAGTTGAAGAGTTACTCCGGGACGTGGCGCGACTTCTAGCCCTGTCTTCGTTACGACGCTTCTCGAGTCGTGCGGTGCGCTCTTCTGGCGTCTCTTGAGCGCGTTCTCCCTCGCTTCGTTCTGTCGTTGTTGCGTCTCTTTCGCGCTCTCCTTAAGGACTACAATACACTGAGGCGAAGCGCATATATATATATATATATATATATATATATATATATATATATATATATATATATATATATATATATATATATATATATATACACCCACCGCGAGGGGACACCTGTCCCTCTGCCCCAGCGGAGCTCATCTGGTGGAGCGAGCAGCGATGGCAGCGGCGTCGACGGCGGCGCCATCTGTTGGAGCGCGGCTGCGGTTTGCTACGCAACGGCGGCTCAAGGTCGGCCACGTCTTACGACATCGGCATACGAATATGGCGCGACGAGCCGAAATGGCTCGCTGGCTGGCGTAGTAAAGATTTCGCTTTAAAATAGAGGAGGTGCTGCTACAATACACTGTGGCGAAGCGGATATATATATATATATATATATATATATATATATATATATATATATATATATATATATATATATATATATATATATACCCCGCGAGGCGACACCTCCTCTTCCTTCACGGAGCCACGGACGGAGCACATATTGGTGGAGCGAGCGGCGACGGCAGCGGCGTCGACGGCGGCGCCATCTGTTGGAGTGCGGCTGCGGTGCTGCTAGGCAACGGCGGCTCAAGGTCGTTCGTCGGCCACGGCACACGGCATACGGCTGAAGTGCGCGACGAGCCGAAATGGCTCGCTCGCTAGCATAGTAAAGCGTTCGCTTTAAAGAAAAACCACTGACGTAGAGTCACATGGGAGAAGCGAGCGCCCGCCCAAATCGGTTTGCCGGTACCGGCACCTCTTTCGGTTCGGACGCCGCGCCGCTCCGTTGCTGCCGCGGTTTCCGCCTCCGTCGCCGCGCCGTGAGGAGACCGGCTATGTATTCAGTCCGGGCGCTTGACGGCGGACCGGGATTGCTTGTTCTTTTTTTAAGGCGATAGCCTTTAACGGCTCATACTCGTGGGGTCAGTCCGTCCGTCCGAGACACTGTCGATAAGAAAAAAATCCTTGTGCACGATGGGATTCGAAACACCATCCTTCCGTTTCGCCGCTGAGCGTGCTAACGACTACACTACTTTCTGCCATTTTTTTAAATTTTATGCTACTTTCTGCCAACGCATATGCAGTTGTTGTCTAGTATGCTGGGGAGTGTTTGCAGAAAGGCGTCAAATCAGCTAGATGCCTCCCAAATGCCCTCCAGTGTCTCCAGCATTTAAGGTTCACAAACAATTGGGTAGTTAACATCTTAACCACACATCAGTAACACAAGCAACAACACCGCGCTAAAGGCTTTCGCCTCACCGCACTTTAGGTAAACAAAGTGCCCCCCTGAATTTTTGGTTCTAGGTCTGTCAACGTTGGCTGGAGTGCTCGTCTGGCTAGCTATCCGAAATGAAGTCGGCTTTGCTCCATGCTGACGCCTTTCATTTTGGTGCGCTTTTCGCCGTATTTGCCGCTCCAGTGCAGCACTGTGTGTTTTCTTTTGTTCATTCCATATTTGCTGCACTGCATTGTTAATGTGTGTTTGAGTGTGTGCGCGTGCATGAGTGCCTGCTTTGCTTTGTCGTTTTTGCTAATATGAGTGAAGTTGTAAAGAAGACGCTAAATCACGAAGCGACCGTCGCGTTTTTAGCGCTCGTTGAGAGCTGCCAACTTATATGGAATATTGAACACGCTGACCACCTCAACGTGGCCCTAAGGAATAGGTTGTGGCAAAATATCGCCACGGAAATGGATGTGCCACATCCCGAGTCGGCCCCTTACACGTTTCAATAAAACTTGTTGCTGGGCGAGCTGGTGACACATACTTGAAAAAATATCTAACAATGTACTTGCGCAAAGAACACAGGACACAACAAAGTAACACATACGACAAGAACAGAGCACAACTTCCAACTAGTTTATGAAGAGCAGGCAACTTGAATATATACCAGTGTTGGCCAACAGAAAGATTGCAAACCAAAAGAAAGATAAGCCACGTGCGCAGTTCATACCAGCATGCCGCTGCCAAGGGTACAACCAGATATCATTTTGTCCAACTGATATGATACTCCAAAGATAACAAGCAAAACATAATACCAAAAAAGAAACTGAAGATTCATGAGGTGGAACAATGAAAGTGGGGAATATGACATATCTTAGCAAAGCAGTGTCAAAAATGCCGAAACAAAAGCAGAGTCAAACATGATAGTGATACCTGTCAACGGGTAAACTATCCTCGTTGCAAAAGTAGTGTCAATAAAGCGAAAGTGAAACGCTAAAAACACTAAGCCACAGAAATAACAGCACCGAGTTTTACCGACGTATAGCAACCTAATGACGAGACCGGTGACAAATGCGTTAGTACTACTTCAGTTGTTCTGCTCGACAAAGAGGTAACATTCTTAGATGGAGATGTGTAAATTCGATGTCCTCTAGGTTCCTTTATGTCGGTAAAACTCGGTGCTGTTATTTCTGTGGCTTAGTGATTTTAGCGTTTCACACTCGCTTTATGACACTGCTTTTGCAACAAGGATAATTTACCAGTTGACAGGTATCACTATCATGTTTGACTCTGCTTTTGTTATGGCATTTTTGACACTGCTTTGATAAGATATGTCATATCCCTGGCTTTCATTGTTCACCTCATGAATCTTCAGTTTCTTTTTTGATATTATGTTCTGCTTGTTATGTTTGGAGTATCGTATCAGTTGGACAGAATGATACCTGGTTGTACCCTTGGCGGCGGCATGCTGGTATGAACTGCGCACGTGGCATATGTTTATTTTGGTTTTGTAATCTTTCTGTTGGCCAACATTGGTATGTATTCAAGTTGCCTGCTCTTAATAAACTAGCTGGAAGTGGCGCTCTGTTCTTGTCGTATGTGTTAATTTGTTGTGTCCTGTGTTCTTTGCGCAAGTACATTCTTTGTTAGAAATGAACCAACTCGTCCAGACAGGAGTGTTAGTTGAAAAAAGATGTAGCGCAAAAGAGACGAGCACGGAAAGGAGCGTTCGTCTTTGTCGTGTCTCCCTCCCGTGCTCGTCTCTTTTGCTCTAGATCTTTTTTTTCAAGCCCGTACATGGTCGGTACGTAATGCTTTTATTTTGTTTTAACTGAAACCTTCGAGCTAAGTGGGCTTTCGAACCTGCCCTTGCGATGCATTTTACTTTGTTACAATTTCCTACGCAGGATTCTTGAAGGCGCTGTTTGGAAATAAGCGCCGGATGTTTCGAAATGGACGTAAAAAATTCAGAGCGCCGAAGAGCGGCCAGGGAGCCGCGCAAACAGCGCAGGCACGATGGGGGAGACAGTACGCACGCACTGTCCGCTGCATTCCTGTGAATGCTCCACGTTCGGACAGACTCGCGGCTGCTTGGTCACGTGTCACGATAACTGCGCATGACGCCCGCGGACCATCCGTGATCCTGTCATCTTGTCTGAACCCACCTAAATGGAAGGTTGACCTGACTTCCAGCGCATGCATTGTTTCCGAGATATGGGGACTGAGCTGCAGCCAAAGTGGCCCCTAATCACTCTAAAATACCCAGAGGAAGCGGTGTTGAAATCGTGCTCATTAAACAATAGCTGTATTCGAATCAGCTGTGGTTCACTGCACCGGTCAGTGGGGCGCTCCACCAACGCCCTTGATTCACAGCGCCCTCTGCACCGCCGTCCGCGATTTATTTGGATGCAGCCGTGGTGCCGCTTTGGTGTGAGAAACCACGGCACCAGCCGCCAAGGAGGGGAAGAAAAGTTGTGCACGTGCAGACGGCTTTCAGCATAGGCATGGGCCTGCCATTGTTAATTTATCCTGAATCATTTTTACTTTTGCCAAGTAATTCTTCTTCCTCTACCATACTGGTGCAGAGGGGGACGGTTGTCAGGTGTCAGGGGAGGAGAGGCGAATCCCCCTAACACCATTTGACAGGTGGACGCTTCACACAGATGCCGATGCCATGCCACCGGCCAGTTATTGCCTTCGTGGCCCTCCTAACGGCATCGCATTAAAAAGAGATTCCAGCCATGTCCTCCGGGTTTCCCAAAAGGCAGGCAGCGCCGCATGCATCATGGTCCGCCTCTTCATACGCTGTGTGCTGCAGCCAAAACTGGCATGACTCTTTTTTGCCGAGTTGGTGACTCACGATGGTAAAAGCAGCGCGTAAAAAGTGCGGCACAAAGAAGGAACACACGACGACACGAACGCTGTCAGCTGTTTATTACTTGCCGTTGCCACGTATAGGAACCGCCAGCATCAAATGGAAAGCAGCAATCAGGCCAACTGATACACAACGTTACAACTGAGCCCTTCGATGGCTGTCATCGGTCTAGGAACACCAGCTCTTTTCCTTATAGGGACAGTGATGCCGCGCTCACATTACCTGCATGTGCAATATTCGTAGCGTCGACAATCTCCCTAACCTGCTTGTCTTTGTGGCGGTAGATAATTTGACTCCGTTCAAACAAGGGCACAGATGGCTTTGAACAGCCCTGTTGCCTAGATTGGGTCACGCATTGACGACAGTGCAGGCTCCCATGACCCTGTTAGCTCTCTTTAACATTGTAGTTATGTTCCTTTAACCTGCTGTTTACACAAACTTGCCCAAGAAACAATGTACTTACAGCCACAAAACAATGGTAGGCGGTAAACAACACACTTATCACAAGTGAAAAATTCTTTCTCAAGGTCAATTTTGCATACTTTTTAGTCTTGGTTAGCGCACGGATTTTTATTTTTGCAGAGCATAGACATTTTCATGGGCACTCGTTTCCCAATCTTCATTAGGTTGTGGGAGGTCTGGTGAATATGAGGAATAATAGCTACTTTCCCGTGATCCCTCTGTCCCCTCATACCTTCCAACCTGTCTGATCGCTGTAATTTTAAATTTTTTAGAGGATGTCTACAGCCACAGATACCGCTAGTTGCCCAGGGTACCCGGAATTAGACAGTCGTCTAACCTGCAATGCTAAGTATCATTGAATCATGTGCTCGCATGAACTTTTTAGCGCATTTATCAGGCACAACTTGATAATGTTTCTCTTTACCAGCTTACAATGCGCTCACACCGCTGGTAGCAGAGATTTTTTTGCACGAGGTTCATACCCTAAACAGATGCGGTTGTTATGAAATATTTCTTCAAGATGTCAAGCGCGTTTTCAGCATGTGTATTGAAATATGCGTTAGCGTTGTCAATAGTCAGCAAAAAATCGTTCAGAAATCTAAAAAAATTCACAATTTTTAAATCTCTTAAGCTTTTTCCAGGATCCTACCATGGTTTGCAAGGAAGAGGTCGATAAAGACAGGGCAATCCATGATATAGTACAAATTTCACACTCTGGCAGGTAAAAGCCTCGTCCCAGGTAGCAAGTGTTGAGCACAAGTGTGTACCCAGCAATTGTAAAAATCCGCTCACACTCACTCTAGAACTGTTCTGAAAGGAAACAGCTCCGAGCACGTCAATAGCTTGCTCAACACACAATAGCAGTTCATCTTGTGGCAAGGAGTAAAGCAGATCTTTGATGTTTATTGAAAAGACCAACACATTTCCGCTTTTCTTCTAGCACAGACAGTCAACGACCTGTGCAG
Source organism: Amblyomma americanum (assembly GCF_052857255.1). Classification (NCBI taxonomy): domain Eukaryota; kingdom Metazoa; phylum Arthropoda; class Arachnida; order Ixodida; family Ixodidae; genus Amblyomma; species Amblyomma americanum. The sequence continues at coordinate 16,130,567 of NC_135497.1, read as the reverse complement.
AATTCTTAATAAGATAGGGACCACCAATTTCGAGCAACGGCGATTTCTCTTACAAGAAAAGAGCCAAACATTTCTGACATCTCTTTTTTTGGTGATTATAATGCGAAGCGGCAACTGTTTTTTGTGCGTTTTCGAAGAAAAGAACAAGTCTAAGCAAAGTTTTTGTCTATCTTGAATTTTTTTTTGGCTGGGTTATGGACCCCTAACCTTTTGCATACCTTTCTCTTCTTTGCCTTAGCTTTCTTGAAACAACTTTGGTCCATTTTAAGAAAATTGCAATCGGTAGCTTATCGAGCTTCAACGGCACATTTTGGCCCCAGCTGGAGGACAGGAAGCACGTGCTCAGGAATAAGGGCGCGGCTTTCAACGTGAACGGGTTGTAGGCGCTCACCATCTTCTAGAACGGCTCAAGTGCTCGGAGCTGAGGTAGCAAATACTGCCAAAGTCCTTCCGTCGTCTGGTCAAGTGTTCGGCGGATCATCTGCCCCGTTCATAGAGCCTTCGAAGCGGGTGCTGTCCTCGAGTGCTTGAATGTTCAGTGCAAGAGTGTGGAATTTGTATTGGATCAATATATTGTCCTGTCCTCATCGACATGTTCCCTGCAAGGCATGATATGATCCTGGAAAAAACCTTAAGATGTTCTAAGATGGTGAAAATGTTTAGATTTGTGGACGATTTTTTGAAGACCATTGACAAATTCAATTGAAATTGGTTTCTAGGGAAAGGAAATGGCGCAGTATCTGTCTCACTTCTCGGTGGACACCTGAACCGCGCGGTAAGGAAGGGATAAAGGAGGGACTGAGAGAAGAAAGTAAGAAATAGGTGCCATAGTGGAGGGCTCCGGAATAAGTTTGACCACCTGGAGATCTTTAACGTGCACTGACATCGCACAGCACACGGGCGCCTTTTGCGTTTCGCCTCCATCGAAACGCGGCCGCCCCGGTCGGGTTCCAACCCGGGTACTCCGGACCACAACGGAAACGCAGATTTTTATACGGACGCTGCAAATGTGCTTGGAATCTTTAAACAGCATTTAATCCCGTTAACAGTGACCATTGAGCTTCCTGTCGAGAAGTCTATTCAGTTCTTAGATCGTAGATTCAAATTTAATAACCGCATCAGTTCGGGGTATGAACCTCGTGCAAAAAACCCTGCTACCAGATTTATCAGCGCATTCTAAGCTGGTAAAGAGAAGCATTATCAGGTACTTCTTGACAAATTCGCTAAAAAGTTCATGCGAGCACAACATACAAGAATGCTTAACGCTACAGATTAGACGACAACCTAATTTAGGGTACCCTGGGCCAGTAGCGGTGTCTGTGGCTGAAGGCAAGCACCAAAATATTAAGAAAATACGGCGATCAGTCTGGAAGATATGAGGGGACAGCGGGATCGTCTGAAAGTATCTGTCACACCTTACATTGACCAGACCTCCCACAACCTAAACAAAACTGAGAAACAAGCAGGTGTTGAAGTGGTGTTTTTGGCGCCGATAAAATCATCTGTGTCCTGCAAAAATACAAACCTGTCCGCTAACCAAGACTAAAAAGTATACAAAACTGACCGTTAGAAAGGATTTGTCACTTGTGATGAGTGTGTTGTTTACCGCCTACCGTTGTCTTGTGGCTGTAAGTACATTGGGCAGACAAGCAGATGTGAAAACAAGCAGGTTAAATGAACATAACTACAATATTAATGAGAGCAAACAGGGTCATGGAAGCCTGCACTGTCGTCAATGCGTGACCGAATCTAGGCAACAGGGCTCTTCAAAGCCATCGGTATCTTTGCTTGAACGGAGCCAAATTATGAACCGCCACAAAGACAAGCAGGTTAAGGAGATTCTCGAGGCTATGAATATTGCACATGCAGGTAACGTGACCGCGGTATCATTGACACTATAAGGAAAAGAGCTCGTGTTTCTGGTGGCGAGCTGAGTTGCATCAGTGTGTATCAGTTAACCTGATTGCTGCTTTTCATTTTAAGCTGGCGGTTCTTGTATGTATTTATACGTGGCACCGGCAAGCAATAAACAGCTGATAGTCAGCGCTCGTGTCGTCGTGTGTTCCTTATTTGTGCCGTCTTGTTACGCGCTGGTTTTACCATCACCTCTAGCACAATTCCACCAAAGGATACATGCCGAGTGGGATCGTCTGGGGCATGTCAATTCAGCAGCAATGCGTGTCATTACAGCCATGCACCGAAATACCCCATCCACGCTCTGCAGGCTGTGGCACAATTAAATACGCTTCACGTATTTATTCAGCAGTTTCATAAAACTGACTAGATGACAAGAGGGGAGTCAGCCGGGCCAGTTGGTTCATGACAGAAAGAATTCAAATCGCTACAGACGGGGCAAGGTGAAAAAGGAGACACAACACACCAGCGCTACTAACAACTGAAAGAAGTTTATTGCTACAAGAGCAATATATACCATTTGGCACGCTCACTGCGTAAAAACATGAAAAATAGAAGGTAAAACAGTATCAAGATTCTGTGCATGATCAGTCATCGAGGAATCTAACCTCTTTTCTTTTTAGCGTTAAGGAGGGCACGCTAACGCATGTTATCCCTCTGCAATGAATAAGATAAGCTTCATACATTTCGCGCACACGCTTATGCTGGTATTTTCTCAGAACCGTGCTTTTGTCAATATTAGCCGTGCACTTGCATATTGCCACGTGCACTTGCATATTGCCTCATCATGACAGCCACATGCAGAGCAAGGCTACTCACCTATTCCATCAAAAATGACTACATTCCACCTGAGGTACGCTGCGTGATAGGACCGCTACCTCCTTCTGGAAGATATGGTACCAGGATGTGCCGCTTACTACGATCTGAAGCATGGTACCAGGTAGGCTACTTCAAGGACTGTTTAAAGTTGGCGTGTTTCCGGGAGGCCCCTCCGGGTGGAGGGGAAAAACGCTTTCTTCAGTCCCTTCGCATTCTATCTCAAACATCTGACTTTCTGTGGAGAAAGTTTCTACCAAACCTTCCGAAAAAAACACCCACGTTCCGCTGGGCGCCAAACAGTGCATATTTTTGATTCCACAGAAATACCTGTAGAAGCAGCAAAAGCCTTGAACCTGGGACCAAAGTTTTGTGTGGAACCTCGCCTCGATAAGTTCGAGCTTCTTTCTCTAGTCAGACAATGTGCTGCAAAAGCACACCCAGAAGATGCCGAAAGATGTATCAGCGAAGGCGTAGACACCCTAAAGAATGCCCCTGCGAAGAAGGCTCAGATGAATCTCTCCAAAGTAGCAGCAAGCCTCAAAAAGAAAGACCTTCGGCTCTTGACTTCCGACAAGGAGGGTGGATTTGTAGTTTCGCCTACTGTTACGTTTTGGGAAAAAGCTCAAGCGGCCATCAAGGCAAATTTTCGAAGAATGGACAAGGTTAAGCCGGAAGCTGTGAGGAAAAAGGCAAGAAAGCTTTGTGACGAATGTGGTTTAACCAAGATTGGGCAGGCTATAATAAAGGCTAAGGATGCGAGTTTGAATGCTTTTTTCAAGGTGAAGACCCACAAAGAAGGCTGGCCTTTGAGAACAATCGTGTCGGAACGAGGTAGCTGGCGACTTGTCTTGGGGCGGTTCCTCCAAGACTCCCTCGCCTTGCTAACTATGGACGACCCTTACTTGATAAAAAAGCCAGAGCAGGTCTCAAAGTACCTACAAGAACAGTGCCCAGAAGGAGCAAGCCTCTTCTCGATCGACCTAAAAGACCTGTACTATTCGCTACCCCACGAACGCTTGTTTGAAGTAGTTAAGGAAAGGATTGATGCTGTGGGAGCTGTAAGATTTGAAAATGCCTGCGGAGTAAGCTGCGACAACTTTCTTGAAGTGTTGGGGTTCTATCTCAACTCAACCTTCATATCTTTCCTAGATGGGCTTTACATCCAGAAAGAAGGGGTCTGCATAGGATCGTGCGTAGCGCCGATTCTTAGCGATCTGCTACTCGGCCACTATGACAGAATTTTGGAAAAAGCTCTGGAAAACAGCAGTGTGGTTAGCGTTTTTCGCTATGTGGACGCTTTTTTGGTCATCTACAAAGAATCTGCTGCAAGTTCGCAGAATGATGTAGAGAGGATGTTCAAGACTTTCTCAGAAACGCTAAAAGACTTCACTCTGACGTTGGAATCGCCGACAGAAAGCCAGCTTCAGTTCCTTGATTTGCGACTTTTTATAAACCCAAAGCACATGTGTTGGAGCTATTCTCCACGCTCAAAGAAAGGCCTGCTGCCTTACAGTTCAGCATACTCCAAGCTAGTCAAAAGATCAATCGCCACAAGTGCCTTGAAGAATAGCCTTAACCGGTCATGCAATCATCGTATTGATGAGAGCTTCAAGCGCCAACTGCAAAGACTTCGCATTGCGGGGTTCCCGGATACCGTTCTACGCAATGTGTGTGAAAAGTTGGTGAAAGATTTAACTCGAGCTTGCACAGCTACCCAGAGGCAAGTGGACCAAGCAAGCACTGTGGTGATTCCCTACATGCATGGGATAAGCCATCCTTTGAAAAAGGTCATGGGCCGGGCCAACGTGAAGCTCGTCTTTACTGCCCCCAACAAGTTGGAAAAGCTTTGCAACTTGGTAAACAAGGATCGCCCAGCGTCAAAACTATGCGAAAATAAACATGAAAGGAAGTTCGCTGACTGCAAAAAAGAAGTGTATGAGATACCACTATCATGCGGGTCATCTTACATTGGGCAGACAGGACGCTGCCTAAACGATAGGCTACGGGAGCATAGCAAAGACTTAAAAGATGGCGCCAGGAAAAACTTACCTGACCACGTGGCAGTATGCAAGTGCACGGCTAATATTGACAAAAGCACGGTTCTGAGAAAATACCAGCATCAACGTGTGCGCGAAATGTATGAAGCTTATCTTATTCATTGCAGAGGGATAACCTGCGTTAGCGCGCCCTCCTTAACGCTAAAAAGAAAAGAGGTTAGATTCCTCGATGACTGATCATGCACGAAATCTTGATACTGTTTTACCTTCTATTTTTCATGTTTTTACGCAGTGAGCGTGCCAAAGGGTATATATTGCTCTTGTAGCAATAAATTTCTTTCAGTTGTTAGTAGCGCTGGTGTGTTGTGTCTCCTTTTTCACCTTGTCCCGTCTGTAGCGCTTTGAATTCTTTCTTTCTGACTAGATAAGGTGCGATTCAGTCTTGGAAGCGTTTGTAAACTACATGCGAGACACTTCCGTGCCATTGCTCGCGTCACACCCTATGACCACAGTTTCAGCGCCGAATCACACATACCTCCCCTTGACCTGGATATGTGCTCAGTCCATCGGCCACCCGACTGAGTTCAGTGCGGCGCTGGGCAGCGACTGTGCTTCGAGTGAAATGCCTTTTCGGGGTCGCATTACGTGGGTCGACGCTAGTGCCATTGAAGACCACGGGACAATGACTGTCGCTTGCCGTGGCATCTTGGTCAGAGACAGCAACTTTACTGCGCCTGCGTTTGGTTGGCAGCGCAGGCGAGCTGTTGGTCATTCAGAGCGCATCCTCTGCACGTGCGATCTGTCCCCTACTGACACTTAAGCGGCGTATCCTTAGCTTTGTCCCAATGACACGGAAATTCAGGTCGGCGAATTATCTTGTGCAGTGCGTATACAGTCTTGCATCACGTGTCCTGCTTGGTTGCCACTCTAGAATACGCATTTCAGCGACAGCTGATAGAAGGGGTCGGTAACTTCATTCTTGAGCCACGGAAGGAGAAGCGCGGAAGGAGGGTAGCTTGCACAATCTTCGGAGACACTTGACCCGGATGGGCGGGCATCAGCTCGCGCACGCACCCGTTTTCCCCAAGGAGCAGTAGCGAACTTGGCAGCGGCAGCTTTGCTTCCCTCCCCCACCCTTTTATTCTCGCTTCCCTTCGCTCTCGTTTGAGCGGCCAATGTGCGTGCCGCGGATGTCGACATTGGAAACGACTTACTTTTGCCGCCTATTTCACCATTTTGTCGCTGAACCTGATGCGCAGTGAGTAAATTAACCACGCCCAAAGGGTTTGAGAAATGATGGCCGTTTTATGCGATACGCCTTATCTTCGTATTTCAGTTACGTTCGTCTGAACGAGATAGCCTGACTTCGATCATCGGACATTTATTCACTCACTGCTGCATGGCAGCAGCGTCTAATTGACGGTGTACTATCCAAAACTAGGAAGCTAAATATTTGCTTGGAGGGTTCGCCGTTAGCAATTGGGAAGTATTTTTAACACGGATATTGATTTAAACTTTTCACTTTTTCATCCTCCGTTCATTCGTTGGAGTGAAATTCAGGTGAACCTGCTTATATTGGTACCGCGACTGTGTAACGCGCATATTCTAAGCTGGAACATTTGATGCTTAGTTTTCGGCAGTACTTTCTTTCCAAATCGCCGACATGGCATGGATGGAGCCGCTTGAGAGAAGGGCTCCAAACGGGAACCTATTTCAGGGTTGGTGTTTGATTCTCTCCGTCGTAGGCTCGGAGGAGCACCGGACACGGCTGGCTGGCGACTGCGTGGTGGATCGCGACTGCCCGGAGCAGTGCGTCTGTGAGGGCACCATTGTGGACTGCTCGCGCAAGGGCCTGCGCGAGATTCCCACCGACCTGCCCAGCTTCACCACCGAGCTGTGAGTGCTGTACTACTCTCTTTCATCTTCCAGACTTTGCTCCTGGCCCTGTTAGGCGTAAAGGGAAATACACTGGCAGGGAAACAGCTGCGCGTGTGTCACTTCACGAGAAATGTCAATTAAAAAAAAAAGTGATTTTCTGTTACTGAAATTTCATGTTACGTCGTAGGATATCGGAGAATGTTTCTTGCTGAAGAATTTCGGTGACAGGCTAAAAGCAGACCACTAACTTTCAAAATCTGAAACATCTTTTTTGCGACAACTTCACTTGCGAAATGTTTTCACTGACAGGAATGCCAAACATGCCCTGAAGGGAGAACTGGCAATCAACTTTATTTTTTGCATTTCACCAGGAATACAGAACCTGTGTGGCACCACCATTGTGACTTCGCATGCAGCAAAACATTCAATGGATAATATTGTTTCATGCATGTTTTCTTTGATGCCTGTAATGAATTAAAAACAGTATTGTTCATTTCTCTCATGTAGGAGATTGAACGACAACCACATTGTAAAGGTTCGCAACAGTGGGATTTTCAAAAAGCTACCGAATCTGAGCAAGCTGTGAGTACTATTTTGCACTTATATTTTGTCCATTTATTGCCTTTTCCAAGTGCACAGCATTCTGTTAGTTATCTAACTGAATTCTCGTTACTCTAATTTCTGGAGAGGTGTGTTTAACTATGCGGACCACAAGTACCAATGAAAAAAGTGGCGATTGATATTTATTCTAAGCATATAAGCTGCAGGCTAAAGTGAAACCTTTGTACAAGTACTGTGACTGACTATGCTGTATGTGCTTGCTGGCGTTTCTTTGCGCGAGCGGGAAGTAGAACTGGAAATCCTGCCATGTGACACAGCACTGCCATAGTAATGGCAAGTTTGGCTCCTTGTGCGTGCGATTGTAACATTTTGTCTTGATTTTCAGTGACCTGCGAAATAACGCCATCTCCGAGATTGAAGACAATGCTTTCCTTGGGGCTGAGCAAATGGCAGACTTGTGAGTATCGCCGTGTAGCATTTCCTGGTAGATATCCAAGAGTTTGCTTCTTCTGCGAAGAAAACAACCCATGTTTTAACATAAACAAGGAGCAGAAAATATGCGGTGAGAAAGGAAACAAGACCTTTCTCATTGCCGGCAGCAAGTGCCAGCGCAATGCTTTCCATGAGTGGCTTAACACATTTACGGACAGCCTACAGATGCTGCTGGCTGCAGCATTCGCTGTTCCCTCGCTTCTAGGCATGAAATGCTTTTAGCTGCATTCTCAGCAAACTGAGACAAATATCGGCCGCGAACTGCGGCGTATCTGACGCCGAACCTGTCCGAAAACTTGCGAAATTGTCAGAACTGTAGCCAACAGAAAAAAAACTTGAGCCCAGAGTGGGATTCGAACCAGTGCCTGGGCCAATAGAGCGTGTTCGTTTTCTGTTATATTCGACTGCGGAGCCATCGCAGCAGCTTTTCTTCCGTCATTGCTTGGAAAAGTAGTCAAAAAGAAAAACCCCAACCAACTCATGCAGCGTAATACGAGCATAATACGACGCGCACAGTGTTTCCTCAGGAGGCTGAGCTTCCTGATCCTGACTGGCCGTGGCCTGACGTCTGAAATAATCTAACCAATAGCCACCTCTTGACCGGCATACGCAAGAGCATGCGACGGAGGAGGGTGCGGGCGTGAAAAAGTCGCCGGGAAGGGCTCGCCAACTTTTGCGCGTGATTGTGGTTTCTCGGCCGCTAGTTGAAGTGTACTATTTAGCTCAGGTGTTCATGACAACACAATGCGGTGATTGAGCGAGTTTATGTACTCTCATCAGGAGTTGTTTGTGAGCCCCTTTGTAGGAAACGTCACAGAGTTAACTCTCGGGCATGTCCAGTTGGTGCGGACAGAAAGGCAAATGAGCACACCGACGCCCATTCAGCACAGATACAGAAGGATGGTTCGCCGACTTAGCGAAAAAATGGCAGCCGGTTTTTGTATTTAGGCCAAATGTGAATATGTGCGTTAGCACGGTTACCACCTGGCTATCACTCCACGTTATTACCCAGTTACTACTCCAGGTCAGCATCTGGTTACCACCCCGTTACCTCTCTGGGTTACCACATGCTTGCCACTGGATAGCGCCCCACGTTACCGCAATGGTTGCCACCCCAGGTTACCCCTGGTTACCACTGGTCATACTTGGTTACCTGTTGTCGCACATAGTTATGCTTGGTATCACTGTGAGACCAGGCTTCAGACAAGCAAGGACACAACGGCTAAATGCGATGCATGGCCACTGCAGCTCATTAAAGAAGAAACCAGAAACAGGTTCTTGGTGACCACCAGTCTCTAGAGGAAGAGACAAGTTGTCGCGCAGTGCAGGACTTGCAAGACTTAGACAACCAAGCGTTGCAACCAAGAAGATGTTGCAGACTTGTGCCCGAGGAGCACTGAGAGTTCCAGACCCATCCAAGCCTGTGTTTGTCGCCTCATAGAAAAGGTTTGTGAATCCCACCATGACCTTCGCCGCAGCCTCTCAAATCGTCGTCATTGCTCGTTTTGCGCCGCGAGTTTTAATGGGATAGCATTAGGATTTCCATGAAGAAAAAAAAAGTGGCTGGTCTTTCGGCGTCTGACGCGGCAGTGTTAATGGGTCCCGTCAGCCACTTTTTTCAAAGACCACACGATACACAATACACATATAAATCCCCGCTTTAACCAAGCCATATGAACATGCCTGCATAACCCAGAAGAGCCAGCCTTTAAGCTCGCCTCATCAGCACACTGACGTTACCGGGCTAGGGGACGCGCGGCATGGTGTGTCGCCCTAATCGGTTGCGCGTTACCGCGAGCAGCGATTTTAAAAAAATATTTATAAATTTATAGGGTCCACACAGAGATTTAAAATTTGACTCGAATGCTCACAAAGATCAAGTCTACAGATCTGTTGTAAGAAGTACTTTGGTTTGGGCTAGTTGGTGCATAGCTTTTTGATGATGTCAGGACGGCGCGAAAACAACAAGGACCAAAGGCGCCTGTCCTGTTGTTTTCGTGTGCCTCTTTGGTCCTTGTTGTTTTCGCGCCGTCCTGACATCATCAAAAAGATCTGTTGCACTAGAATAGGCCCATCGAAAACATTTCAGGATCCCTTAACGTCCCCTAGCGACCTAGGCTATCAGGGACACTGTAGTGAAGGGCTCCGGAAATTTCGACCAACAGGAGTTCTTTAACCTGCACTGACATAGCACAGTACACGGGTCTGTAGAATTTCGCCTCCATAAAATGCGACCGCCACGGTCGGGATCGAATACGCGTCTTTCGGGTCAATAGCCGAGCATCATAACCACTGAGCCAATGCGGCGGCTGAATGGACATAAGTGCGAGTGTGATGAGCCACCACGCATGGTGGTGATGTATAAATGTTTTAAGTGGTGTTAATTAGTAGTAATTAGTGATTAAGAACATTAATCAGCATGAAGAAGTACATATAGTCGTTAGTAATGGCTGCACGTGCATAAATAAAGTAGCTGTAATACGTTAGGAATGGAATAAAAGGAGAATCATAATGGGAATTTAGTCAGGGTTGGGATATATCCGCAAGTGATAGAAAGTAGTAGTCAGGGTAATGCTGTATGTAATATGAGTAGTTTGTAATTAGTAGTAATTAGTGATTATGAACATTAATGAGTATAAACAAGTGTATATAGTCATTATAAAACTGTATGAAGGTTCATATGTGAAGTAGTTGTGATACGTTAGCAATGGAATAACAAGATAATTATAATTGAAATTACACAGTACCCTCCGCATGGATGCAATCGATTTTTTTCTAAGGCGTCGGAAGAGAGAGTCAGAAAGCGAAGGGAGACACTGCAAATACTAGAACGCGACGCCAGGTGAAGCTCAGTGCTCAGTCCAGCTGGAACAAAAGCGGGTGCCAGCAGATAGGGAGGCCATGCGCGTTTTCCAGCGGGCGGGACCTACACTACAGGCGGGATTAGTTTTGAATGTTTAAATAATTATTGTAAAGACGAGAATTTCTGGTCTCTGTCACTACACACGCAAGCGGCCACAAAAGTCTCCAGCTTTCACCATCACGACGTCAAGACCAGTTGAGTGGCACGAAGGCATTTTAGTTGCTATTGTCAGTTTCCCCCGCGGGTAAAGAGCACTTTGCAGAGATGCGACTGGCTTTTTTGAGAGACGCCGACCACGTGGGGTGGGTCAGCTCAAAAGGCTTACCATTGTTTTTTTTTTAAGGGCTCCTTGACATCTTGAAATGCGATGCCGCAGCAAACAGCACTTGGTGGGCTCGACTTTTAGCCACCTCGCTTTGCCACGGGGCGCGGCGGCACCCACTGCAAATTTCTTTAAAAGATGATGGTCGATTTGCGTAGTTAGGCCAAATACGAACTAGGTGCCTTAGCAGTTTGTTTTCGCTTCGATTTCAGTGTTGAGATCCAGTGTTCCCGGATGGCAGGTTTTCGGATGGCGGCAATGGGTTAATGTCCATATATGCGGAATTGGTCATTGTCTCCATTATTCATAGATGCCTGGGAGTCATCCTATACCACTCCTGGCGCACACACCGCCACTGCCCTTCTTTGGCAGGTGCTGCCATCGCTGGGACTATATAGGGCTGCTTGGGTTGGGTAGCGACCCCGATTGGCCATCCCGCGAAGCCTCTCATGATTAAATGAGCCATGCATATGTGTCGCCTCGATTCTAGCAGTCTTGGTGCCGTAAGTAGCATAAGAGGGTTCTCGCACAGCTTCCGCGCTCACCGTTCGCCCATGTTCCTACGTGGCAGTCGCGGTGATACAGGACCTACTACGTCGGCCGCTATGGACGAGGGTGGCGCTGGTGAACACTCTCACGGTTCGGTTGCACTACACATAAAACACCCCAAATCAGATATATTGGACAGCCGTCGCCGTAGCTCAGTTGGTAGAGCACCGGACTCGAAAATCGGAGGTTGTGGGTTCGGATCCCACCCGCGGCATGTGGTTGTTTTTCTTCTTCTTTTATTAATCTTTCATTGACGAAAACCGCAATTAAAAAAAAAAGCATCCCCGATGCTCTTTGGTTTCGGCTACTGTTCTCTTCCGTCGTGTGTGCGTGTGCATGCATACATACATCCACACATACTAGGGCAGGTCCACCACCACCCGGTGGCCAGGCGAACAGCCTTCCACAAATCCGGCATCAGACAAACAGGCAGACACACGATGGCTAAATGTACCACAGCGGTGGCCAAGTGGTTGAGCATCCCCCTCGCATGCGGGTGGTGCGGGGTTCGATCCCCAGTGCCGCCGGGTACACACTGGTGATACAATGAATACAAGCTTTCCCCTGGCTTGATGCTAGATTTACCTGGGGTGAATTTGTTGGAAAATGGCCCCTTGACTCCACTTTGAGCAGAACAAAAACCTTGGGTCATGGTGGCGGGGTGGCCACCACGTTTTCTAAGTCACGCCATGCTTCTGAAACGTAAAGCCCGCCTTCGTGGTTCAAAAATTGTCACTCAATTTCTGACTTTTTTCCGAGCTTGTTCTCTCTGCATGGGAAGGCAAAAGTTTTGCTAATTAGTTAACAGCGCCTAGTAATCTCTCAGCCCCCTGCTTATCAGCAAATGGTGGCAGGTTAAGCATGGAGGTAACAAAATCTAAGTCAGGGCGTATGCCGTCCTGAGAAATCACATCGCCCAGAAAGGGGTATTTCGCGGACTCCAATTGTGCATTTTGCGGCGTTCAAAATAAGGCCTGCTTTTCGCGCTGCTTCCAATACAGCTCTGACCCTTTCATCATGCTCTTTTCTTGTTGGACCCCAGATCAATATATAATCAACATATACGCCGACGCCTGGTAGCCCCTCAAAGATTTCACTGAGAGTCTTTTGGAAAACTTCATGAGTGGATGCTATGCCAAACGAAAGTCCCCGAAATCGGTATCGCCCGTAGGGAGTGCCGAACGTGCAAATTCTAGACATCTCATCATGCAAGAGAATTTGATGAAATCCATAATTGGCGTCTAACTGAGTGAACATTGTGGCTCCCGCCAATTCTGCTTCGACATCTTCTCTGCGCGCCATCCGGTAGTGCTCACGTTTAAGACGCTTTATTGGTTTTCCTGGGGTCCGTGCATATTCTTGATTTGCCATCTTTCTTTCATATGATGACTAAAGGACTCACCCAATATCTCGGTTTATCTTTTGCAATGATGCCATCCTTCAGCAAGTGGTTGAGCTCATCTCGTAGTTGTTCACGCAAGGAACGTGGCACTCAACGCGCTGTCTGCACGCTCTGCATGGCATCCTGACGTGGCACCATTCGGTATCGGCGCTTGGCATAACCGGTTTCGCTGAAAAGCTGTCGGTACTCGTGTACCACTTTCTTGCTGCTGTTGACTGTGACAGACCTGGTGAGAAGGTGTTCGTTTGCTTCAAGTCCCGATATTGCCTGGCGTCCTTTTTTTACAACGAAAAAAATCCGTCTGTGGTCCTGTCGCCCGTGGTTACCTTGGTTCTGATGACTCCTCAACCGCAGGAGCGGAACACTGAGCTGTTAGCCTTCAGTTGCGGCTTGAGATCCCTTGTCGACTTTTAAGCCCACAGTCTTCTTTGCCACATTCACTTGAGCAATCGACGTGACTCTGCGAACTGAAACGTTAAGGATGTCGGCGTCCTCTCCACTGTTCCTGGCTTCACGAACTTGCCTCTTAGAGTTGCAGCATGACACAAAATGGTCTTTCCGTTAGAATTTGCGGCAAGTTTTTCCAAACGCTGGGCATCTTCGTGCACCGTAACGTAAAGTTGTTGTAAACTTCAAAAATGCCTCGTCGCCGGCGTCGCTGGGCGGCAAGGCGACCTTCATCGCCACTGTGCGAGGCTTGCCATTAGGCGCTGACGCTTGTAGAAACGGTTCCAACTTCTGCTTGAAGAGTTCCCAGCTTTTTCCAATGTCCGCCGTTAGTCGCAACGGATCGGAAGGCTTCAGGAAATTCATTGCGTAATTTCTCGTTGGACCTGGGTCGCCCTTCCTTTATGGATCTCGTAGAAACTTTTATACTTCTTTGGCAATCCTGACACCATGTTTCGACGTATGTCGTCGAAAGGAAGAAGGACAGACCGAGTAGCGTGCGGAGCACACCGTGTATATTGGCGGGTTTCGTGCTGCAGATTGACCGTGGGAGCGGGAGCGCCAGAGGGCCTCGCTCGAGCACGAGAGTTTACGGTGTTCTATGGCCGCAGTACCACACACACGTAAGAGAGGCGGGCCGGAATAATTTCGGTGGGTACCACCTAACACGCTCGCTTTCTCATTGTAAACGCGCACATGTTTATGCAGTCCCCGATATGTAATGTGTCGACATCCACCCTGTCCGGCAGTCCTGAATTTGCCTCGTTAAAGACTTCCTGCGAAGGAGAATGGTCACTGCAGACTTGCGTTCTCTCTTCGAACATTATATTGTCGTCCTTCTTGACACTTTGGGGGAGGTCAAGGGAGTTGAATGGGTAATTTGCGGAACAGTGGGTTTGAAAATAAAGATGGCAGATATGGCACCTGGTCCGGGTTCATTGCGATGCACACAGCGCGAAAATGACTCGATTCAACTTAGGAACAGCGCTTAAGATACTGCCCGCTGAATTTTCGTGAGGTAAACCAAATGCCGCTACTCACAAGCTATGCTGATATGCCTGACATGAACAGAGAACTGGTGTTCTTTTTTTTTTCTTCCTGCCTGTACTACCGTCCCGAGCCCGCCAATAATTCTGTGATTATTTCGATCGCCTGCAACAAATGATCATCAAAATCTGTAAAAAACTGCTCAGATTGATACAGCCTTTACTTTGGTACTGGGACAGTGAATGCCTTCAAAAGTAGATAGTCCGCTGCGGAGCTTGATCGTTGCGCCTACATATTTCTCATAGAGGTAGTATATGGCACAGAGAAAGGAAAGCTACTTGCACGCAGTGCTTTTGAGTTTGAGCCGTTTTAACAATTTTGTACGAGTATTCAGCACGTCGGTGAAAGAGGGAGACTAATAATAAAGTCGTGGTTTCTCGGTGCTCTAGTGTAAAATGCTCTAGGAATAATAAATCCTCATTATGGAATTGCGCAGTTCGTTTCGTACACAGCACTCTTGCCGCTCAATCTAGTCATTTCGTAGATTTTGCGCGATATTGAGATTCCATAGCGCAGCTCTCGATGGCTAAATTTGTGCTCTAAGACCTGTTATTTTGTCTGAAAAAAAATTATAATGTGCTATACCAAAACCTATAAGGTGGACGATGTCTCAAGCTGGTTCGGAAAGGTTCCTCTGAATCTTTCCGGTTGGGGTTCGGTTCCAGGATCGTGCAAAACAAATGTCTGCTGTTTGGTGCCGATTCCGGGCGAAAATATGGGCTCAGTTCCGGTTTTAGTTCGACACCGTAGCTCAAATACGCATTGACGTGTCCTCAAAACTGTAGCTAGTGGTCATAAAACGGATTTTTTTTTACACTTACACAGTGTACTTTGTTGAGTAGGTATCCCTCTGCAGGCAGTTGAGTGAGCTAACTGCAGCCACATGTTGCCGCCACATGTATGTAGACATGTAGTCGCTCTTGCCGTCTTCGACATGCATTCAAATGCCAGTCGTCTACAAGTCTGCAGGCTGTTTACACATATAACGGGTGCCCCAGCTAACTTTATCCAGGGTTTAAAAATACGCCGAGGCACTCCAAGACGACGCGACCAAATGCATGTTGCTCGCTATTGTATGGGCAAGTCACAGTATTTTTTGTATTGTGCTTAATTGTTTAATTAGTCGAGATTAATTAACCAACTTCGCAAGCAAAGAAGATAAGCGAAAAAGGCCAATGAGAAAGTTGTAGAACGGTCCGCAGAACATCCGACTGAACAGTTTCTAACTTTCCATCTATTGGGCGTCAGCTTTCTTTCGTTCACTTCAGATGCCCGCGAAATACAAAAATATACAACCTGACATGCCCGCTTGCGCGCCGCGATGGCAGTGCTCTCAAACGTTCCGCGTAGGAGTGAGCATGTCATTTAGCCCGGTGTACTGCTGCTTAAAAGGCTACAGGGCAGCGACGCTGGAGCTGCCTGTGCGATTTACGCCTGCATCCGTACGCTTCCCTCGCGGCGGTTCATGATAGCGATAAGCAGACGCAGCCCATATCGCTTGCACTGGCGTCAATTGCGCAGCCAGCGCCTGCGTCGCAGCCCTGTCGCATTTTCAGCGGCAACACACCCGGGTAAATAAGCTGTTCGTTTGTAGGCGGAAGGTTTGAGAGCACTGTCAGGGGTAGGAAACTGGGGGAGGGAAGCGCGAGCCACTTCCGTCCCGGCTAATTGGAGAAACCTCTGCTGAAGACGTAACTCCCCAGGCAGCAGCAACGAACAGTAGAATGATGTTATAAAAATGTAATGTAATTTGCAGTAATGTTACTTGTTCTATTGTAATGTTACATTAACTTTAGAAATTAACGTACATCGGTATGAATTATGTACATAAAGTTATTTTAACGTTCTAAAAAACATTGTTTTAATATAGTGCTTGAAACGTTATTATAATTTTAGAGTCATAACTATAGAACGACATTAGAAATATATTTCGAGCACTGATTTCCAGAACTTTTCCCACTGTTTTTACAGTAAAGATGTTTTTCAATTAGCAGTACTTTGCAGCCACATCTCTTAAATAGTACTTGCTATAGATTGCATGAACAGCCCCATTGTTCTGTCAGAAAACTTTGGTTATTACCAATTCGCCACTATCACTCATGGGACGTCCCTCAGTAATGGGTATAGAAGCTTGTTTGCATAATATCCGCTCGGAGTTGAATGAATACGAGTTTCATGTCGTGGTAGAATTATGCACGAAACGAAGTACTGAAAATGTCAGCTGCGCCTTTTGAGATAGATTTAACACTTCTGGTGCGTCGGCACACATTATCTGAATTTACGGAATACTGTGACGTTGACATATTGTATATTTTAATATCTTTTCCAGACTGAAAGTAACGGGAAGCATATATCTGTCAATAAAGCCATGAAAAATGTGTTCTCTGTTCTCCATGCATTGGCCAGGGCTGGGGTTACCATTTTTGACCAGCAGCACAACTAATTTTAACATGCCACAACAGCACCCCCCCCCCACCCACCCCCTTTAGCAGGTCCGAGTTTGGACCAGTCAACTTGTGAAGCAGATTCCATGCGAACACCCCCGCTCTCGCGTATTTCGATCGTCCGTTGTCATGGAGATAACTCGTACACCAAACGCTATGAATGTAACTGAAGGAGGAATTGGTGTTACCGTCTGTAATTCCTGGCCGCTGGGAGTTTCACCCCCCTGCTGGTAGGAAACTCCAGTTAGATGGACGGACGGACGGACGGACGGATGGATGGATGAATGGATGGATGGATTCGCCACTTTCTTTCAATACGTTTTCCTACTCTAACCTTATATCACCTCTCTGCTTTCCAGCCAGCAATCTTTCTATCACTTTTTGCTAGTTTCCACCGCAGATCTATTTACATGACCATTGTTATCTCAAAACCCTAGGGCCTCAGGAAGAGTGACTGTGCCTGCATCTACATCCGGATGATACCATCACATTTTAGTATGAGGTGTTCAATTGTTTCTACACATTTATCACACACAGCACATGTGCCATCTCCTTTGTAAATTTCTTTTTCCAGCTGAAGGTTCTAAGACACCCTGACCTAGCTTCAAAAAGTATAGGGACTGCCTCTGAAGTTACCATAAAATGCTTCCTTCCTGATCTGTCTTTTCCAGTATCAGCATAGTTCTACACTATGCTTCTTTTCCATTGAATTTATACAATTTTTACCTTCCGTGTTTTTAACCTGCCGTTTAATGCTCTTTCTTTCTCCGTCGTCGTGTCCGGTATACTTACTGGTTAGCTTCCTTGTTATTTTCCTCCATTGTGAGTCAACGCTCTTTCTACACAGGTATTTAAATACCTTAGCTGCCCACATGTTATCGTGCAGTTTCCTCCGGCGTTCTTCGTATAGTATTTTACTCTGAGCTTCCCGCGCCTCGAACGATGCCCACCCAGCCCATATCCCCTTGTACTGCCTTGTTTGTGGTTTTCCCGGGGGCGCCTAGTGCTAATCTTCCAACAGCTGTCTGATTTACATTTAATCTAGAGAGAATTTCCGCCCTAATGCACAGAACCGCATTCCCGAAAGTAAGCCCCGGAACCATTACGCCTTTCCAAATACCTCTCATTACCTAATGTTTGTTGTACCCCCATAATGCTCTATGTTTCATTATACTGTCATCTCTTCGCCCTTTTGCTATGAGAGACTGTTCGTGCTTTTCCGTGAAGGCCCTTCGTTTACCCGTACCCCGAGATATTTGTATTCGGTCTCTCGAGGTGTTTCATGACCTTGTATTGTAGCACCTCATCAGTTGTATCGTTGAAAATCATCACACCTGACTTAGTTGCGCTAAAACTGAAACCTACACTGTCTCCTTCGTCTCCACACCAATTAAACAGAGTTTGAAAGTCTTCCTGGCAATCTGCTAACAGTACAGTATCGTCCGCATACATTAAACCCGGTAGTCGTTGCTCAGCAACCTTTCCGCCTAATCTGTACGACAGATTGTAATCTAGATTGCTTCCTTGTAGCCTTCTTTCCATATTTATCATATAAAGCGCGAACAGCAGCGGTGATAGAGGACAACCTTGCCTTAATCGTTTGTGTACCTCGACAGTGGTCGTACATTTTATCCCTTCCCATGTAATTTCAACTTTATTTTCTCGATATATTTCCTCTAGAAAATCAGTTGCCTCATGATCGATACCTTTGATCATCTTTTAATATGTTCCACAAGAGTTCCCTGTTCACGTTGTGTATGCACCGCTTATGTCCAGGAAGGCTAAATACAGAGGCCTGTTTTGCGCCTTAGCTATTTCTATGGCCTGGGTAAGCACGAACAGGCTATCATCTAAGCGTCTACCACTTCTGAACCCGTTTTGAAGTTCTCCGAGTATCCTATTACTTTCTACCCATGACTTCATTTTTAATTTCACCGCCTGCATTGCCAGCCTGTCTATAACAGATGGTATCGTAATTGGTCGGAAGGATTTTATAAGCGTCCTTTCCCTTTATAGATCAAATTCATTTTCCTCTGTTTCCGGCTGTGCGGAATTTGCTTATTTGTTATGACGGCCTCCAATGCTTTTATCAGCGTTTCCTTGCCTCTTGGGCCAAGTTCGTTAATCAGGCTGATTGGAATTTCGTCTATCCCTGCGGATGTGCATTTCGGAATATTTGCTTCCGCCTTTTTGCAGTTAAGACCGGTCAGTTCTAAGCTGTTTCCTATTGTGCTGTCCTCTTTTGCCCCCTCATTTGGGGAAATTGCCCTATCGGCTTCTCTAAATGACTCAGCTGTAACTGATGCAGTGCAGTTCGCAGCGTCGTCTCCCAACTTTCAACTACTTCAGCGCACGTGGCGACTGGGGGTAAACTGATGCTTAAAATTGAATGATAGCGCAATAAGGCCGTGGCCGAACGGTCTGAGGGACGGGGTACGAAGTTGCTCTTTTTTAGTGTCTCCCCTCAGGCCGCTATGGCAGGTCTGTATTTGCTGGACAATAGGTGGTGTTCAAACTACGGCGGACATTACGTCACGGCGAAGCTATGTCACGTGAATTTGGACTTCCGGGTCGTTCCTGTGAAGACACTGTGTAGACATTGCTTGCAGACATGCGGTTTCGAGCTTTCTTTCCTTAATACTGACGCTCGCAGCACTGGAAAAAGGCTGTTTTGCGCGGCCTCAAACTGCAGCAACTTCACTGCAACGGGATGCAATAGTGTTCCCAGTGCCATCAAGTAGTGAACTGCGAAAACAGTACGCCGTTGCGATCCGCCCGCAGGCTGCCTGCGACGATCTCCGAGGACAACTCAGGGATTTGCTTAGGGCATTTTGTTGGCGGTAAACGTTTGAGAGCGTTGTGGAAGTTGCGGAATTTGGTTAAGTAGGCTGTTTTCTTTCCTTGAGGAGCATCAATATCTCTCTCGGACAGCTTCAGCAGTGTGCCACAGCCGTTCTCGCATGACGGCGGCAGGAGCGCGCAGTCGTAGGTTTGCAATCATGTGCTATTCGGCCTCCTTCACTACAGCGTAACAAGATGTTCAAGGACAGAACGATTTATTGCTCAGGCATTTGTGCTGCATGCGCGTTGCAGAGCTGACTCTTAAGGGGTATGTATTCACTGCTGTCAGCTGCCGAAAGGGCGGCACCGGCCACGGCGGGTCTGGTTGCCTGACATTGCTGGTTGCAGTGTCAAGGTACGTTAACGAGTATTTGCGAGATTTAAAAATTGGTATATGAGAAAATATTTTCAGAGTTCATGCCCAAACTGGAAACCACGTTTTCACCAGCTGACCAGTCGACACGCGCACGCAGCAGCTGCGGAAAATTATAAGCAAGCTGTTAAGTTAAAGTTACCCGTTTTTGTGGACTCACATGTTGCAGTTATGTTTCTCCATTTTCTGTGTGCGGAGAGGGGTGACAACTAGGCGAAGTGATCGCATTAGAAAGTGAGAAGAATTATTTACCAACAATCTTTTGATAGACTAAGTAAGTTATGCAAAGCTTCACTTTAGGATAACGTAACTAAAAAAAATAGTAGAAAGCATAGTCTTTTTTTCACCTTTCAGCACGTAGGAAAATCGGCATCTGAAACAAATATTTTAATCCTGAACTGTCGCATGTGCAGCAACGCATCATTTGCAAACTGTCTAGGTGCTGAAAATCATGTGAAGTAAATGAATGTCTACGTTTATAGCTTACATGTGATGCTTTGCGCACTTGCATATGAAATATTCCACTTAGCGATTAATTGAGATGGACGCTGGTGATTTCAAGTACAAGATGCTGCAAGGAATGCAGAGGCTGCTCTAGTGTTCGCTGGGTCTATAACGATCAAGAGTAATAATAATGCTGCAGAATTGCTAGTTTTAAAAGGCCAAGGAACACACTGTGGTCACATACATTCCTGATTTTTTCGGTATCACCAGTGTCTCAGGGATAGTTTACCAAAGTCAGTCAACAGACTAGCTATACCGCGTCGTTAACACCAAAAATTAAAACTAAATGCGAATGCCTTTTATTCAACATTGCACAAGACTGAAATGAACTTGCAGAAAATGCGAAAACAACTCGGATGAGGCTTCTGTGTGTGCTGGAAAAGCTGAAGCTTGATATTTGTTAACGCTCTACCGTACTATTTTTTGGTTTGGTTTATGAAGGTTTAACATCCCAGAGCGGCTCTGGCTATGAGAGACGCAGTAGTGGAGGGCTCCGGAAATTTCGACCAACTGGGGTTCTTTAACGTGCACTGACATCGCACAGTACACGGGCCTCTAGAATTTTTGCCTCCATCGAAGTTTGACCACCGCGGCCGGGATCGAACCCGCGTCTTTCGGGTCAAGCAGCCTAGCGCCATAACCACTGAGCCACCGTGGCGGCGTACTATTTA
This sequence comes from Amblyomma americanum, assembly GCF_052857255.1. Taxonomy (NCBI): domain Eukaryota; kingdom Metazoa; phylum Arthropoda; class Arachnida; order Ixodida; family Ixodidae; genus Amblyomma; species Amblyomma americanum. The sequence continues at coordinate 16,109,443 of NC_135497.1, read as the reverse complement.
TTATAATTTGCTCTTTGTCACTCAGATCTCCTGCATTAAACTCGTTTATTACATGCTGTAGAAAATGTGCTGGAGAAGTTTTTGAAACTCAAAGGTTATATAAAATGTTACTGCCCACATGGCAATAAGATTTTCCCATTAACAGCTTAGAAACTTGCTATTTTTTCAAGTTCAACAGTAAAGCTGCCTATGTCAAGAGTTAGTTCTGCTTTTGGCTGCGGTCTTGTTACTGTTTTGTCCTTGTGCGTGACTTTCTTTATGATGTGGTGCCTGTAGCGAAGCTGTGCAGCAGGCTTTGATGCCTTGCTTTGACTTGGTTTTCATTAGGAAAAACACAAAACAAGCTGACCTTTTGCCTAGCTGCTGGTGTTATTACTTACCTACCTTAACTTGAACAGTTTGCATACAATGCGTAAGTTATGCATTTTTACATTTCGACATATGCGTCAACACCTGAAGTTTCAGCCAATTGGGACATCTGTCCGTACTTAGGCTGGTGAATCTTCTTCGACTGGACTCCAGGCGCAAAGTACACGAGAGAAAAATGGCTGCCCGTTCTCACTTATTTTACACTCTGAAGCGACAGAACGTTCAGGAGACAGCATAATACAAAGCACTTATTTGAGCACTTTTTTCACCTACATAATGCAACAACCAGCATTGGGAAATCGAGCACAGAAATTCTTAATATTTAGAGCTTCAAATTGTATGTAAATGGCATGTAATGCCCCGCACCGCCATGCAGGCTGTGAAATGCATTGCAGTGCATAGCTATACGTGGTTAATTTTGTATGTGAGCAAGATCCTTACGTATGCACTATAGCCGCGGTAAGTAAACGCCTCTTAATGCTGATGCTCCGGGTCCTCCGACTCGGTCGCCGAGCGCGCTAACCGCTAGGCCAACGCGGTGGGTGTAGAAAGAGAACCGATAGTCCTCGGAGGATTTGTATGGTTCTAGCTCTTCGCCGTCGCAGCCGCTCTGCCACAATGTGCGCAACAGTGCTTTCGTATACGTAATGCCAGGCTACGGTTGCTGGTTGTCCACATATTCAGCCCCTTATAGCGCGAAACGACTCGGAGTTATGTACCCTAATGTAAATATTAGAGGTGAATGTAGCAGCAGTGCGACAAAACTGTTTAGCGAGTGAATGAGGCCTCCTAAACTTCAGCGCGAACAGACGATGCACGCCGGAGCGTTCGCGCTTGTAACTTTTTTCCACCCTTCATTCAAATACGCAACGTCGAGCGTGGACATGATAAGGCACATAGAGCATGCTGACCGACTTCATTCGCGCTTATTAACAGATAAGGAACCGAATTCAAGCTTGGCAATTTGGCATTTCAAGCAAAGCGCCGTACACGCGCAACTCGCCGAACGACCCGGAAGTCGGAGTACCCAGCATGCCTTGCGGCTCGTTCAGATTGGACACCACTGGCGCTGCCAAGTCAAGCGGACATGCCGCGTGGTATTTTTTGTATTTCGCAGGCATCTGCAATAAGGGGGAAAAAAGCGAATACGCAATAGATGGAAAGCTAGAAACGATTCAGTCGGAACGTTTTGCGGACCGTTCTACAATTTTCTCATTGGAATTTTTCGCCTACCTTTATTGCTTGCGAAGTTTGTTAATTAACCTCGACTAATTATGCGGTTAAGCACAACGCAAAAAAAAAGTGTGACAGCAAACATGCTTTTGGTCGCGTCGTCTGCCGCTGCATATTTTTAAACCCTGGCTAAAGTTAGCTGGGACGCCCTGTATGTGCTGCTCTGGAACCGACATGGCGAAAGACGTAAATTGGTGCTAGCGTGCTCGAAGCGGTAATTGTGGTGAAATGTAAACTGGGCTGAATTAGGTGGAATCCGAACTCACGACAGTTAGATTGCCAGGCGGGCATGCTACTGATAGGTGGACCTGGCGAATGCATGCGCTGTGGTATTTTACTAGGTGTGGTGTCCTAAGGACATATAATGATGCATCCAGAGTTAGTTCATTACGACTATGCTAATTAGTGATTAGGTAATTCAAGCAGATCAATTGGATTCCTAATGGTTCATTGTACTTGAACGGTTTGATGCGCGTGTGTGTATGTGATGTATCGATGTGCAAGTGTGATTCGGGAATCACTAATTGGTGATCTAGAGAGCGGTATAAATCCGTCGCGGTGTCCATCGAGGGTCGCTGCTGTCCCGTTCTAGTCTTGAAGGCGAAGCTTAAGCGAAGTTTTTTCTGCCGGCAACCAACATAGCAACAGATGGGAACGACACTGAGGGCACCTCCGTTCTCTTTGTGTGTTTACAAATACTGGCAGTCCCCTGCTGCATCCTTACTGGCAGGGCAAAAACACACACAAAAAGTGTTTAAAAGAACGTTTAACTGCGAGCACAGTAATTTTTAAGCGAAAGAAAATTCAGTTAGGCGTAAACAGAGAAAGATAGCATTCAAGGTGCGGAACTGCTGATACATATCATAAAAGGTTACAATGAAAAGACATCTCAGTGAAAATACGTAAATTTTGTATGACAATGAGAAAAGGATTCAGTAGTGTCCAAGTCATTAATTTATTGCGATGAGGAAATTACGGACAGAAAAATACAACGTTTATGTGGAAGAAATATCCCACACTGGCTTAACGAATTCATCCAACTGATGCTTTCAGGATGTTTCACTCTAATCCCTGATTGGAAGTGTAATAAAGGAGTTTTAAGACAATCAGAATGGCACGAAAATTCCTTTAAAGTCAAAGATTATATTGCCCGACAACAAAAGACGCGATACCGGCTGATGAAATTGAATTTAAAATTTTCCCGCTATTCGACTGAAACCATAGACGTCTACAACAGAAGGACTGGTCGCTGCCATTTTGAAGGGAATACCACTGTAGCGCTCCAAAATCTGTGTCTGCACACGCATTTAACTGTTGCATTTCTTTTTTTTTCTTCTTTCCCAGCTTGTAAATCACTCCGCGTTGTACGCGAGTGATTGAAGCGCGGTGCCCTATCGATCAATTGTCTTCAGTGTTCTTTTGAATGATCATTGCAGTTTGTGGCTCAGTGCAGCTGCCTTCCTGTAGCGTTAGACGCCAACTGCTATTGCCACCCTTTGAGGCACAGCTGTTCACACGGTTGCTGCGATGTAGAGGGAGGGCTAGTGCATACGATAAACAGTGCGAAGTTCGCATCACACACATGTGGTCTTCTCTGGCACGCAGGCTTCTCACGGAAAACAAGCTGAAGCAGGTGCGGGCTAAGATGTTTTCGGGTCTGATACGCCTCAAGACCCTGTGAGTGCCACTCTGCTTTCCTGCTTGAGGTTTGGCTTTAACGACGCATCCCCGTATCGCAGGATGCTGCGCACCAACCAGCTGACGTTCATCGGCAACGACACATTCGCTGACCTGGATTCCGTACGTCTCCTGTGAGTGGTGTTCTTTGATTGCTAACTCGGTAACTATCAATATTAAGTGACGGTGACCCGTTTCTTCGCCGTCTTGTCTTGTGTCCATATACACAGCCCTTTTCTAATGTTTGTTCTTAACATGTGCCTCAGATGTGCTTATCAAGATTCGACAACCTCGCCATGAAATGGAGTGGTAAGGGCAGACATCACAGTGGAGCCCTCCGCCTTTGTCCGAAACGAACAGTTTTCAACATTCGCAGCCAACACACACATGAAGGTGAACTCCTGCCGATCGAACCGCAGCGTCGCACGAAAAGAAGTTGTCCCTTTGGACAATCTCCGTTCTCTCAGTTGGCACAATCCCCCAGCTTCCCGTTAAGCACCACCACCTGACGGCAAATGTGCGAGAGTACAGTTAGGATCACTTATTCCTATCGGTTCTCTGGGGCGGACGGGGACCAAGACGCTGTTTCGAGTGGTTGCGTTTCTCGATGATCAGTCGGACTGTGGCCGAGGTACTGCTCAGGCTGCCTTTCAGCAGCGATAGTTATCGTATCCTTCTACCTCGTCTTTCAAGGTCCTTGACTCCGTTTTTCTGCATGCGGACTTTGCCGCTCTCCCGTACTTAGCGATACCCTGCGAAGTGTTGTGAATTTGTGGATCTCAAGGAAATTAGCTATCGGACAATCCTATGTGTGGCATGTCTAGATGGTGACCTGCGAATCGGCGCCATCGATATTGAGGCATGTGTCATACGGTGAACTTTTCGCCAAGGGTCTTTGTTGCTATTTGCCCTAGATGTCCAGCTAAAGATTCTGTGGCTTCCTGAACGCTTGATTGATGCCTTCATATGCCAGGGACTTAAGTGTACGGCCGATCTCAGCAGAAAACCGGAAGGCCGCGTACATGGAGCAAACGAGAATGCTGAGCCGGGATGTTGCTGCGTCTTTCCTGAAGGAGTGAGTGCACTGAGCATCTGTCTTCGATGGAACCGCGTTGGGAACATTCCTCGGCATTGCCGTACACCGCGCTGCGAGGATAGCTGGTGCTTCAGTAGTGCGTCGTGATGTAAGCTGGCAAGCTGCGGCATCCGGACGACGCATCATGGATTCCACTGAAGTACTTGATGCAACTGGCAATCATTCAACTGCGGCAATGACCGTCTTGCAGTGTCAGTGCACCGGTTGTAGAGTTTGTCCAGAAGCGCCGCGCGTCGTGCGCTTATGGTTCGAGTGGTGACTATGACTTAGCGAGCATCAGACATCGCCAACATTCCCATTCCAAGATTCCTGGCGGACACTCACGAATTGAAGTTTTTGGGAGTGGCAAATTATCTGATAAACTTTTTCCCGAATGTATCGGATATTGCCCTTCCATTGAACAGTTTGCTGAACTCATAAAATGTGTGTGTTTGGACCCCAAGCCAGCACAAGTTTTGAAATATTGAGGAAAGACTAAATGAATCTCCAGTTTTGGCATTGACTCAGAGCAGCATACGGTCGTCTCTGCACATGCATCATCCTTTGCTCTTGGTGCAGTTCTGCGAAAAAAGCAGAACGATAGGAGGATACCAACACTCTCGTCCTTTGCCAGAAAGGAGCTACGCACAGATTAAAAAAGAAGGTCTTGCAGTAACCTGGGCGTGTAAGATGTTTCGGGAGTATGTTACAGGCCTTCACTTCACAATCGAAACCGACCAAAACCTTTACAGGCCATTTTTAGGGCCTTGAGCCTGGCTGCCATTACGCCTCGATTACAGAGAATGAGCATGCTCATGATGCGTTTTTCATACGACACAGTGCATGTGCCTGACAAAGACCTTGTTGTCGCTGGCACGCTGTCTCGACAGCCACTTCTTGAACAGGATAACGGCGATGTTCAGGAAGAAGTTACGTCATACATAGGAGAAATCATTGCCAGTCTTCCAAAAATAGGGAAAATACTAACGGAAGTCTGACTGCAGCAATCAAAGGATCCAATCTGCAAAATTTTGAAGCAGTGCAGCTAGTATAGGTGGCCAAATGTAAATGACATTCCACTCGAATGTAGAGACTACTGGCAGCACTGATCAGAATTGCAGTTGAGAGCGGACTGCTAATGAAAGGATCTAGGATCATCATTCCGCAAGTAATGTGCAAAGAGATCCTAGACAGGATTCATCAGGGTCATCAAGCAATTGTCTAGCAGAGCTCGCGAGTCTGTCTGGTGGCCGGAAATTTCAACACAAATTGAAGAATTCGTCCGCCAGTGTACGCGTGTATTTTGAGAAGTGGACCTACAGGCATCAGCCACTCATGTCATCCGGATTTCCTGAGTGATCGGAGAGAGTAAGCATGGATTTGTTCTACTCTGAGAAAGAGATTACCTCCTGACCACCGGCTACAATTGCCGCGACCCAGAAATTGCCCTACTGTCGAAATTGGCGGCGACGGAAGTCATAACACAAGTCAGGTCCATTTTGTACAAGTGTACAGCGATAACGGATCCCAATTCAGCAGGTTCATCGGCTCCGCTTTCATCCAGTTTGTGGGAAAATTGAGCTTGAGCATGTCACCTCTGGCCCGAGATTTCCTCGAAGCAGTGGTTTTATTGAAGTGCGGCACGCAATTCATCAAAAAGAGCCTGCAGAAAAGTTGCGATAGTTACGTTGCTCTTAAGAGGGTCTACACGACTGTCTCAGGAAATGTTAATAGAACCGAACGTCCCTGCCCATGGCAAGCACCAAACTTGAACCTGCGCCAATGGACAGACGGGCCCTGCAAGAGTGGGAACGAAGGAGAGCAAGTACTGAACAAAAAAAACATCACGACAGGAGACATGGAGCTTGTCCACTTCAGGCGAAACTGTGTGGGTAAAAGACCAAAAGAAGACTGCCACTGTCGTGTCTTCCGCAAGGTTTCCGAGGTCCTATAACGCGGGAAGGAAATCATCTGGCACCGCCGCCTGGCGTGGAACAAGATTGTCGCTAGTCGCAAAGGCCCGAACAAACTGTAGTTAGACTGAAACCTCAGGACAACGAAATCCAAGAAACCTCTCACAACAGCGCGTCATCCCAAGAGCTGTACAAGACATTGGACAGCTAAGCCGATTTTCAGCTTAAAAAGGGGCAGATGTGTTGCAGGCTGCGAGTCACGCGGCGCCGCCAACGGCGAGAGAGGGGGCAACCCTCCTGCTCTCGGCAGACTGGACAATGTTCGCGAGACGTTACTACACAGAGAGGCCCCACGCTAGGCCCACAAGACGGTACTGCAGGGAGAAACTCCGCGCTGGGGGCGCCAGGCGAAAAAAAGCCGGAAGAAAGGGATTTCGTTCCCTGACACCGAACAGGTCGGTCTTCCTCTGCGCACGCTGCTGCATGCACGCGTGGCCACTGTTGCCGGTGGTCGGCCAGGTGCTCGTGCATGCGGCCGCGCGTTGGCTTCCGTTGTTGCCGGTGGTCGGCCAGGTGCTCGTGCATGCGGCCGCGCGTTGGCTTCCGTGGCGTCTGTCGCATGGCTGACATCTTGGCTTGTCGACGCCTGCGGAGGAAGTGGGCGCCGGTGTCATTAGGGGAAGACGACTGTCCTCCCGCTGTGTCCTCTGGGAAACGCATTTGCGCTCCCCCATTGGTTCTGCCCTTCGCTCCCAAGAATAATAGCAATGTTCCATTTGGTCAATGCGCTGCCCAAGGGGCGCGCCTAAATCTGATACCCAGTGCCATCTGGTTTTAAAATGAGTAATCACATAGTAGGACGGAGCAGACGAGCCGCTGGACCGTCACTGGCGTGGCAATTGGCTACTCGGCTTTCTGTTGCGTTCGTACCCATTCTCTCTCAGCTTCATTGTTCCGAAGAGCAAGAGCTTTTCCAAATTAGTCTACCGACACGATTTGATCGCCGCAGCTTCTTGCCAACGTCAATACCGGCCGTGCTGTAACTGCACTGCGGGAAGCATGCCACTGTTGATGCTGCGCTAGTGGTTGCGAGGTAAAACTCCTGATTAATATTTTTGCTGTTCTTGTTTGCCTGTGAAGGGCGGAAGCATTTGCATAGCAAATTATGTGCACGCCACTAACGAAACACTCTCAAGCAAACAGGCTTCGTAATAAAGGAGTAATTGCTCATTGACATCCACCCGAGCGCAGCCATACGGCTACAAAGGAAAGCAGTACAGCTTTCTCAGAAACTTCGTAGCTAAAGAAAAATTCGTCCTGGTCCGGGGTTCGAACCTGGGACCACCGCTTCACCGGAGCAGTCGCTCTACCAACTGCGCTAACCGGCACGGCAAGGTCAGTTCGCTCTCGTCCTACCGTGCGCTTGCCGTCCCGGTTAGCTCAGTTCGTACAGCGGCTGCTCCGATGAAGCGGTGGTACTGGGTACGAGCCCCGGACCAGGACGAATTTTTCTTTAAGTACTAAGTTTCTGAGAAGTGCTCGGGTGGATGTCATTGAATAATTACTCCCTTAATAGAAATCTACTCCACCTTGGGGGATTCCACTAATACATTTGACCAAACAAGCTTTGAACCAATGCACGTGGTTAAAACCCAAGTGTGCTTCCGTGCTCTACACGCCTTACGCATAATAAATCTGTTTAACATTTGTTTTTTGTGCTTTCGAAAAACTTCGCCAGTATCTTAACCAGGCCAAATTTGTCCAGTTTGGTTGCACTTCGCGAGTCGTAGTTTATAACGTATGCAGCTGTGTGTGAGAGTGAACCATTGTAGACACAACTGGGCGTGAAGCAAATGTCTGTCCTTGCTCTTTAATACATGCGTACTACAACGTAGATTATGATCGTGTATGACCGCCTTTACATGGGTTTCATGGAGGTTCCCATTCTACGCTTCATAGATTAACAGCACACGTGAGTTCCGCAGGTGCATCATATATATCAAGCACCTGCAAAGCTTGCTTTGAGGGTACTGCAGTCATGACGCCGCTAAAACACCGCTGCCATGATTCGCGGCGGTGGTTAAGCCACCCTAAAAAAACGCAGGCGTGAGGACAACACAGTGACCATCTGTGGCAGACTAGCCGGCTCGAGTAGTGCTCTCTATAATTAGGAGTGAAAAATTATTCAGCGTCTCAAGTTGTTTCATTCAGTATCGTGCAAAAAATAGCGATTCAGAGAAAGCAAGAAAATTAATTTTTGCTCATAGCGGAACAAGAACGGGACACGAGATCGAAGACTACAAACAAGCGCTGGATATCAACTGGTCTTTTTATTGAAGAATGAGAGTATATATACAAACATTGAACTACTTATCAAGACAACAAAAGTTATCTGGATGGCATGTGGGAGGTCAGATAACTCAATTCCCTCTCGGATAATGCAATGGAAGGGCTGCTGATACACATTGTACCGTTGTGGTGTTAGCTTATCGCTGTGTCGGAACAGGATGCGCGTGTTCTTGTAATCAGGAACGCATTTGCACTCCTTGCATCGAAATGTCGACTGGGCAAAGGGGTCACATTTTGCTCTCCTTTCTGCGTAATCCTTCTCATGCTTGTATTGGCATTTCCTGCAGTGGGCACCTGTGTAGGAAAGGGGATCATTTTTTTCTTCTGTTCTCATGCTCCATTACACGTTTGTTGACACACCTGCCACTCTGGCCAATGTACATGACACCTCATGAGAAGGGGACCTGATATACCACCCCCACTTCGCAAGGTATAGGCGGCGACACATGAAGCACCTGAAAGGCATTCCTCTAGCCGTCGTGCCTCTGATTGACTTGTTTTCTAGGCGCAGAAAAGACGACATCAATGTCGTATCTGCCTGCAACTTCTTTCAGCCATGTGACAAGCAGTGAGCATGCGGGACAACAGCCGGCTTTTTCTTCTTTTTGCCTTCTTTCGGCTGAGCCCCATTCTTAGCTGTCTAAGAAGTTTCTCCGTTGCCCTGGAAACGGGTTGATCACGGTACCCGTTCTCACGTAACCTGCTTGCTTGCGCCAAAATGGTCTCCCCCGTCCTTTCATGGCAAGATTTCCTGAGAGCTGATTGCAAGCAAGAAATGGCAATGCCCTGCCTTTATGAGCTTAGAATGGCCAGACCGAAAGTTTAGCAACGGTTTGGCAGTCCTCGGGCGATACCACCAGCACAAGTGTTGGTCCTCACTACACAATGCCAAATCCAAAAACTGCAGTTCTCGGTTGCTGGGAACCTCAGTTGTGAACTCGAGCCCACGTCCACATTCCTTAAAAATCTTCAGAACGTCGACCAGACTTCTAGGCAAGCTGCCTGCTCGGGTGAACACCAAGTATTCGTCGACATACCGAAAAACCCTAATGACTAACCCATCCAATGCTTTTTCAATTGCCAACATCTTTTTAAGCAGGGTCAGAAGGTTGATTTCGTAGATGTTTCCTTTAACGAGGAGAGGAAGGTGTTTACCGTAGTTGTCGTGGACAATGAGGGCAGTGTCGTTAACGCTGCAGCCGTTCGGATTGATAGGCCAGAGGTCGCGGAGCAAGCGGTTATTGCGCTCGCCCTGGTTGACAGGCGCAGGCCTTTTGTATATAGTGATTCAACGTCGTCGGCCGTTAAGGCCTTTGAGAAGGGCTCGGTGGCTAAGGTTGCTCTTAAAATTATGCAGACGTGTGAGATCTCTCAACACTACTTATGCTAGTTCCCTGCTCACCTTGGGATGATTAAGTGCGCCCCTCCGAATCTCAGTGAGTCCGCTCATGAGGCAGCGCGAGATCTTACCCTCCGCTCTGCCCCGCGCCACGGTGTGGCGGTTCTCCCTGAGAACAGACTCCCCTTCCATATACAATGAGATCAAAAAGTATTATCTTCTTAATCGCACGGTTCACGGTTTGCCGCATCCTAAACTAAACAGGGCTCAGGCACTTACATTACGCTTACTACAGACTGGTACTTATCCTTGCCCACGGAGGCTGAACATGTTTTACCCTGAGAAGTATACAGTCTTGTTGCGCAGGATTGTGGTGCTTTAGCGACGCTCGAACATATGCTCTGGTCTTGCGAAAGAATTGAAGACTCGGCGATCAAGGACGCGTCCAAGTGGGAGGCTGCACTTCGCAGCCGGGACCTGGATGAACAATTCTGGGCTGCCCAGCAGGCTCACGACGTGGCCGTTAGGTTTGGCCTTCCGGTATCGACGTGGAAGCGGCCCGCTTAGTGCTTAATTATGACTACTTGCAGGACCAAATAAAGTTTTCCGTCCGTCCATCCGTCCGTCCGTCCGTCCGTCACGTCCGTCCGTCCATCCATCCATCCATTCATCCACCCACCCACCCACCCACCCACCCACTCTTGAGGGATGGTATTCTTTTCACAGAGCTCATCGTTAATGTACTGACTTACATCCTGAATTTGGTCCTTGCTGAGGTTGCGTATTATGGCATTGGTGACTTTGTCCGCACCTGCCGCCGTATTACGAACGCAAGATCGCGCCGCAGCGTATACTTCTGCCGTCGTTATGGGGGCGTCCAAAGCACAATTTGGGGTGCCCTGGTAGGCAGTCGTGCTAGGTGTTGTAGTCGCAGTTCCTTTGTATCTGTCGCGAAGCGCTTAGCTGCGTCGTAACCCGGGAGCAGCTGGGAAAACCGTTTGAGTGTACGGGTCGCTTCGGATTTGGACTTGGTTGGGTCTATCAAGTTTCTGAGAATACCCTATGTCCGAGATAACCGACCAAAACACGAAAATTAAGGCCCTAACGGCCAATTTAGAACAGGTCCTCAAACAGAACCAAGCACCCCTGCACCCATGTAAAGACGCAGAGCCACCCCTCGCAAAACGGACTGCATACGTAACAGTCCAAATGAACCGCAATACTGAAGAACGGATAATGAATTCTCTGCAAGTCTCAATGTCCACACTTCTCCAAACACTAACGGAGAAAATAGAAACTTTTCACCACACACTCGCGCGACACGAGACTATTCTAATTCAGCACGCAACTGCCATTCAGGAACTTCAAACTCAGTACCGTAAACTGGCCTTGTCGGACGAACACGGCCAGGGCCCCTCGCAATTACGCAGTCGCACCAGCTCAGTCAGCAGTGATGCGGGACGCAGCTCATTCCGACACGTCCAAGATTGCCACGCACCCTAAAAGCAGCCAAAATGCAGAACACATAAATTTGGCAGTGCAATTGTAGAGGTTACAAGCGCAAAGCGGGTCTCCTCAAACAGTTCGTTGCCACCACTCCAAACGGTCCAGACGTTATCTGCCTGCAGGAAGTGGGAGCCGATAAGGTCCCGACGCTGGCGGCATACTGCACGATTAGTCAGCCCCAGATGACATCGGTTGCAATCCTTGTGGCAAAAGTGATCTCCGTGGCAGATCTGTCTGTGTCTGTGCGTGTCCACTGCTCCCTCCAGAAGGCGAGCCAGCCTCGGGAGCTCGGGAGAAACCTTTCTCCTTGGCTGTGGAGAGGAGGTCTCTCCGTACTAAGAGGGGAAAGAGGGAAAGTCACCGCGGCGGCGTCGCCGCGGGGCGGCGTGAGTGCCCTCCCTCGCAAACCTCCGGAATAGCGCGCCTAGCATTGCGTGATAATTACGCGCGGCCGTTACTATGAGACAGGCCATTCATGTGTATCCACACATCCCCCCTCTCCCTCCTTAAAACTGCCTTACGGCCCACATTTGACCGCGTTCACCGAGGGGTGTACCGTGTGGGGCCAGCGAAACGCCAATTAAGAAAAGTTTCAGCTCACAGCCAACGGTGCCGTCGTCGATGCGCCAGTACAGGAAGGCAGTGCAGACGACCTCCATGGACGACCGCGGAGCCAAGTACTGAAGGGGGTCCATGATCGCACGTCCCGCCTCCGATATTCAATCGGTCAATCGGCCAGGGCAGCTTTCCGGGGGCGCGCGGGCAGCAGGCAGGCTCGGGGCAACTGCGCGCCGTGTTTTCCCGTTGCATGGGGTACAGCAGGCCTACCTCCACTCAGCTGGCTGCACCGCTAGCTCGTGCCTCGCCCTCTTTTCCTCTCGGCGTGGGTGGCAAAGGCGCGTCGACCCTTTTTTCCGCGGCCGCCTAGTGCTTGCGGGGCGGGCCCAGCGGGGTACCAAGCTGTTCTCGTCGGCAAAGCCGCTGTCGCGGGGACCGGGGGACTCCAAGTTTCTCTGCTGCAGTTTTTACCGGCGCCGGTTTCCCCCAATTCTCGATCGCTCGTCCCGCGTCCGACCGGAAGTTGTTTTTCGGCATGGTTGCTCGGCGCTGACATATATTAGTGTGGGCAGAGAAAAAAGAAAGAAAAATAACATTGCCCAGCCCTCACCGCCAATGGCACAACGGGCTTGCGGTGACAGTGGGCTTAACTTAATTGTTTTTTTGGGAAAGGAAATGGCGCAGTATCTGTCTCACATATCAACGGACGCCTGAACCGCGCCGTAAGGGAAGGGATACATGAGGGAGTGAAAGAAGAAAGGAAGAAAGAGGTGCGGTAGTGGAGGGCTCCGGAATAATTTCGACCACTTTGGGATCTGTAACGTGCACTGACATCGCACAGCACATGGGCGCCTTAGCGCTTCGCCTCCATCGAAACGTGTCTGGAATGCGGCCGCCTTCCATACGGCCTGGCTCGCTGCGAAAGCTGACCTGCGGCTGCAAGGCTGTTTTTTCTTTCTACTTGTTTTCACATTTAACATTTTTTTGTTTAAGTTAATCTAACCCCGCTCGGTTTTTTCCGAAGAGAAAGCGTGCGCTCGCTCTGGAAGCTACAGTGCAAACGATGGTAGGGGTATTCCGTCCATATTAAGCAGGAGAAATTACTCCCTGCGTGTTGGCCAGAGTTCTGCCGTGGGCGCAGGCGCCGGGCTGTGTTGTCGAGCCTTGCCTCTCGATGCGGCTGCCTGCTGGCGGGGGAGAGTGTTCTCCACTGCCACTCGTTCCCTCTGTGAAAGTAGGGTATGAGATCACAGACATGCACCGGTCCGCCTGTCGGTCTGAGCGTCAAGTCCGCCAACCTGCAGACGAGAGAAGAGAGTTTCTCCCGAACTCGATACGGTCCCGTCCATTTCGGTGCCAGAGGAGCTGATAATTTCTTACTGGCGTCGCTCAAGACATGACTGCGCCTCAACACCAGGTGACTCGGTTTGTAGTGAATATCCCGGTGAGAGCGGTCATACTGCGTCTTCTGCTGGGCCCGAGCAGTGCTCAGATTGTGGCGGGCAGCCCGGTTGCGTAGTTGGCGCGTATTGACGAAGCAATCGGAGTGTTGCTGCGAACCTGTAGAGTAAGTTCTACCGGGTTCGTCAGTTCCCTGCCGAAGTTGAGAGCGGCAGGTGTGTACCCAGTCGAGCGGTTCACGGTCGACCTGAGAGCAAACTCAATCTCGGGGAGACAGGTGTCCCAGTCGCTGTGCTTCTCCGCAAATGCAACGAGCATGTATTTGATGTTGCGGTTCACGTGTTCCGTGGGATTCGCCTGGGCGTGGTACGTGGTTGTTCTCCTGTGCTTAATGTCAAAGGCCACACAGGAGTCCACGAAGAATTTGGCAGTGAAGTATGATGCATTGTCTGTTATCAACTTCCCGGTGTAGCCGAATCATGTGAACACCTCGATCAGCTTCCCCATGATTACGCGGGCTGTCAGCTTTCCAAGTTTGAACAATTCCACCCGTTTGCTGAAGTGTTCTGTGACAACGAGCAGGAAGTGGTTTCCACTCGGAGTCCTGGGGTAAGGTCCCATGACGTCACAAGCCGCAATTTGCTTCCAAGGACCCTGGCTATTGATCGGCTGCATAAGCCCGGGTGTGCGTCCACCACGCGGCTTGACCCTTTGGCACACGTCAATCAATCAATCAATCAATCAATCAATCAATCAATCAATTGTGTTTATTTAACATCATGACGATGTTGGGTGCGCCGACAAAAAGCCATTGGGAAGGCTTGACGAGGCCGACGCACCCCACAAGGGCATTGCAGTGGTACACGACATGTTAGCACTTCGAGGGAGTCGCACGAGCGGGCGTAGCGAATCGCATCCCGCTTCATGCCAGGCCAGGTAGCGAGGCGGCACAACTTGAGGTAAGTCTTAGGGCCACTCGCATGCCCAGCGATGCGCGTGTCATGAAAGTAGCGTAAAAGTGCTCCTCTCATCGAGCGTGGTATCACCACCTTGAAGGACTCGTGTGTATCCTTCTCGGAGGGGATATATGTCAGCAGGATGTCATCGGAGTCGAGCAGATAGGAATCCATCGCGCTCACAGCATTACCAGCTGTGTTCGAGCGCCCCGCGCGGACAATACCAGTTGCCTCCATGTGCGCCGCGGCCGCGCCGCCTGGCTCCTTGAGCCCGTCGAACACTTTTCGACAAAATGGATCCTCCCGCTGTGCCTCCAACAGCTTCTTTCTGCTGAAAAGGCTCACCACTGAACTGTCGAATTCCAAGTGGTTCACGCTTTCGCCCTGGGGAGATGGGTAGTCCCTTCCCTCGGGACGCTGGCTGAGCTTCGCGGCAGTCGCGCTGCTCCGGCTGTCGGGCGCCCGCGGCGGAGTGGGCAGTGTTGTTACTTCCCACGCCGTCAACGGGCGCGCGCGAATGAGCGTCCGCCGCCACGTTGTTTTTACCCCTCCTGTAGCGCACGGTAAAGTCGTAACGATGGAGGAGTATCGCCCATCGCGCTAGGCGTCCGCTCTGTTCGCCTAGGCGCCTCAGCCACGTGAGCGCCACGTGATCAGTCTCAATTACGAAGGCGACTCCGTTGACGTAATGGTCGAACTTCCGCAGAGCGAAGATAATCGGGAGGCATTCTTTTTGTGTCGCGAAGTAGTTTCTCTCTGCAGGGGTTAATGAGCGGCTGGCGAGTGTCACCGGCCTCAGGCTACCTTCGTGCTCTTGAAACAGAACTGCTGCTAAGCCCAGGTCACAAGCGTCCGTGTGGATCACAAATTCCCTGTTCAGGTCAGGCAGCCTAACGTCTGTGGTTTCCGCGAGCGCGCAAGTGAGATGGCATAGTGCCGCCTCTTGCTCGGGTCCCCAATGGCACTTCACACCTTCCCTCAACAATGTCGTTAAGGGGGCTTTCAGAGCTGCGCAATCTGGAATAAACTGCCGGTAAAAGTTCACCAGCACCAGAAAGCATCTCAGTCCGCCTATGTCTGCCAGCAACGAGAACTGCAAATAGCCCGAAGCTTATCCTCGTACGGCAGAAGGCGTCCTTTGTCTAGCGTGAACCCCAACAGTGTTACTCCGGTCGCCGCTATCTCGGCCTTGTTCGCGTTCAGAGTGATTCCCGCTGACGTCAGCTTTTCCATCACATCCCTGAGATGGCGTAAGTCCTCATCAAAAGGTTTCCGAACACACCACAATGTCATCCAGGTAAGCAAGAGCGTGGTGCCACCTTGCATCGCCTAGGACACGGTCCATCAGACGCTGGTACGTCGCGGGCGCTCCGGCCAAGCCGCACGGTAAACTGAAAAAGTTCCACCTGATGGTATCCTCTGCTGCCATCGAGCGTAGTGAAGTACTTCCCTCAAGCAAAGTTAGACACGATCGATGAAATTCTCGGAAGTGGGTATGCGTCCTTCTGTGTCACCTCGTTCAAGCGTCGATTGTCCTCACAGAGGCGGGTAGTTGCATCCTTTTCCATCCATCCATCAGCACCACTGGAAACACCCAGGGACTCTTTGAACGTTCCACAACGCCTGTTTCGAGATGTTCGTCCGGGGCGTTATCAGGCGCTTTCCTCATAGCCAAGCTGACTGGCCGAGGATTGCACTTCCACGGAACGGCGTCGCCTGTCTCAATTCTGTCTTAGTAGTGCAGCCAGGCCGCTCCGTGAATACGGCGTCCTATTCGTTCAGGAGCGGACTCAGCTTGTCAGCAGAGACAAGCGCGCTTTTCCTCCCCTGACAAACTGTCTGATTTGTTCAGCAGCGGGTGGGAAGGCCTGCATGCCGCCGCGGCGCTAAGTGCCACCGCATGGGGTCGCGCCGGAGGGGAGGAGTTCCCTTCTGGTATGTCAGCCCGGCCGAAGGCGTTTCGAGGGGCTTTTTCGGGCGATTGTTGCTTTCAGGGTGCCACGTGCTCGCTCCCTATATCCTCCGCTGCAGACGTCAATAACAATGCCCGTCTTGACGAGGAAGTCTCTACCAAGAATAATTGGAACCGACAGGCCGGGGAGGTGAGCGAAGCGCTGGCGCCTCACTCGTTTCTCCCACCGCACCACAAGCCGCGCGGCACCGCTCGCGTGCGCTGTGCCGCTGGCTAATCGGAACGGGAGGTTGCTCGCTCGCAGTCGGAGTCCGTTCCGACTGAGATGCTCGCATACCTCGTCGCCAAACAGGGATGCGCTCGCTCCTGTGTCTAGCAAAGCCATGAACTTACGTCGAGCAACCGTAAGCGCAATGAGCGGGACTGGCGTGTCGCTGGGTGGTTCCAAACGACAAGCCAGCGGGGCTAGGAGTTCGTGTGACTCACTGAGCACCGCTGTTGACGCCGCCGGCTGTGCAGCGTTGCTCACCGGCGGCTCCGTTCGTTTCCCGAAAGCGCGTGCTCTCGGTTCACGGGGCGTCTGCATTCCCGGGCGTAGTGCCCTCGTTGGTGCCGCCGGCTGTGCAGCGTTGCTCACCGGCGGCTCCGTTCGTTTCCCGAAAGCGCGTGCTCTCGGTTCACGGGGCGTCTGCATTCCCGGGCGTAGTGCCCTCGTTGGTGCCGCCGGCTGTGCAGCGTTGCTCACCGGCGGCTCCGTTCGTTTCCCGAAAGCGCGTGCTCTCGGTTCACGGGGCGTCTGCATTCCCGGGCGTAGTGCCCTCGTTGGTGCCGCCGGCTGTGCAGCGTTGCTCACCGGCGGCTCCGTTCGTTTCCCGAAAGCGCGTGCTCTCGGTTCACGGGGCGTCTGCATTCCCGGGCGTAGTGCCCTCGTTGGTGCCGCCGGCTGTGCAGCGTTGCTCACCGGCGGCTCCGTTCGTTTCCCGAAAGCGCGTGCTCTCGGTTCACGGGGCGTCTGCATTCCCGGGCGTAGTGCCCTCGTTGGTGCCGCCGGCTGTGCAGCGTTGCTCACCGGCGGCTCCGTTCGTTTCCCGAAAGCGCGTGCTCTCGGTTCACGGGGCGTCTGCATTCCCGGGCGTAGTGCCCTCGTTGGTGCCGCCGGCTGTGCAGCGTTGCTCACCGGCGGCTCCGTTCGTTTCCCGAAAGCGCGTGCTCTCGGTTCACGGGGCGTCTGCATTCCCGGGCGTAGTGCCCTCGTTGGTGCCGCCGGCTGTGCAGCGTTGCTCACCGGCGGCTCCGTTCGTTTCCCGAAAGCGCGTGCTCTCGGTTCACGGGGCGTCTGCATTCCCGGGCGTAGTGCCCTCGTTGGTGCCGCCGGCTGTGCAGCGTTGCTCACCGGCGGCTCCGTTCGTTTCCCGAAAGCGCGTGCTCTCGGTTCACGGGGCGTCTGCATTCCCGGGCGTAGTGCCCTCGTTGGTGCCGCCGGCTGTGCAGCGTTGCTCACCGGCGGCTCCGTTCGTTTCCCGAAAGCGCGTGCTCTCGGTTTACGGGGCGTCTGCATTCCCGGGCGTAGTGCCCTCGTTGGTTGCACCGGTAGCAGAGGGTGTTCGGCTGTTGCCGGGCGGGGCAGTTGTCACCTCTCGCCGGTTGACCGTTCCTCCCTGCCGGGCGTACCGTCGCAGTTGCCCTTTGCTCTAGCGTCCTCGGGTCGGCATGTCGGTCCCGATTCTGCGTACCTTCGCCAGGTGTAGCGTGTGCTGCCCGCATAGCATACGTGTACGGGTCGAGAGCTCGGTCAGACGATTCCCAACCGTTTCTCAGTTGCCCGTCACTGAATGCAACCGTTTCGGCACCCTGGGAACGAATGCGAAAAGTGTCTCCGTTCCAGGCGCATCGCGGCTGCGCGACGCTGGCGGTGGTGGCCGATACGCGCGGGAGGCGAGTATGTCCGCCTGCATGCGCTTGGCTGCCGAGGCGAGTTCGTCCACGTCCCTGAACTGCACGCCTCGTAGGTAGGCTGCGAAGGTTGGGTGAGTTTGTCGCGTGACGCGCTCTACTTTCTTGCCGTTCGGAGCTCAGGGGTCTGCGATGCGATAAAGTTCGTCCATCGCCTTACGTACGTACAAAAGCAAGGATTCGTCCGGATGCTGAGTACGCAGCTCAAACTCGCGCCGCAGACGACGGTCGTAATCTGCGGGCAAGAACTCCTCGCGAAACCTCGCTCGGAATTCCTTCATTGTGCGGGACCGGTGGCCAGTGAGGCGGAACCAGCGGGCAGCCTGATCTCTCAGTGAAGCTGGCACGACACGCGCCAAAACCTCGCCATCGGTAAGCCCCGTCGCCTGCTGGTAGGTCAGCATACGCTCCAGGGACTCGCTGGCACTGACAAGATCATGACTGCCGCCGTATCTGGGAAGGTCCACCCATAGCCTCGGCCTCCCCGCTGGACCGGGTGTTTGCAGGGCGTTCTGCACGATACCCGTGAGGCCCTCTATGAGGTGAGAGGTGTCGAGCAACACAGCCTCTTGGTGGTTGGCCTGGCCAGGAAGTTCTGGCTGAGGGGCCTCGTGGGATGAGCTAGGTTGCATAGGTCGCTCCATGCTATCCATACCTTGCGGCATAGCGCTTGGCGAGAAGCGCCTAGCGTCGCCGCTCGTCTGAGCTGCTGTGTCGCGTGAAACGTCGCTCGGCTGAAACAATATTAGATCGCAGGGGTAGCGTCAGCCTCTGGGAATACGCCTTCAGTAGTTGTTACTGTCGTGATATCATGTTGCTGCTGAGATGCCATATCGGACAACCACAGCAGGTACTGGAAATAGGTTCCGCTCGCTGCCATGGCCAGCGTGTTTCTCTGCAGTCTGTCACACAGACACTTGGTTTATCACACCTCTGGTCCCACGTTGAGGCGCCAAGAATATGCGGGTTATTCTTGTAATAACGCTCAAAGGGCTAGAAGCAGTAGTCGCTCTCTAGCACTAGCTTGCCAGCACTAGCAGTCAGAGCTGTGACCGCCAATCCGTGGTGCGGTAGTCGCCACCGCGGCGGGTTCGGGACAGAGGTGCCAAACATGGGTATTCTACTCGGATGAGCGTTTATTGCTCCCTAGCAATACAAGCAGCAGCAACAAAGCAACCGCCGCAACAAGGGAGTGCTCCGCTCGCGTACAGGGGTGAAAAAGCTTAAAATAGAAGGAAAGCAAACAAAATGGCGGGGGAGGAAGGTTCCGCTCACCTCGCGTGGCTCCTCGCTCATGGCCCGCGGCGGTCAGTTCACACGCGGTGGCCGGCCGATAACGGCAGCGGTCTCCGTGGCAGAGGCGTCCGAGCCACGGAGCAAGACTATATAGGAGGTGAAACTCTCGTCAGCGCGAGCGAGCGCAGGCGACCAGACAAAAGACAGTTTTAGCTGTGCGTACGCAACGGCGTAGCATACGCAAGGAGTTTGCGGCGACGGTAGTGCGCATGCTCAGAACGCAAGCGCAAGCCCTGCGTCTTGCGTGCGTACGCTAGCCAGCGGACCTTGCGTGGCTTGCGTATGCTAACTTTGACAAGATGGCGGCGCCCTGCTCGCCCGCTTCGGAATAAATACATGTCGCCGCTGGATTCGCCGACGCAATAGCTCGCTCAAATGGTAGCGGTTCGCTTTTATTTCGCTTACTCTTGCCCACACGCAGCGGTATAAGCGATAACTAGCCCCTGTTTTTCAGATAATTTGGTGATTTTCAAGCTCCTAGGCCTAACTATATGCAGTGTGTTTTCCTCGTAGCAACTACACCTGGCGAAGCAGTTTTCTGGCTTTTAGCCAGTTCTTACATTTTCTTCGGTTGCATAGTTTTCCTTCTTGGAACAAAAAAGGCTCACAATGCACTCACACTAGTTATCAGTAATCGCGGGTGAAATTTTCCTCAACCGAGCGTTGATGTGCTTTGACGTCTTGTCACTAGATGGCGCTACGTGCGCCTGAAGGACGCTACGGCTCGGCCAGCTAAAACTATACTTCGGAGCGGACAGTGTAACGCACGCAGCGCCGTAGCGCTTTGCGTACGCACAGCTAAAGCTGTCAAGTCACAATTGTATGCGCCGACGGGGTCGCATGCAGTGGCGGCGCCATGCGGCGCCTCGTAGAAACCGCAGCGAAAAAAAAAATGCAGCGCCCGGGCAGGCGGCTCCGGCGCGCGCTCAAAGGAGACGACGCGGGTGTTTGCTTCAGCGGGCACGCCGTGACGTTGTATTTGTGCGTCCTTAAGTCAATCAGCAACAGTTCTTGTCGGTGTCTGTGCTCAAATGGTTGAAGCGTAGCACCAGTTGCTCTTCGGGCTACCAGCGGTAAAGAAGCGCGCGAGAGTGCCCTCAATGGAAGTCAGGCGCAGTGGTTTCTTCCCAGACCGCCAGGCGCCGCCGGCATTATAGTGGCGCCGCGGGCTTGTGGCCTTTTCTGGTAGCCGCAGGCAGCGGAGTTTCCACTCTTCGTGGTTCGTGCGTGTGCACAGCTCCAGCCAGCAGACGAGCGAGCCCCGGGAGAAACGCGCCTTTTTCCGGGCTGTGGAGAGGAGGTCTCTCGTTGGGGAAAGAGGGAAAGCTGCTGCGGGGGCGTGAAAGGAAGCGGGGCCGGCATGAGTGCCCTCCCTCGCAATCCTCCGGAACGGCGCGCGCATAACATCGCGTGATAATTACGCGCGGCCGTTACTAAGGGACAGGGGATTCGCGTGTATCCTCATAAGGGGCGTGGCCCAATGGGCGAAATTGCCTGTCTTCCTCTCGGTTTCGCATGTTTCATGCAATATCCGCCGCCTTTCTTCTCCCGATTAGAGATGCCTCGTTCTTGTTACGCGTCGCGGCCTTTCTTCTCCCGATTGCAGCCGCCTCGGTACATATCGCACCTTCTGCACCATGCTGTCAGAAGTCGCATATTTTGTCCACCAGACCAGAAAGCTGAAAGGGAAGTGTTCAAACCTGCCAGGCCACATCAAATTTGCCGAGCACCTTCACAACCTGACTGCAAAGACGTTTCCCAATAAGGCAGCCGGGTAAACGAGTATGTGAAGCTCGTCGCAGTGTTTTGTGCAGTTTATTATTTGATTTATCCTTATGCTAGGAAGGAATTATAGCCCCTCCCCTCTCTCTACTTCTTTGCTCCAGCTCACTACGAATATCCTGGCGCCAAACCTGCCTTCTGTGCGCAAGTAAAACATTCGTGGCTGCGTGACGCCATCTAAAGGCGGCTTTTTCTCTAGTAATCGTTTATTTTCTTTCCTTTTCGTATCGCTTTAAAGAAACCACTGGGAAAAATAAAGGCTTTTTTCATTGCCGTCACGCAGCCACATCAGTAAAGTTCGTCACTCGGGTTTCTGGGCAACTATGTCCATAGATCACTTTTTTCCTTTCTTGATGACAGCAGCATGGATGAGAGCTTGTCGGTTGTGTTCTCTAGCCTGCGTCTTCCTGCGAGCTTTACCTCAAGCGTGGCTTTCCAACTAGCCCAGACCCATTCCTTAATGAGAGACCAACTGTCCTGCCCGACGACTATCGAGTGATGCAGCAAGCCGGCGTCTCTTGGCAACTGGAGCAGACGGTTCCGCGGAAGCGAGTAAGGCGGTCTCAGTTGCTCTGACTCCTCTTTGTTAGTTTAGCCTGGCGGAGAAAATGGTATTCAAAATAATTAGTTATCAGAGGCTGGTTTTGTGAGGCCTCTTTGTGAATCAGTCGCTTTTAATTATTTTTCTTCGTGTTTTTAATGAAAAAAATTATTGTTTAGTTAAATTTGACCTCGAATAAAGCGACTTAGTCACTACGAGTTAGGAAGACGTTCGTCGCATCGCATCATGAGTCTACTTGTAGCCAACACCATACAAAGGGAAACGTAACCATCTGAAAAAGGGAAGCAGTTCAGAAAATATGGCCATTTGGTTTCAGACCTGTCCTCGGCTTTTCACTCCAGAGCAGTGAGGCGACAACCCACTTGGAAGAAAAATTTGACCTTACTGCGTGGAGTTTTTCGCATGCGGTGCAGTAATGAGACAAAGGCTCTTCAGAGAATGTTGGAAAGTGTGTGTTAACTACGCAAAGGTATATTTTGCAGGCCATCCTGCGCTGGTTGTATACACGAGGATTTTGGGGCCTTGTGAACAGCCCGTACGTTCAAAACAACAAAAGCAGCATAATTCTATGGAATTCGGTGATTCTAATAAAGTCCATATTATTACTACCAAGGAACACCAAATAACTGCGGTCCTTTTAAAGTGCAGCCGTTGACTGGGAAACACGGCAATCCGTCATGACTACCTTTTCGATTATCGTGTAGTCGGAGCGAATGCAACACGCATAAAATGCACTCAAAAATGTCAAAACACTACTTCCACGAGTGAAACAGCTATGTGCTGTTGTCTATTTGCAGTTCACAGAAACCGTGGCGCACTTATAGAGCGCAGTGCAGGGCGGGCGCGTGGGTGGTACAAAGGGTGTCCCCACCCTGAAAGCGGGGGCGCCGTAGGTCAAATCGATTGCGAGAGTGCTGCACCTCCCGAACTGGTGCAGAAAGTGCAGCCAAGTCGAGGAGCCCCGTGGAAGGGCGGCTGTAGTGCAGCAGTATGGCGGCGCCACTGTGTGTAGGTCGGAAATGCGGACAAGGTATGACAGCAGTCTTTTAATGAAATGATGGCAGTTCTTTCTTGAAAGGAGGAAGTGAGCGACTGTTCGTGGCGTCTTAAAATTAAATCAAAGCGGTCAAGTCGAGCCTTGCTTTTTGGGTGAAACAACGATTTCCGGAGGTTGGTTCATGGTTACACTTCATTGCGATTTGCTGTTTGAAAATTGTTCACGTGGTTCGGGATTTCAGTGATAGATGTCGGCGGCACGCAGTTAGCTGCAGTTTGGTGGCGACGGCATGGCTAACAGACGACCAGCCCCGCACTCCACCATTCTATTGGAAGCAGCCAGTGCGAAGCTGCATTTCCACTGCCAGCAGTGACACTGCACGCTGGCGGCACCGCCGCGGAACTTGACACAACGAGTGCAGCCAAATCCAAGGGCCATTAGGTTTGCGATAAAACTCTTTTCTAAGTATTTACGCGGAAACAAATTAATTTCTCGAAGGTGGTGCAACATCCATCGCCACTGCCATCATTTCCAAATAATATGTCGATGGCTCCACCATCGGCTCCACCCCTGTCAACCGAGCTGGGTTTTGACCAGTGTTTTTAGATACAGACAGTTGGGAAACTTGCTCGGGATATGCGGCCCTCGTTCCGTCGCCGCTTTAATCTCAAAGGGGCGCGAGCGCCATCTCTAGGGTGTGACAGTACCACGTCCATTGTGCCACGGCCATTGCCTGCTCTTGGGCGCGTGGCCACTTTGCTGCATAAAGCGGCAACTCGATGAACGCTTCCTCGGCGTACGAGCTGAGCCGGAGCGGCCGACGAAGGGCGCGTACGCCCAGGAAGGGGCTTGGAGTTGGCCCTTTGATTGGTCCACGCTGGCTCGCGCCTCGCATCATCTGCGCCGGGTGCCGCCGCTTCTAGCCGCGCGTCGCTATTGACGTTCACTGCTTGCATTTCTTTCGTCTACGCTTTGAAGAGTCTCTGCACCTGGGATAAGAGAGGCCGGGATGCTCGGGGTTTGGCTTCTGGGTGTAGATTTCGGCGAAAGTGAAAACTCTTCTATCCCTGCTTCCACGTGGTGAAATCGAAGAAACACGACGTGCCGCTTGTCCCCTCGCAGTTTGGCTATATAAAATTCTTCACATCGGTAATACGCGGCTCTGCAAAGTAGTACGCAGGTTCGCTTCGTCAAGCCTGAAGTCGCAGCAATAGCACTAATCTTCGCGAAGTGCGGGCCCTTAGTGCTCACCTTGCAGCACCGACTGCGCGGAGAGGAAAGGAACCGCATTAGGGGATCTTCCCTTGGCCTTTTTTTAACAGTTGTGTTCGGGAATAAATGCTTGACGGTTTTGCATGCTCAGAAGTAATTGAAACACCTACTGAATTTCCGAGCCTCAGCCTCGGTGCAAACTGCCATTTACTTCGCAAAATCACCTCGTTATGTACGAAATCCGACGCTTAGAAGCCGCCGACACCAGTCCCTAGGAGGCTAAAGAAACTGATTTGCCCCGGCATGCAGGCAGATACGATTAAAGAAGCCCGAAAAACTAGCTTTTAAGCTTCCATGTCGGAACACAGCATTCCCTCGCTATATCGACTCCCTTTTTGCCGAGCTGGGAAGTCACAACGAGACGAGCAGCCGTTTGCCAGCGCGTTATGCCAGTTATGGTTATAAATGCTTCTAAACCGTCTTGTTTCATTGATACAAATGATATCAGGGTGAAAACGGCGTTTGTATTCATGAAATACCCTTTTGTACGCACGCGAGGCACCGTCCGCTGCACTCCTCAGAATAGCAGACGACGCGCCCATACTAAAGCGTGCGCCGCGGCTGTTTTCCAACTGGCCCTATCTAAAGCCTGTGGGGTACGAGATCTAGTACACTGTACTAAAAACGTTGGTTTTGACTCTGGACAACCGACAGTGGGCAGTGAGGTGACCGAACATGAAGCCATTTCGAAGATCAGGGTGATCGAAACTACAAAACGCCGCCTTGAAAATTGGAACAGGCTTAAACGGGGTGGTGTTGGCCAACGTTAAAAGAACTGAACCAGTTCTTCCCGTCCCGGCCAGCGGCGGAAAGTGGCCGCTGTGGAGGTCACGAGAACTAACAGCGCTGCAGTCGAGTCTTGCTACCGGTGCAGCGTTGTCGTCTGCTACTGCCATAGCGAAACACAGAGTCGGAGTAACCAGAGTAACCACGCGTCTTCTTTTCTAGTTTTTCATTTAGCTCACCTCTATTCAGCAATGAAACGAAGTCTATTTGCGTAAGTATTTGTCTGGCTGGGACCGTAGCGTCCGTTTTCATTGCTTTTCAGAGTGAAAGACGTGTTCTTTGGGCTGTTTGAAAGAGGTGCAAACCCCTTCGATGGTCGTACGTTAGAGTGCTTAGAAGAGATTTTATTGCGAATTGCATATATATCAGGTGGAACTACTCAGATAAACCGCAAAACAAGTGCACGAAGGAGCTAATTGTTCCCCAACAGTGCTAATCGTTTTTTCTATGCCGCCAGCGGTAATGCGCGCTCAACGATGCAGAGAGCTGCAGTTCGTGTAAGTGGAACGTGTGCACGAGAGAACTGCCGCAGCAGTAGTTTTAAAGCGTGCGGTCATTGTATGCACGCGGCGCGTAAAGCTCTTAGTGCGATTCTTACAAAAGATGCACCACTAATGCTTCCTTGCGGAACACGCACAGGATTAGCTTTATGCAAAGATGCCTAATTCGTCACAAAAGCTCCCAGGGCAACGACACAATGGCAGGAGTGTTATGGTGGCCGTTTGCAGCCGAGATAACTTGGGTAATTTATTTGAACAAACAAATGGGTAATAGTGGATCCGATTTCTCCTTGACACTTCATTCCCAAAATAAGCTGCTGCCAGATACCGAGTGTCCCTTGGGACGTTGCGCGCCTGACTATCTTTTGCCGGCGTACTCGAGGACCCATTCCCATCCTCTACTTCTTTCATGCAGACTTTCCACTTTGAATTCTGGCTCAGGGCAAAAGCTATTATATCCTCTGTTTCTCTAAATGTGTGAAATTATATAATTTTTCGAAATTGCTCATGTAAAACGATCCAAAATTCGCGCAACATAATTTTTTCTTTCTCATCCCACCTGCGCACCCGCTTTCGATTTCAACATCTTCAAAAGGGGAAAAGAAGAATGCTGTTATTGCTGCTTAAAATCGGAACAACCTGAACGGAACAACAATCAGAACGACCTGTAGTATTCTTCACACTGCCCTTGATTTCTAAATCTTCTTTTAATCGGCTAGTTCCTTTGCTGCTATGCGTAAATCCCGAAATTAGCGATCTAACTGAAACTGGTACGTCAACAATTATAAACGTCCTGTTTTGTCTTCTGTGCCAGGCATCAGTGGTTTCTGAGCGAAAATGAACTTATGACTGGAGATAAAGGCAGTCGTTGGGCGCTAAGCACAGAAACGAGTCATTGAGCACTGATATTCTCTGATACAATATTAAACGTTCTCTAAGGAAGATATACACGCTGGCTTTCCGAGTGAACGCATATTGGGTAGCACTATCGAAAAAAACTCGGTAGTAGTACAGCATTAGGAGGTGCGGATAAATGAAAACGGAGCATACCTTCGAACCTCTTCAGCGATCGAGTTTTTAACTGCAATTGCCAGCTATGTGGTATAAGCATGATGGTAGTGGACGTTAATTTTGTGCGCTTTCTCCTGGACAAACAATTAATAGTTCTTCATTTTCAATATGGAAGGCGTAATTGCACATCAAACGGAATAGCGTGCTCCGCTTACTGATGTCCTCACCTGTTCAACTTGCAAAGAAAATTATTTCAATTTGTTAATTTCACGAAATAATGCTTTCGAGGGGAACTTGAAACGCTTCCGGTAAATCAAGAATGACCGAATATCAACGGGTTTCTCCTCAACATTCGCACTTCTATCGTACTTCAAGGACAGAGCGGGGACTCAGCCGGTCTCAAAAGCCTTAATTGTTGCCGCGTGCTGTGCCGGCAAGGAATGCACGTGAGCCAATACACCTTGCACCCATCTCTGTGGCTGCAGTGCCTCCTCCCAAATCGCATGTTCACACATTCCTCCGCTAGTCCAATTATTCGCAAGGATGAAAATGTGTCACGCAAATGCTCGCTAGCGCCGGAAAGAAATGTACAATCGAAATCAGTGAAGGCAGTCAGTTTAGGGTAACCCTACTCGGACAAAGAGCTCTGCCGCAGTTTATATTTGCAAAACGACCAAACAAAACGCATGATATTGTTTCGCTGTTTTATCCTTATATCGTTCAACTCCGTTTTTGAACGAAATTGGGGGATGGTCTCACCAGGAAAAAAAATTATTGCTTCCCCTCGGCCGTCACGAAAGCGATCACCTTCAAGTTCTTCGCGAGACAATGCACATATGTATAAAAAAGGATACCGTAGGACATTAGCAGCACTGGTGTTAACCTCAGCACATTATTATCGTGTCACACAACATGAAAAAGCAGTTGTGACATGCCTGCTTCGTTTGAAAGAACAGTTCGTTCCAAAGATCGCATACAAAGCACATATGCGCACAGCCTCTGCGCTTCTCATGTAGCAGACGATGCGCTGGGCCAGAAGCAAGGCTCGACTGCAGCGCCGTTAGTTCGGGTGACCGCCACTGGGGCCACGTTTTTGGTGCAGCTCCGGAACTGGCTTTTTCTACAGACTGTTGCGCAAATAAACGCGCGCAGTAGAATGCTTCTCTCAGCTAAAGGGATGAATTGTTCGAACTCAAATTTCGCAGAGAAATGTCATTTGGTCGGCGGAATTGTTTTATACCACATTTCTTTGGGGTACTTGCCTGAATCAACACGAAGAAGTTATATATTCGCATCGTCTGCGGCGACGGCGAAACGAAACTGGCCGCTCTCTCAGCGATTACAGCGCTGGCGCCATCTCGTTGGTCGACCGTGTAGAGTACGGGAAGGATGGGGGGGGGGGGGGGGGGGGGCGGCTTTTGCGGGAGGTTTGGAGACTCTTCAGCAACTGCTTTGTCATCACAAAAAGCTTAGTTTGGCCAAAACTACACTAAGTTTGAAGGCTTTCGTGGTGTAACATCGTCGAACCTCCCGCGAGACACTCCCCCACCTCCTTTTGCCGAATCTCCACGGCCGACAAACGAGATGGTGCCACCAGTGCAATTGTTGAGAAAGCGGCCTGATTCGTTTCGTCGTCGCGGCAGACGATGCGAATATCTGTTTTTTTTTCTTGCTGATTCAGACAAGTACCCCAAACAAATATGGTATAAAACTCGGCCGAACAAATGCCTTTTTTGTGCGAAATTTGAGCTCGAGCAATTCGCTAATTTAGCTGTGAGGTGCATTCTAAGGCGCGCGTTTAATTGCGGAACACGCATTAGTAACGTTGGCGTTGACGATAGGGCAGGACAGACGCCGCTGTAAGTCTCGAACTCGCCTAAGACTTTTCTTTAATGTCCGCCCGATATAAAGGGATAAGCATCACATCCAATCCAATCCAATCCAAAACATTTTTCGTTTTTTTTTGCGTGGTGACAGCGCACACCAAAAGTACGCTGTACCGAAAGTGACCCTAGCTCAGGGGAAGTGCAGTTCGTGAAAGTGTGACAGAGCAGCTCCGCCGGCGAAAAGTGGCTTCTGAAGCGAAGTGCGCATCGCCGCCAATCATCGGCTTCTTATCGCTGTCTGGATCGTGCCGAACAGTATAGTATTTGAATAACTTTTTTCGAGCAGTTTTTTAAATAAAATAGCACTTCAATATTCGCCTTGTTTTATTACTGCTTCACTTGGCGTTTGTACTCGGATGCTGCTACCCCTAGCGTCATGTTTCGAATCGGATCGTATGCTCACTACTCAGTGGTGATTGAAATTGGCCCTCTGGCAGCGGTGCATCTGGATGGCCATCGAATATTTCCATATACATTGACTCAGTGGGCATTTGGACTGCTCATGGGTATAACACGCGCGCGTTTGGCGCACATGTGTGTCAGGCCTGTCATAGAATAATGTGCAGAAGAAGATTTCGCTCGGGTGTCTGCACAGCCAGTTTTTCTTCCAACGCTGAGGTGCAACATTTTTCGAGACGCCAGCATGCAACGCTATAAATGACTGGGAGCTGTTTGATGTTTCAAGCCTTGGCTCATATGATGCAGGCGTTCCTCACCCTGTCTGATTGCAGGTCGTTGTACGACAACAAGATCCGGTGCATCGCGCATGGCTCCTTCGAACGCATGTCCTCGCTGGCGACTCTGTGAGTAGGGCCCCGCCGGACAGCGGCGGAGTGGCTCTAGACTAGGTGCGCGCTTCTCGCAGGAACCTTCTGGGCAATCCGCTACACTGCAGCTGTCACCTGCGCTGGCTGTCGGAGTGGCTGCGGCGCAGCGACACGGTGACCGGCAGCCCGCGTTGCCACTCGCCTGCGCACCTCAAGGACCTGCCACTGCAGGACATGGAGCCGAAGCAGCTTGTCTGCTCCGGTGAGTGGCGCGGCTGCATGTTTGGTGACTGCCATTTCTTGGAAGGTACCCTACCTAGTCTGGCAATGGTGTTAAAGGAACTAGTGGGTATTGAATGGGATGTCATAGGGCTTAGTAAAGTTAGGAAGACAGAAGAGGTGTATACAGTGCTAAAAGACGGGCATGTGCTACGCTATCGTTGATTAGTGGACAGACAAGAACTACTTGTGGTATTGCTCATAAATCAGGATACGGGTGACAACACAGAACAATCCTATGGTAATAACGAGAGGGTGGCAGTTATCGTAATTAGTCTTAATAAGAGGTACAAAGTGAAGGTGGTGCAGGCCTGCGTCCAGCCATGATGGCCAGATCGTCGAAACCTTCTATGAAGACGTAGAATCGGCAGTGAGCAAAGTATAAAAACGCAGCACACTGTACTGATGGGCGACTTCAACGTGAAGGTAGGCAAAAAACAGGCTGAAGACCAGGGAGTGGATGACTATGGCATAGACTCCAGGAATAGTAGGGGTGAGTTCAGGCCCAGTGATCACAATTAAAATCGCCAAATTTATAGACCATCAGTCTAGTTGAGGAAGAAAATTCGTCTCTTTTTGCAGTAGTTCCGACATTTAGCACTTAATAAACTTATTCTAGCCACCTTTCACTCGGGCGGCATATGCGTGTAGGCAGGAAGGGGATATAGAAACTGCGTACGCTTTGATGTTGCAATCGGCCTGCACCAGTTTCTCTCTTACATCGTGTAGAAGAAAGAAAACCATTTCTATTTTTCTCGGATGACGTGGAAGGGTACAAGTAAACTTTACGTTACTCCTTCGAAACAAGTTCTTCGGTGAAACACATTTACAAGCGCTAAAATATTTCGCACAAAATAATTATTCCAAACAGAATCACTGGGATCTGGAGGCCCTGTTGAAGAATAAGCAGCGCTGTCATATTTGAGTTACCTGTGACTGCTTCTGTCGTGTGAATGCCGCTTGTTACGCAGCCTATTTGTAAAAATAAACATTGTTTGTTTCCTCCGAAGAATATGTCTACAATCTGCGCAAGCACTTTTCGTATGGAAAGGAATAAGTTTCAAGAGCAGCCCTCCACACGTGTTGGGGTGTTGATTCATCCGACGGAGAACTAATAGCATTCATTGTACAAACACAAAGACAAATTATAACATTAAAGCATTGAACCTCTAGAAATGCTACCCATGGCAGCAAATTGAAAACAAGAGAACCGAGTGGTAATGCAACTACGCCGAAGGTTGAAAGACATCCAGCTTTCAATCTTTGAAAAGCCAGCCAACTCGCCCAAAGTTCTTGGTGTGCATAAAAAAAAGTCACCACAGGAAAATCCGTTTCGTGGACACAGCAATCCTCCTGAAAAAGGTAGAAATAAAAAATACCACGTCTACCTCGACGGGAGCACCTTTACGGTATGAATACTTGAAAAGCTTCCGCATCAACCCAATCTTTGAGATTTTCGCATTACAAAGTTTCAGTCCAGCAAGATGATAGCACGAGGTTGGTAATCTGGATACTGGGAGCGTGGTCGCCCTGCCTCTTGCATCCCACCTCTAAAAAGGACCAGTGCTTGTCTTCAACCAACTAAAGAATTTCTCTTGCAAGGGCCCGCACAGTTGCCCACGCACAATGAAAAAATAACAGAGGTACAAGGTATGTGTCAGGTTATTCTCGCGTTTTCCTGGTAAGAGCTCTGGCACATGTCTGTATTTCATAGAAGACAGCACTCTTTCAAAGCAGTTGATATTAAATGAAGTTTCCAAAGAAATTCCCCTACTAAGCATTTTGCAGCCACTAAGTCCCAGTGATTCCATTTGGAACCATGCAAAAAAATGATAAAGAAGCGAAGAAAGTTTGATTTTCTGGGATTCTTGAGCGATCCTCCTTTTACATTTTCTAGTCTTTCGATAACAATTTTTTTTATATTGAACAGTTTTAATTTGGGCCGGAAAACGTTAACAGTAGAGTTCACAGACCAAAATAAGTTATGGATCATGAATATCTTCTTCCGCAAACGGCATAACGGGAATTGGCCGTGGAGGAGCCCCAATAGTGCGAATAAAAATGAAATGGGCTTCATAATGTGTACTCACCCTGGCATCGTTGAGAGTGTAGAGGTCCTCAGAAAGGTGTGCTATAGTGAAAACAGGACGGTAAGGTCTCGAATTAGCCTAATCTTGAACAGGGAATGGAAGAAACTAGTAATGCAGAAGCCCATTAACGAGTTAGCGGTAAGAGGGAAAGTACAGTAATTCAGGATCTCACTGCAGAACAGATATACTAAGAACGACTACCTTAATGTTCATGCAAATAATTATAATCTGACTGCTATCATTACGGAGTGTGCGGTAGGAATAGGCGGCAGGATGGTTAAACAGCATACCAGCAAGGTCTTTCAGGAGACGAAAGATTTTATTAAGAAATGCCAAAGCTTGGAGGCCTCTAACCTCGCAAGTAGAAAAGAGCTATCAAAGCTAATCAGTAAGTGCAAGGTAACTAACATAATGAAGTTCTATATGCAGAGAATCGAGCGTGCTCTAAAGAGCGGAAGTAGCCAAAAGCGGTGAAGAGGAAACTAGGCATAGAAAAAATCAGATGTGTGCGTTATGAAACAAAGGGCAATGTCATTAGCAATATGGATGAGGTAGCTGAGGTAGCAGATTAATCGGCGCGGTGAAAAATATCGCAGGGCCCCTGTAAGAGGCTGGAAGAGGGAAGATGGGGTCAAGGAACAAACGCTGGTTAATGACGTCCTGGTCAAAATCAAGAGGAAGAAATGGCTTTGGCAAGGCATGTATTGGGAAAGTAAGATAACCGAGGGTCGTTAACGGGAAGGGACTGGATACCAAGAGATGTCAAGCGTAGCATGGCAAACAGTTCTTGACCACAAACATGTCAGGAAAATAACATGGGTTTCATTATTTATTTATTTATTTATTGCGATGTGCCCACTAATAGGCCTGTTACAGTAGTACACGCAGAACATTGAAAGGGAAAAGAACAATGAAAGAATAAAGAAGGGTAATAAAAGAGCAATTAAGACGGCGAAAATGATGACAGTTGTGGAAATATGGCGGGGGACAGCCTTCCGCCCCGCCCGCACTCCCACTCCGCGGATGCAGCGTTCCCGCTCGCAACCGCGGAGGGATTCGTGCTCGAGGGAACAAAGGGAGGGGACGACAAAGCGTTTACGCTCATATTCTCTTTATTACACTTGTAATCAATGCACAGAGCGGGCCAGCTGGCTACAAAGCATCAACGAGGCATTCCTCGGAAATAGAAGGCAACGTAAGAAGGTCTTCCGACTTACCGGCTGGGGCGGGGGCGGCACTTCGGAGGTATCGGCGGCGAACGTTTGTATGCGCCAATAATGGCGGCCGGGTTTTTCCGTGCGCGCCGCATTCTTGGGGCAAAGCCATTCCCTAGCATTTGCTGGGGAAGGCGACCAGAGTGCTCGTTTGCTGCGCTCGCTTCGCTGCCTGGAACCAGAAGTCCAGCGCCAAGGCACAACGGATCCCCGTGCGCCTGCCGCGGAAGGTGACGAGAGCGTGCCGCTGCAACCGCTCGTGACGCTGGCCGGATCCCGGAGAGCCTCTGTCCGGTCCCGCAGAATCCGCCTTTTTCATGTTCCTGTGCTGCCACCTCGCGTACAGCGCTAGAAGCTCATTGGAAGGGTACTGTGCGCCCAACCCGGCCGGAGTGAGTGCCGCTGTGGAGCACGTTTTGTAGGAATCTGTCAACGATTGCGTGTCCTGGGCAGCACCTGGTGCCTGGAGGATTTCTAGGATTGACTGGTGGCTATGTGCAAGTCCGAGGTAGGCTGCTGAGCCCACCGAAGAGCAAATTCTTCAGTATCTCCAATCATGCGGCATGCGATGCGACCGCCAGCTGAGCAAGGGCCGCCGCTTCAGAGATGAAGGCTACATTCGGAACATAATGTTCAATGAAATATCCCCGATCAGTGAGAATGACGTTTTCCGCTGTATATGCCTGCCATCCATGAAAGGTGGATACTGCATCGTGCACGCCGTAGCACAGAAAACGACTGGGGACAACAGTTTTCACAATCCCGCCTAGGTGGCTGAGTGGTTATGGCGCTCGGGTGCTGGCCCGAAAGACGCGGGTTCGATCCCGGCCGCGGCGGCAGAATTTCGATGGAGGCAAAATTTAGAGGCCCGTGTACTGTGCGACGTCAGTGCACGTTAAAGAACCCCAGGTGGTCGAAATTTCCGGAGCCCTTCACTACGGCATCCCTCATAGCCTGAGTCGCTTTGGGATGTTAAACCCCACTAAACCAAACCAAACCAGGTTTTCACAAGCAATCGTTGTGCTCAAACGCTTCCGAATAGCTACACGAGCGGTAAAAGCACAAGCGTACTCGCAACATGGCAGCTGTGCTAGCAATTTACTTTATTTTCCCGCAGCACACCGCTGCATAGGTTAAACAAGCATGCGCGTCCATAAAGACGGGCGCGAGAAGCGCACATTGAGCCATTCCGACGAAACCACGCACAACTTTTCATCATGGATATGATGCGAACACACGCATAACGCACATTCTGCTTCTTCTGCATCTTAATACATGGCACATACCCACATGGGGGTATTGGCCAAGATGTAGTGGCATAAACAAGGAAATTTCCTTAGGAGATTACGACAAAATTGTAGAATCATGCGTGGATGCTCTCGTAGCTTCTTCGTTGTCCGCTCCACCGCGCTTTGAAAGTGGCTCACAGCACTTGCTCATTTGGCCTTCTTGAGAAAGCAAAAAGCATCGGAATGAAGCCTGGGTGCCGCGGTGACATTCGAGGCCTTCCTGCCCATCAATAAAACATTTCGTGATGAACTGCACATGAATTTAACCACAGTACCTCGTCCGCACCTGTCACAAAGTGATTCCCGCACAGTCTTGACGGTGCCCAATGGCGGCCACGATCGTCGAGCCGGCGAACGGCTTTTATCCACGCTTCGCGTTGAAGGCGGTTCCTGGAAGCGTTCGGAAAGCGAAAAAATCCGAGTTTGCTTCCCTTTATATATTGGGCAATGCAGCCGTATGCAACACATGTCGTACGCATTGCCAAATGCGTCGCACTGAACGCCCGACGGCTGCAGCAACGCACCCCGCGTAGGAAGCCGGTTTGTTTAGACTTCCACGACCGGTCTCGAGTGGCGCGCGACCCTTGCAATATGTTTCGCGACACCGCCGCCAGGGGATAGGCGCATGCGCAGTCGCGTCGTGAAAAAGGCGGATTCCGCGTAACCTACGAGGTGGCGCTCCCGTCGCCGTTCCCTTATTCCCATGAGGGAGACTTCTCTCCTCGCCCAGCCGGTGCTGTCCGACGCACACCGACGGAGATGGTCGGCCGCGTCGAAATGGAGGGGAAAACAGGTTTCCACACATTGACAATGAATGATATAAACAGTTACTAATCAAAAGGTGTTTTAAAGAGCCCCAGTGAGAACGGCAGCGTTCGCCTGAAAAATACACAAAATTTCTTGGTAAAATCACTGATGAAACTGTAGTTTTCCCGTGAAAACAAAAAAAAACAACGAAACGAAAGCGGTTGCACGCTTACCCGTCGTTTAAATCTCTCAATAAATCGCTGAAACTCTACAAAAGTCCCAGCGTCCCTTTTGTTTTTACCTTGTGTTGATTTATTACGAAGTGATGAGTCGTCAGTGTTCTGTCTCCCTCTTCGTTCGAGCAAGTATATTTGTTAAAAAGGCGGAGAAAGTAAGAAATGCAGTTAATCCGCATGTGCGGTGGATTTAGTAGTAAGGCAGCGCAGTCTAGCCAGCATGAAAAATGCACGACTTGCTTCTCGAGTTAATGACGTGCCACGTGAGCAGTCTGCGTTTGCGATGCCTGAATATGACCGTATAACCTTGCAGAGGAAGACCTGCACGAGGGGTGTGGCTCGGACGATCTGTGCCCCCGCGGCTGCACCTGCGTCGGCCATGCAGTCCACTGCTCGCGCCAGCGGCTGCGGCAGCTGCCCAAGCACCTGCAGCTGAGCACCGCCGAGCTGTACGAAGCTTCTGTTGCGTGTTGTGTGCCAACACTTTGGGGGTCGCCGCCATTTCTGAAAGAGAGCGTGCGCAGTTTGTGAACGTCATTTACTTAATTAACGAAACATCGAGGTAGTTCAGCGTTGCCTTTTTTTTTGTAATTGGCCCGAGCGCCGTCAACCGCGCCAGGTTCATGGTGTTGTACTGGCGGCCTTGTTTGGGCTTGTGCACATTAATGTCGTGTGTTACTAGACTGCATTTCGCCTATCCGCATGTTTTGTTCGCAAACATTGTAGCTGTGGTGCGAACGTGACTACTGACCCCACTCCTTATCATCCGGCGCTCCCCGCTGCTTTGTCCCATGCTTTATGTGCGACGTCGACATGCATTGAGAGCATGTCAGCGAGCGTTTTGTTCAGCCGTTCTGTTAAACTGGTTGTTCGAGGATGGTATGATGTTGCAGCAACTTAGCCGTGAATGCGGTACCCCGGTCGGTGATTATCGCTTCTGCACCATGACACAAACCAATTTGATGGACGAAATATTTTGTAACTTCCAGGGCTGTGCCGTTTCGAAGTGCTGGCGTTTCCGCGTACTGTGTGAGTAAGTAGCAACGATGACCCACTTGCTACCCGAGTACAGAGGTGCGAATGGTCCCAGTATGTCCATGTCAATCTGCCAGAATGGCCTCGATGGTGGTTCTATTGGCTTCAAGAACGCAGGTGGTTTTGTTGGTAGCACCTTGCAACGCTGACAGCCGCGATGTTCTGATGTAGTTCGCAACATCCGCATCAAGACGAGGCGAGTAATAGTTTTCCTGTATCTGTGCAAGCATATGGGCGACCGCTAAATGTCCAGAAATTGGTTCATTGTGGGATTATTTTTAGATTTCATCCTGCAGACTCAGAGATATAACGATCAGGTAAGGCGTATTGCATGCCGATAAATTTTTCTTATCGCGAACCCATAACGACGGCAGCGCGCGCTTGGAAGCTCTCGGGTAGTAGTTCGCGTACCTTTTAGAAATCCATGATGTGATAAAGCTCAGGGTGGAAGATTGCTGCTCAGCGAGGCACGCTCCGCTGATGGCATTCAAGAGAATGGCGTTGTCGGTGGGGGGATCTACAGGGGCGCGCGAGAGGCAGACGGCGTCCAAGTTCTGACAGCCAGACTTCCATGCAACAGTTATGCTGAATGTCTGGAGTCGTGAACTTCATCTCACAAGGCAGGCTGACATGTCCTTGATGTTCACGAGCCAGCGCAGGGCATGATGGTCAGTGACTACATTGAAAGGTTTTTCATATAGGTAGGGCCGGAATTTCTGTGTCGCCCACACAATGGCTAGACATTCTGTCTCGGTGTCAGAATAGTTAGATTGGGCTTTAGACAAAGAACGACAAGCGTAACCTATGACACGTTTTTTCCCGCCTGGATTTGAGCCAGGACGGTGCCCAGGCCTACGTTGCTTGCCTCGGTATGAAGCTCCATTTCGGTGTTTTTGTCGAAATGGGCCAGAACTGGAGGTGCTTATAGGTGGCGAAGGACGTTCTGGCGGGCTGGTCGGTTCATAATGAAGGGAATGAGTACAAACTGCGCGAACATGGTGGGACGTAAGACCGGTCCTTTTGTGTGCCTTACGTCCCGTCTTGTTCGCGCAGTTTGTACTCATTCGCTTGTAGGTGGTGTTGACCGCACTGGAAAGGCCTACCACCTATTTACAGTTGGACATTAACCCCGCGCTTTCCCAACTGCGTTATAGCCAAGTGCGAGATAAATGTCCTCCACCGCTATGGGGCTACCTTCTCAACTGCTTTGCGTGTTGGCAGAACACACTTAGCTAAGCACCGCATTATTACTGATGATACCATGCTTCCTCTTCGACAGCCACCTTACCGCGTGTCTCCCACTGAACGCGCCGCTATCAACCACCAAGTCAAAGAGATGCTTAGTGTCGTTAATCAGCCCTCCCGTAGTCCTTGGGTGGCACCTGTCGTTCTCTCGAAGAAACAAGGCGGCACACTGGGGTTTTGTGTGGATTACCGCCGCCTAAACAAAGTTACTAACAAAGGAATCTACCCCCTCCCATGAATCGACAAGTCTCTAGATGGCCTCTGCTGCACGAAATATTTCCCACCGATGGATCTGAAATCTGCATATTGGCAAATCGAGGTAGATGAGAGGGATCGCAAAAAAAGCAGCGTTTATTACTCCGGATGGGCTTCATGAGTTTAAGGCAATGCCCTTTGGTTTGTTTTGGTCTTTGCCCAAACCTTTATAGCCTCGAAGCAGTCCTGCAGGCATTATATCTCCTGGGCGGACGTTAAAAAAAGAGAGAGAAATAACACTTTGCTTACACAGAGCTCAACTTCTTGGGGCACGTCGTAAGCCATGTGGGTGTTCAGAGCAAACAGCAGCTATTTCCCTCGACCGCAAGACCAGAAAGCCGTCCGACGATTTCCTGGCTTAGGTGCTTACTATCCGCGCTTTGTAAAAGACTTGGCTCAGAATCGCAAAGCCCCTGACGCTTCTGACAAGGAAAGACATGCCTTGCAATTGGGATGTCCCGCAGGTCAAAGCATTCCAAGATTTTTAATGCCACCTACCCAGAACCCCCACCTGATGTCACAGAGCAGTGGGCTTGGTGACGCTGAACGTCAGCTGGCCAGGTGTTTACTTCAGCTTACACGCACACGACGAAGCGCCACTAACAACTGTTTTCATTTTTCGGAAGAGACATGAGTATAAAAACACACCACAAGGCCATACCATTCGCAACAAGATGCGCAGTAGCTCTAGAACCGTGCCTTCATACGTAAAAACAAAAAGAGAAAGCAGACACGAAAAAAGAAGACATTGGCAGCCAACACGTGCATATTACAAAGGCTTAAAATTTCGTTCTTTCGGACAATTAAATTCGGTTGGTCCTAAAATGACCGAAGATGCACTGATAGATTAGTTATTTGATATATGCTATATTTAATTTGATATATTTGATATGACGTTGTGGTGTGTTTTATACTCATGTCTTTTCCGAAAAAGAAACAGTTGTTAGTAGCGCTTCGTCGTGTGTGTGCGTGTGTGTGTGTGTGCGTGCGTCCGTTCCTTGCCTGTTAGCGCTTTCCAAAACATTACGATTAAATCAACTAGCCCCCGCAGTAGCTCTTCTTACTTCAGCTTACTTCAGCTTCCTCGTCTCGAGGAGACACGCACTCTAATACAGCGCAGAGTGATGGCGAGGAGTGCACCGTGTCAGTATCTTTCCTTAAAGTCGTTTGCGTCCACATGTGTTGCTTCTGTATGTGTCAGCTATCTAAAATTAAGAGACAGGCTGTGATTTGTTGCACTGCCTGTGGGAGAAATGTGCGGCATAAGCAAAGCGTAGGTGCCTGCCAGAATTAGAACTTGTCCGGTGTACTTGATCTGCATGCTTTAAAAGCAGTGCTTGTTCCACAAGCACTGATCAGTTACTCACAAATGCCTATGCACGACCAGGTACCTCGACGTGAACGACTTAACGGAGATACCCAAGGAGCTCAACCTGCTGAAGGATGTCACTCGGATGTAAGCTGCATTTATCTGCTGACGTTCCTGTTCGGGGATTGCTGTGTGCTTTCCTAAATTGTTTCTTAATACCTCACTTCTTGCACGCTGCACCACTTGGTGACGTACACGAAACAAAAGACGGTCATCCCCGTGCAGCAGATGGCGCAGCGTGCCCGTTTATGTCGGTGCTTCCTGGCGCATCCCACAGATTAACCGAAAAAGGAGGCCCGGTCGGCCTATAGAGCGAACAAGCGCCTGAATCATTTTTCATCACGGCTCTTGGGAGGATGGGCAAAACTGCGGTCGGTTGCTTGCAGCTCATACAGTTAAAACAACAGGGGTCAAGAAAAAAGCGGATGACAAAAAACAAAATCGCCCCGCATGCTGCGCTGCAGTTTACGTCCCGCGGCATTCCAAAGCCAGCGGCGTCGAGCCTAGCTTACCGCTCGGAATTGAATTTTCATGTTGAACTTTTTCACTAAACCAAGTTCTGATATTCTACAAATTGTATTTGTGTTACTACTAGTCTGATTTCAACTCTTCCCTTGCCGCACGCTTGCCGTGTTGGACAGCAACCTTTCAGCCGTGTAGCTATTAAGGTGCTTGCCCATGGTGCTAAAACTGCAATGAGCGGCGGCAGCACGCGAAAGCCACAACTACGGTGAAAGGCAGGCACAGAAAGCTGAAGCTGGTGGTACTGATGCCGATATGGAAGCGGGAGCTCGCGGAGGAGGAAAAGGTTCACGATGATGATGAGCCGCGGCCTCGGGCGCCATCCGTGGTCGTTACCTGAACGCTCCTGTCCGCATACGTCACCTCCAGGGTCAAGCGCACCGTTGCTCGCAGCCGGAGTTAATCGCGGAGGCCACGGCGCTTGCATTTCGAAGGCTCTTCCCGCCTGGTTCGTGGAAAGTTGGGGTGCGGACCCTTACCTGGATATTATATTTCCTTCGGGAAAGCGGTGTGCGCCCCATTCACGGGTGCGGCTCTAATACCCGTTTATACGGTACATATGGTACTACACCTACAGCCTCTAGCTAACGGGGCGTTTCTCGTACTTTCAAGGGCCTGATATTCTTATATGCGAACTTCGGCATAGATACCTTTCGAAATATGTGAGGACAGACACGGTACCTATTTGAGTCGATTGTGCCGAGTGCAAACTTTTCACCACACCGGTAATTCAAGACCAGCGCATTCGTTTTAAGAAATTTTTAATGCGTTCGTGCTCGTAAGTTGTTCCAAAATGCTAATATTACCACCTCAAAATGGCAATATTTCTGCTGCTGCAGAGCATATATTTTTGTGGTCCAAGAGCTGTTCCAAAATCTATTTTGCCTCTGCCGCCCATGTCAGAGGAGCGAGCCGGTCATTGGTGCTGTTATGGAAGCCGTTTAGAGCGAAAGCTTTACTACTCCTGTTCTTCAAGGTGGTGTCGGTATGCAAAACCACCTTGGGAGGCAAGGGAGCGCAAAATAGAAATAATAAATTGAAAACAATAAAATAATATAAACAAAAATAAACAAACAGAGATAAAACACACACACACACACACACACACATATATATATATATATATATATATATATATATATATATATATATATATATATATATATATATATATATATATATATATATACGTACAGAATTGCTGAAAGCAATGTGCAAAGAAGCGCAGAAAAACAGCTTCCGCTCTGCATTAAGGTTCGGCAGAACTGCAACGAACCTGCGTCAATTTTTCTCTGTACCAAGCACAGCTGGATAACGTTGTTGACATTCATGGGTTTACAATTTATGTGTTCTTTTCAGAGACCTCAGCAACAACCAGATATCCATATTGCCCAACAACATTTTCTCGAACCTCTCCAAGCTTTCGACGCTGTAAGTCCTCGCTTAGTTCCTTCTCTCTTCCTCTCTTGCTTGGAGAGACACTGCTTTAACGGGGCTTGATTTTCCTCCAGGATACTGAGTTACAACAAACTGCAGTGCATTCAAGTTGACAGCTTCTCCGGCCTCAAGTCCCTGCGGATTCTGTGAGTGCCTTTTATTGCAGCTGGAAAAATGGAGCGGGCGCACTCCTTTTCTTTTGTACACAGTACGCAGTCCAGTGGCCGACATGCAGGTGGCAGACACGCGGAGTTATTTCGAGAACCGATTCCGCTTTGTCTACTGCGATTGGATCGTCCAAAAAGAAAGCATAGCATCGAATAGAGCTTGGCTTTACTGCGCACCGGATGCAGAGATGCGAAGGCTGTAACGCTGGCGTCCTCGTTGTCGTGGACAGTGCAGCGGGCGAAGGAAGAGAGGAACAGGCATTCCCAAGAGGCGGCTCAAGAAGCGCACCTCCGCTGACGTGATCAGAAAGCTTTGGGCTTCCGTTATTCAAAATTAGTGCGTTCCTTACTGCGTGATGTCATGAGCTCTTATTGCTGACGACACGCTGCCACTTTCTCGTGTCCTAGAGCGGGGAGCAACATGCCTCCCTTTATTTTTTCCTAGGAACTACTTGTGTACTTTTCATAGGTGTATGAAACCAAGTGCACGCTTATGTCGTAGCGACGGCTGCAGTGGTAAACCAGCAAGCGACGAAACCGTAGATGCAACTAAGTTGGTGCGTCGGGCTCCCCAAGCGTTTTTCATAGCACACATACCACCATGCATTGCACTAATCAGTTTGCGAACCATCTACTGCTGGTCATACCCTTCGGGTAAGCATAGTTTATTTTCCAAGCTGAGATTTGTCCCCAGTTTTCAGCTTGAGCGTCCGCGCATACCCACATATTTTTCGCCGCGGATTGAAAGTAACAAATGTGTGCCGCCGGTCTTCACAGGTCGCTGCATGGTAACGACGTGTCCATGATACCAGAAGGCACTTTTCGGGACCTGCAATCGATCACGCACATGTGAGTGCAGCTTTGGATGAATCTGCGCTCGATCTTGTGCCAGTGCCTCGATGCTGCGTACCTTTACCAGGGTGGTAACATCGCTGCTATATTTAGCAACATCAAAATATATTTGCTCAAGGGAGCATTTTGGTGTCTTGGAGGCAAGAGATAGTCTATCCAAGACTGTTTCTTTTATATTTCTCTCCATTTGAGCGCAATCACCGCACTGGTGAAGGAGCGCTGCATCGAGAAGCAGAGTTGTTGTAGTAGACTCTAAGCCTTTTTTCGTCCTTTTGGAAGCGAACCGTTAGTCCTTGTCGAGACGCAGAGGGAGGCTGACTGTTCGTCTGGAGGGAGCAACGTGGGCATGCAGCCGTTCATCTTGAGAGCAACAGCTGAAAGAAGGATCGCATGCTGGCGGCTGTCTCTTAAGCTGGGAGCCATCCACTAGACCACTTCATCCGCCTTCCTAATCCGCGTGTTATATACGAATGTGGTAGTGGCCTAGTCACGATTTATAGCACGCGTCGCTATCGTTCACGCAATGTGCCGCGGTCATATGCTTATTGTGCGAGCTTTGCTAAGCCTTAAAACGAGCAAGAATGAGATTGACGCACAGTGCTCGCAGGCGGGGGTGCCGTGACCGCGCCAGACTTCACTCTCCGCCTTTCGTCACTGTAATCTTCTTTCCTTGCCTCTGGTATGTGGTGGTTTTCGGCGAGCACAGTGGTAGAATTACTGTACTCGCCTGTCACTTTAGAGCACCGAACCAACGAAACGGAATGAAATGGCATGTACTTTTTTGCCCACCACTCACTCTCATACATGTTTCGAAAAGCGTTGTGTACATACTGTTGCATTCTCATCCGCCTATCGCTCCAATGTTTCTCTTGAAGTAGCAGTCTTCGCCTGCGCACAGATATCGGTGGGGCTGTTTTTCATGAACTTTTCATCATCATTATATATTTGCTGCATACTCTCGCCGACTTCGATTTCAAAAGGTCACAATTTAATATGTTGAATTAACACTCTTGTCTGGGCGAGTTGGTTCATTTCTAACAAAGAATGTACTGTACTTGCGCAAGGAACACAGGACACTACAAAGTAACACATACGACAAGTACAGAGCGCATGTACTTGTCGTATGTTGTGGTAGATTGTGCAGTCACGCACTGTGACGTAGGTGTGCCACAAGAGAGCATGCGCCAGTTCTGTGCCTGTGTTGCTATCACCGGTTGTGCTGATAACGGGCCACCGCCGCAGCTATTTAAGCAGTCGTGTTCTTGGAATAAAGCGCTTTTGATTCTGTGCATTGTGACTCACGCGTCAGTCTGTTACAGTGGCGACGAGGCACGGTCGAACCCGTGCAAGGGCCTGTTGGTCGGCGACATGGCTTTCGGCAGTCGCATTCGAGAGTTCGACCTCAGTGAAAATTCATCGTGGGTAGATTATGTCGAGCGCATTGAGTTATCGTGCGCAGCTAACAAGCTCACAACGGATGACGACAAACGAGCTGTGTTGCTCAGTTGCTGTGGGCCAGAGACGTACTCCCTCATAGCAACCCTCGTCAAGCCTTCGCGGCCACCCAACGTGGGCTATCAAGTCATCGTCGACGCAGTGAAGAAGCATATCAACCCGAAGCCATCTGAACTATACTCGAGGTACGTCTTTTCGAAGCGCGACCAACAAGACGGAGAGGGCGTGGCTGACTATGTCACTGCTTTGCGCAAGTTATCCGAGAACTGCGGATTTGGCGGTACAAAAATTCCGTTAGAGGAAATGTTGCGTGACCGTCTGGTTTTTGGAATTTCGGACAGTGTGGTTCAACAGCGTTTGTTGGCGGAAAAGGATCTGACGTTT
Organism: Amblyomma americanum; assembly: GCF_052857255.1. Lineage (NCBI taxonomy): Eukaryota > Metazoa > Arthropoda > Arachnida > Ixodida > Ixodidae > Amblyomma > Amblyomma americanum. The sequence continues at coordinate 16,065,767 of NC_135497.1, read as the reverse complement.
GAGACGGCATACGAGTTAGCAGTAACGGCGGAAACGACTGCCAAGCAGCAAAAAGCAATGAGGAGCAATGCACAAGAACCCGAGTTCCAGCAGGAGTTGACGGCGGAAGTAGGAAGGGTGGCGAGCATGAAGAAACCAGAAAGACAGCGGCGTTGTTTTCGCTGTTTGGCAGCCCATTCAGGATGGCGGTGCAGATACAAAGATTCTGTGTGCTTCAGCTGCGGTGGAAAGGGACACTTATCAAAAGCATGCCGAAAAAAGCAAGCAGAAGTGGAAATGCAGCTGGATGATATGGAACATGCTGTGAAGAGCGAGTACGACGAGTCGTTCAGTATCAGCCAAGTAAAAAGTGGGACGCCAAAGTACGTCATCGCTGTAGAGATTGGGAAGGAAAGCGTGCCTATGGAAGTAGATTCTGGAGCTGCCAGGTCTATTATTAGTGTGAACAAATTTCAAAAGCTGCAAGTGGCGAAACAGATCAAGCTGGAAGATTGCAACACGCAACTCGTTACCTGGACGAGGGAAGGTCTCGACGTGCTGGGAAAAGCGTCCGTGCCCGTGAAGTTCAAAGGCAGAGAATTTAAGTTGCCACTACTTGTAGTGAAAAAAGAGGGAAACACTCTTCTAGGCCGGGATTGGTTCCAGCCACTGGAAATCAGCATAGCTGGCCTTTACAGCGTCCACGCCAGAGCAGAAGGCATTTTGGAAAGGTTTCCAGAGGTGTTCAGTGACACGTTTCCAGGGGCTGCCCTACCCCGCATCCACATCGAACTCAAGGAGGGCGCCAAGCCAGGTTCCTGAAATGTCGTAGCATTCCGTTTGCGATGAGGGAGGAAGTCGTGGCAGAGCTTAACCGCTTGGTGGAGCTGGGAATTCTACAACCCACTCAGTATTCCGACTGGGCAACGCCAATCGTCGTGGTGCGGAAAAAAAACGGCTCCCTCAGAATATGCGGGGATTATCGAAGCACTGTGAACCAGGCCGTCAAAAGCAATGTGTACCCACTTCCGACAAGCAAAGAACTTTTTGCGAGGTTAGGAAGGGGGCGTGTTTTTTCCAAGCTGGATCTGACGCAGGCCTATCAGCAACTGTTGGTAGATGAAGAAACGGCAGAGTTGCTCACGATTAACACCGTGCAGGGGCTATACAAGGTTTGTCGTCTGCCGTTCGGCGTGTCCGTTGCTCCTGGTGTTTTTCAAAGAACCATGGACACCGTGTTGGCTGGAATGCCGCACGTAGCGACATACCTAGACGACATCCTGATTGCCAGCGAGTCGATTGAGGAGCATGAAAGGATGTTGGCTGAAGTCCTCAGCCGCTTGGCCAAATCGGGTCTCAGAGTTCAAGCGGAAAAGTGCGAATTTTTCAAGGAGAGTCTTGAGTTTCTAGGGCATCGGATTGACGCAAAGGGCATCTACCCCTCCAAGGTCAAGGTCGAGGCCATCCACCAAGCTCCTGCACCCAAGAACAAAAAGGAACTGCAAGCCTTTTTGGGTATGATAAATTTCTATAATAGGTTCTTGAAGGGAAGAACCGAAGTAGCGGAAAAGCTGTATCGTTTGTTGGATAGCCACGTAGCATGGAACTGGGGTGCAGAGCATATGGAAGCGTTTGAGAACCTGAAGAAGTTGCTAACGTCTAACTCATTGCTGGTGCATTTTAAGACGGATGTCCCGTTAGTGTTGTCATGCGACGCATCATCTGTGGGTGTAGGAGCCGTTTTGGCTCATCGCGACAGCAAAGGAAATGAGCAGCCTGTGGCGTATGCGTCCAGAACGCTATCTAGGGCGGAGCGCAATTATGCTCAGATTGACCGTGAGGCCCTTGCCGTGATTTTTGGGGTTCGACATTTTCACCAATACCTTTGTGGGCGAGATTTCCTCATTATCACGGATCACAAACCCTTGCTAGGAATTTTCCAGAGGCAGAAGCAAATTCCGGCGGTTATTTCTCCCCGCATGTTACGGTGGACGCTAATGCTGTCGGCATACGATTACGTCATCGAGTACAGGAAAACCAAGGACCATGGAAACGCCGACTGCCTAAGCAGGTTACCGGGCCCCTTAACCCGCCAAGAGACCGAGGCGCCAGGCGACATACTCCTTCTGGAAGCTGTGGAGTACCCTCCAGTGAGCGCAATGGAAGTGGCAGCTTTCACCAGGGGTGATCCCCTGCTGTACCAGGTGAAGCAATGGATCCTGGAGGGCTGGCCGCGAGAACGGGTAGCCCTGAAGTATTCTGCATATTGGGTAAGACAAAACGAGTTGTCCGTACATCGTGACTGTGTACTCTGGGGGAGCCGCGTAGTTATTCCAGAGGCACTGCAGAAGCAAGTTCTAAGCCTTATGCATGCTAACCATCCAGGAGTGACGGCCATGAAGGCAATCGCTAGGTCGTACGTGTGGTGGCCGAAGATGGACGAAAAGATCGTCGAGTTTGTGAGGCACTGCACGCCATGCCAGGAAAACAGGCAGAGTGAACCAAGGACACCAACGCATTTCTGGACTAAGCCTGAACGACCGTGGAGTAGAATACACGTGGATTTCGCAGGACCCGTCCAGGGCGTGTTTTTTTTGGTGGTCGTAGACGCCCTGTCAAACTGGGCCGAAATTGAAGTGATGCCGTCTCTCCAGTCATCTGCAGTAATTGAAAAGTTTCGCAAAATGTTTGCAACACATGGTTTGCCCGACTTGGTTGTGTCGGATAATGGCACCGCTTTTGCAAGCAGAGAAACTCAGGCTTTCCTGAAACTGAATGGTATACGCTATATGTATGCGGCGCCGTACCACCCGGCGAGCAACGGAAGGGCGGAGCGGATGGTCCGAGAACTGAAGTGTGCGTTACGGAAACAGAGACAGGGCACCGTATTATGCAAGGTTGCACGATTTCTATTCAAACAGCACTCTACGCCGCACGCCGAGACCGGGAAATCTCCAGCCGAAGTCATGCTGGGCCGGAAGTTCAGGACCGCCCTATCCAGCCTTCGCCCGGATGAGAGTGACGCAAGCTGCCTTCGGCAGCCGCCACCACGAGGTTTCCAGTCTGGTGACGCCGTGTACGCGCGGAACTTCCGGCCAGGGCCCAAGTGGTTGTTTGCACGCGTGTCGCGACCGATAGGCCACGTCATGTACGAGCTGAGTACGGCAGACGGAGCTGTGCACCGACGCCACCGCAACCACGTTCGCGGAGCATGGTGCTCTGATCCCCGGACAACAGACCAGCAAACCTGTCCCTCGTTCGCTCTGCCGTCTATGTCAAGCCGCGCACTGGGACCTCCGGAGCCCGAGACGTCTCAGCCGCTCCGGCGTTCCACTCGCCAACGTAACCCAGTGCGACGTTACGGCATCGATGACTAAGGGGGAAGGGATGTGGTAGATTGTGCAGTCACGCACTGTGACGTAGGTGTGCCACAAGAGAGCATGCGCCAGTTCTGTGCCTGTGTTGCTATCACCGGTTGTGCTGATAACGGGCCACCGCCGCAGCTATTTAAGCAGTCGTGTTCTTGGAATAAAGCGCTTTTGATTCTGTGCATTGTGACTCACGCGTCAGTCTGTTACATATGTGTTACTTTGTTGTGTCCTGTGTTCCTTGCGCAAGTACAGTACATTCTTTGTTAGAAATTTAATATGCAGCGGATGTGAAATTTGGTGACTTACGGCGGACGAGAGCATGACAGCGGGCGCTGAAAATGTTCATGTTAATCCCTCTGCTCCTCTCCCTTGCTTAATGTGTAGTCCTTGAAGTCTTCACAAGGATGCCTCGTCCTGCAGTAAGTCTTTTCGCTTGCGAAGCTTCGTTTCCGGGCACTAACAGTCATCGTTGCTCTCGAAAGGACGAAAAATCGCTTAAAGTGTAATAAGTGTTTTTTTTTATGGAGCACTGATTACACGCGAAGGGAATGTACAATTGGGTGCTGTTATGAATTTCGTCGGCGGCACGATTCTGCCAAAATGTTGTTTAATTCCTTTTGTAAGTACTCTCTTTATGCATGCAACATTGACTTGTGACATCCTGTATAGATGTGAAGAAAATAGTACTGCATTTTTCGCGCAGGAAAAGCAAGTGTATGCCTGGTTCAAATAAAATAGAGAAAAAATCGCGCAAGGGTTTATGTGACATGTATTTCAAGAGCACTTTCCTTCGTGACAATTTGTGGTACAGCATAACGACATAGCAACGAGTTCTTAATCACTCCCCGTTCGCACAGAGCCCTTGGCGCAAATCCGCTCTACTGCGACTGCAACCTTCGGTGGCTCTCAGACTGGATCAAGAAGGACTATATCGAGCCGGGCATCGCGCGCTGCTCCGAGCCAAACAGCATGAAGGACAAGCTGGTGCTCACAGCACCCTCCAACTATTTCGTCTGTGCTGGTGAGCGCAGCGGCCAATGTGCGGCCGCTTTTTTCTGGTTCGATTTACATGGCCCACTGCAGTCTTAGTGCTACTGCTGTGTTCTGCTGGATTCTTTTGCAATTCCAGAACAATACTTTCCATTTTATTTCCGGGAAAATTGTGTGCCTCCTGCTTTTTTCAAAATAATTATTCTGATTCTTTGAGCAGAGGAATTATTTAAGGGTAGCAGCAAATAAAGGTCCTCGTCAACATGCAGCGATCCTTCGTTTCAGCGCCATCCTTGTTGGCTGCGTCACCTATACTGGAGTGGTGCGCCAATACCTGACAATCTTTGGAAAACAACATGCGAAGGAAGGGACACACACGACAAGCTCTTATGTTGTCCTTCGCCTCTTTGTGACGTTGGTTTCTAAAGGTGCGATGCCAACTAGCTCGAGAGTCCGTATTCCTTGGCTATCTACGGAGAGGCCCGCAGGACCAGAATGGTCTAGCCTGCTGCAATAGACTTATTTTTCCCAAGCCAAACCTTCTGCAATTCTGCGCGAACACTACGTAGTATTTCCTTGTTTTTCCTTTTGTTTTCCTTTTTCACAAAGAGTGCCATGAATCGTAAATTCCAACTCACATAATTTGAACGTCCGTTTAATCAGGGCGGATGCTTCAGTACTGTCACAATCGCGTCTATTTCGACTCGAAAGAAAGCCCTGGTGGTCACGAGGTTTCCGCAAGCAGCGCGTGCCAGTTTTAATTGTAGGGTGGGGAATAACGTGGCTGATGACGTAGATCTTTCGGCGCTTACACATTTTTACGTCTCTGGACATTTTTGTTCCTTGTCTAACGAAGCGTGCTTCCGTGCCGGGACGAGAGCTCCGCCGCTTTGAAGAAGGGGACCGGCAGGTGGGTCGACGAGATGCATTGATCAACTTGATTGATTAAAGATAGATTCGAATAATTAGTTAAACTTACAAACTGAGACAAAATATATGAGATCGCATAGCAAAACAGTCAGTCATAACTTGGGGCGCGCAACGTCTTCGGAGCGGAGGTCCCGAGCAGCAGCCGGACGGCAGCCGTTAGTTAAGGTAGTTAGTTAAGGTAACTAATCAGGGAAAGTTACGTGGCGCGGTCCTCCTGAGGCGAAGCCGTGGGAGGGTGCAGCGCGGGGCAGCAAACCACAAGGGGGGGGGGGGGGGGGAGCTGAGTCCCAATACCAATATCCCTCGAGAGAAGAATGTGCAACAGCTGTATCATACCGGTACTCACCTACGGGGCAGAAGCGTGCAGGCTAACGAAATGGGTTCAGCTTAAGTTAAGCACAAATCGGCGAGCTGTGGAAAGAAAAATGATAGGTTTAACGTTAAGAGACCGAAACCAGGCAGAGTGGGTGAGCGAACAAATGGGGGTTAATGACATCCTAGTCGAAATCATGGGCACGAAATTGGCTTGTTCAGGGCATGTAATGCGAAGGCAAGATAGCCGCTGGTCCTTAAGGGTAACAGAGTGGGTTCCAAGAGAAGGCAAGCGTAGCAGGTGGCGGCAGAAAGTTAGGTGGACGGATGAGATTAAGTCTGCGGGCATACGGTGGGCGCAGCTGGCAAAGGACAGGGTTGATTGGAGAGACACAGGAGGGGTCTTCGCCCGGCAGTGGGCGTAGTCAAGATGATGATGATGACAGTATTAATCAGGTGATAGAGAAATTCCCAGAATATAACCAATCCCGAATACAGCCTTCATACATTACTTGAAGGCATTCGACCCAGCCGAAACCTCAGCAGTTATGCTGGCATTACGGAAGCAGGGTGTAGAAGAGCCTTTTATAAAAAAATACTTGAAGATATCTATAATTACGGCGCAGCCACCGTAGTTCTTTATAAAAAAAGGCCGCCACCGTCTGAAAGACATTGAATTAACGAGCGTTAGCTGTTTGGTTTACTAAACGAAGAATGCGAAGAAGAACGCGCCGGTCGTTACGAGAAACGGAATGTAATTCCCTTTGAAACGGGGTGGATTGCCACCATGCTCGGATGGATGGATGGATGGATGGATGGATGGATGGATGGATGGATGGATGGATGGACGGACGGACGGACGGACGGACGGACGGACGGATGGATGGATGGATGGATGGATGGATGGATGGATGGATGGATGGATGGATGGATGGATGGATGCGACGGAACCCTTTAAATCGGGCGGTGGCTCAAGCCACCTAGCCATGACTTATGAAATTTTACTCTTCTCTTGATTTTAGCCACTAATCAGATAACCTTCGCTTGGTTAATTCTACCCGCTTAAAATCTACTTTCCCTTCATATCCATAACTACAGCGCAAACGACAGGACAGAGATGAAGAAGGGACACCACACAGCGCTGTGTGGTGTCCCTTCTTCATCTCTGTCCTGTCGTTTGCGCTGTAGTTATGGATCATCGTAAACACCAACTCGCCCAACAAATGCTTTTGTCGTACTTTCCCTTCACTGTCCTTAAACACCAATGCCTTGGATAAAGGCTACGCGTGCACGTGCGCCGCCTAGCGGAGTGATCGGCGCCTAGCGCCACCTATCGGAGAAATTACGATGCACGTATACTCGTTTTCGAGTTACATCAACTCAAGGTGCATCCTAAACGGAATTTGCTTCGTTTGGGGGGTTAAGGTGGACCTAGAATTCGGCTTGCGGTGCGATATGGTAACGCTTCAATTCGTAATTGCATCTATACAATGTTTACCTATTATTTCATTGTGTTTTTTATGCCACAACCCATAGGGTTTTATTTTCCTACCATATTCGGTACACAAGTGTCCCCGGATGGGTGCCCCTTGTCGGATTATATATAGCAGAACGAATGTATACATCTACAGCGGGCCCGGAGCGGGACAGTTTTTCTTATGGGATATTTTTTTCGTGGGGGGGAAATGAATGGGAGGGCACAACGAATTTTAATGGCCGCCATCTTGAATTCGAGAAACCGAAACTACGCCGCCATTTCGTCCCCTGACGTCATACTCACATAGATCCACCTATATCCACCGTATTGGACCGTGACCTCATCATTGGCACGCGGCAGGTGCTTGTTTCTACATTGCTATTGTAGATGGCGCTACAAGTCTCAATGCGAGATGTGCTGTTTTCTAGTTGTTGCCACGGATGGCGCTGTGATATCAGGATGGTAGGACACCCCACGAAATCTCGAAACGTGGCGAGTAAGAGCTAACGCTCTTAAAACCAGCCGCCGCGGTGGCTGAGTGGTTATGGCGCTCAGCTGCTGGCCCGAAAGACGCGGGTTTGATCCCGGCCGCGGCGGTCAAATTTCGATGAGGGCGAAATTCTAGAGGCCTGTGTACTGTGTGATGTCAGTGCACGTTAAATAACCCGAGATGGTTGGAATTTCAGGAGCCCTTCACTACGGCGTCCCTCATAGCCCGAGTCGCTTTGGTACGTTAAACCCCCATAAACCAAAACCAAGCTCTTAAGACCGCAATAAAATTTCAGTAAGGAATGGTGTCACGCAGGGCGACATGCTCTCGCTAGTGCTGCTCACCACCTGTTTACAGGAGGTATTCATAGGCCTGAACTGGAAACAGTAGGGGGTGAGGATTAATGTAGAATACCTTAGTAGCCTGCGATTCGCTGAAGACATTGCCTTGCTAGGTCACTGAAGGGATGAACTGGAAAGCGTTATGCATGACTTAGCTGGCAAAGCTGCAGGGCGAGTCTACCAATTAATATGAGGAAAACTAAGTTGTTGCTTCATCTGTTTTTCTTTGTGTTATTGCGACTGCTTTGAAGACAGCTTGCTATTGTTTAAATTATTTTTCTGTTGGATATTAGCCTATGCAAATTGTATAATCATGCCTCCTTTCTTCCTCAGGCATGATTTCGTAAATCATACTAGTTGTGTTTTTTTTGGCCCATGTGTAAACTGTATTTCCTAGCTTTTTTGTTTTGTTTTATTTATTGTATTTCTGTTTCATGGCTTAAGTTTCAGGCAACTATGTGTATTTCTTTATGTATTATTGCAGTGCCCGCCGCTGTTGCCCTCAGACAGGGTTTAAAATGGGGTTAAACTTTGAAAATGACTTTCAAAAGTTGGCTTTAGAGCAGCTGTAATAAACGCTATGGCTGTAAAATTTGAAGGGAACCATACACGTAGACGCAGCTTTGATTAGAGCCTAAATATATTTTTAAATTTTGTTTTAGTCTTTTTTTTTTACTTGTAAGGGTCCGGTGATGCAGAGGGTCATTGGGACCAGTCGCCAGGTTTCGGCGCCCCACCACTGCAGCCTCCCTTTGAACCCCCCCTTCCCCCGGCGGCAGGCGGCGGCGGGGGCGCACGCGGAAAAGGGCGACCCACATGCGTCGCGGTGGAACGCCGACGCACTGCCGCCGTGCAGCACCACAAGGGGCGGAAAACGGGCGGCTGCCGCCAGGATTTAGAAACGGCGTGATTCCATACGTTTAGTGAAATGCTGGAAAGAACAGCTGTGCATTTATTGTAAAGCTATTATTTATTCAATGACGACAAAGATGACAAATTGTCCTTTGCGGCTCCTTTCTGAACCAAAATAGTTAACCTATTTTGAATCTCCCACGCTTTTTGACGTCAACCGACCCGTAGAGGCTAAGCCTAGCAGCTTTGAAAATCCAGAAGCATTCTGAAAATCTGGCGCGTTTCATCGCTAAAATTTTGTGCTGCGGGCATCTTCAGACAAAGCGAAAACTTCGTGCGACTTTTGTTTGCCATGAACGTGAGGCACAGTGTAGCGGCAACGACGAGTTCGTGGTGAAGCGAGAGGCCGCTTCGGCAGGCGCGGCCATGTTGTAGGAGCGGGCGGAAGTCATGCGCGGTCGCGCCCTGATTGGTCCGCGCTGATAGCCCACGTTGGCCGCTTCCGGCCAGCGGCTGACAGCCGGGCGCACATATCTAGCCCGGCTTGATCGGCGGCGAAAGGCCGCCCGGCGGCCTCCGTCCGACCGCCGGTCCGTTGGTCTGTGACTGGGGAGGGCAGTCGGTCTAGTCTCAGACGGCTTGCGATCGAGTTCCGTCCGGTTTGTTATTCAGCCGCAGTGTCGGTGCGTTCGCTCTGCGACTGACCATTGGGGAGCTCCGAGACTGCGTGCGACGTGGGGTCACCTGGGAGCTGTTGCCGCGGTGGAAGCAAAACTCTTTATTCTAATCAAATCATGCGAAATCTTGCCTTGCATCGAAATATACGCTGGTCATGAAATCATCAACACATTCAGTGTGACGTTTCTGTCGCGTGTAATAATGGGTTGGCTACGCAAACCTTGCCTGTCCCTCCGAACAAATTCGCTGTGTCGATGTTGCATGGGAAAGCAGTGACCGAAAATCGTACGGCGGCCTCACTGACTACACCGAATATTTTCGGTCCATTTTGCCGCACCGACACTGCGAATTCGGTGCCGCCGCTGACGCCGCAGTGTGATTGCCGCTCAGTCCTTTCACATGCAACGCAGAACCTGCGAATTTGTTCGGTTGTGAAAACAGGGTTGCTAGATGTCTGCTTATCCAACTTGTGAATAAATGCAGCAGTAATGCAACATGGAATGTGCTTATGTTGTAGTCATGCGCGCCTTTAGATACAAGGCAACATTTCGTATCTTTTTATAAAGGTAAACAGTTCTGAATTATACGAAAAGTACGTGATGGCCGAAGCCAAGCCTGGCCAAAGCTGGCCGAAGCCAAGCCTGACGGGGAGCCAAATAGTGGATGCTCCCTATTGGTCAGTCGCAAATCGAACACACCGACGCTGCGAATGAATACCAACCGGACAGAAATCGTTCGCAAGCCGTCTGCGGCAAGAGCGGCGGCCCTCTCCAGCCGCAGACCGAACGAACTCGCAGTGTAGGACGGTGAAATTCGCAGCATGTGAAGCGGGTCTTATTATACCCCTGCTACACGGGCGCGTTTCGAATGCCTTCGAACCGAATGTCATTCGGCTTGACTGCTGAACTTCCGCTGCTACACGAAGTTTTTCAACGGCATTCGGTTGAGATGACATTCGAGTCGACGGAGCTCCGCGGAGACGTTCTAGAATTTGGAATGCCTTCGAAACGCGATCACAGCCCGAATCGACCAATAGGCACCGCCGCCCTGCAAGGAAGATAAAGAATACAGCAACACCATACAACTTTACCTTATGTACCTTTTTCTTAAAATCTACTATCCGCACAGTGTTGAAATTTTGTACAAAAGTAGCAACGAACGCTTTTACACTAGTGGAACTAAAACTATGCCCTTCCAACAAAAACTAGACTTGTTATGTTTTACCTTTGTCGACGTAGTAAAATTGCCACACATTACTGACATTTCTTTACAGAAAAATGCAAATGCACTTAGGATATTGATTCCGGTTCCAGTTCTGTAAATGCAATTAACACCTGTGAACAATTTTGCTTCCGTATGTCTTATAGTTTGAGAGAAAAAGGTACACAAACATGCAAAAATGTTGTTTTGAGGAAAACTGATAAAATTTCTGAGAACTGTTTTTGCTATTCAAAACTTTCCTTGACCGAAAAGCTACAGGAGGAGATTCAGTGGCTCAATACTGTACTAATAACAGGCCAAATTTCATGCAGAAGCCAAAACCTGTGTTTCTAATCAAATACTTCGGAGCATGGAATTTTTGGAAGTATCCGAAACGGAGAGACCACGTCGAGTTGCACCAAGTTTCCTGGTTGACGTGACGAAGAAAAAGGACAAAACATATTTTTAAAATTGCAAATAATCAAGTGTAATATATTTTCTGAAAGATAAAGAAAGTCTCTGTGAGGTGATCGCAAAATTTTAAGATCGAATTTTTTCTCAAAAGTCTCGCCCCACCTTAAGGCCCGTTGAGTTGCTATGAGCAATTTTTTCCTTAAATCTACCATAAATTGAGTGTTTATTTTATTTATTTCAGAATACTGCAGGCCACTGCTTGGGCCAAGCAGGAAATGGAAATGAAGGCAATTCAATTCAATAAGGTGATGTTTAACAGGCTCGGAAGCAAACATTATTTTACGTTTGATGCTGTGGCGCTGGAATTTGTAATAGAATACGTCTATTTAGGGTAGGTAGTAATAGCAGATACGAACCACGAGAGTGAAATAACTTGAAGAATTACAATAGAATGGAGTGCATTTTTTTCATGTCTGAAATCATGATCAAACTGTATCTTACCGGTACTCACCTCTGGTGCAGAAACTTGGAGGATAATAAAAAGGGGTCAGATTAAATTCAGAACACAGCGAGCTACGGGACGGAAAATTATTGGTGTAACGTTAAGAGGGCTCACTAGCTGCGAGGAACTCAGATTTGAACTGTTCCTGTCGATAGATGGCAGCACTTAAGTACCACAAAAAGGAGGTAACATCTATTTCGCCTCCAGGTGTGTAAATTCTACCACGACACCTTATTAACCGCGACAGGAAAGTATTGGTTCTTCCGCGAACAAAAAGTACAGCCGAGAACTTTCTGTGTGACTTTGAACGCAAATTTCATTATTGCACAAGCGACTTTCAATTGTTCTGTACAAAGGTGCTACTACTGGTTTACTTTTAAAAAATAATAAAAATTGCAATTTAATAGAAGAAAGGATGTGCTCTTTCTGTACATAAAAAACAGCAGCACACCTCAATTGTGATGATGTCACGGGTTTGAAAGCGAAAATTCCATGCCTACAATGGTTTCCTGGAAAGTATCATTATGCGAACTGCTTTTCTATGTTTTTATATATTTTATATATTATATAATTTTATATATTATATATTTTATGCATGTATTTATATAGCGCCTCTTCCGAGCGTTTTGCTGATTGTAATATGCGACTTTTGGCAGCGTTGTGCAGGAGGCGCGACTAGGTGTGGCGCATACCGAGGTGGCTCTAATTAGGAGACGAAAGACAGTTGGGGAACGCTTGACACATGCGAAACCAGTTCAGAAGCAGAACTGGATGATTTTGCCAGCCAGGCCATGAGCCTTTGACATGACATTGTTTACACAGCGGAGATGTCTATTCTGGAGTAGGGCGCTCGGAAAGTCGCGAGCTCCTTTCTGCACACGGTGCACCTACGCTTACCCGCTTACAGTGGACAGCACCTGCACTGATAACGTGAACATTTTGGCAGAGATATGCCTTGTCGGGAGGAGAATGAGAGAGGAAAGATCGACACTCGACGAAAGATTCATTAGAGAACCGATGTGTCGATGCCGATCCGACACATCCTGGTTTCACTAGCAGAGGCCAACGTTAGCTTCGACCGGTTTTCACGACGTCGCAGTTGCAGTGCAGCAGGGGCTGAGCAGGAAAATGAAGGAGAAGGTCCTTTCTCCCCTCTATGTGGGTTGTTGCAGGGCCATAGATAGTTGTCCGCGAGTATAGCGCGAAATCGCAGGAACTCAACGCCTCAACGCCTCAGGAACTCAAGTGCCTCAATGAAAGGAGGTTAATCGCTACGTCATGACAATCAGTCTACGCCAGTAGCCCTGTTTACATGAGTCCGATGGCGTCATGTCGATTCGGGGGTCGGGTTGAGCATGGTCAATCCAACTCGACCAGTGCGTGTTTCCATGAACTCGATTTTAGCGATTTGAGACCGCTTCAACTGTATCGACACCGAGCTTAGAGCAAGCAGTAGCAGCCTCCAAGATTGAAGCACGCCATCGCTGTATCGGAGGCGCGACGGCGCACGTGAAACGCAAGTGCGCATTTATCCTGTCCCCTCCCACTAACCCTACTTTTCGGCTCGACAGCGTTTACAAGCACATCGGGTCAGCATAGCCTCCTCTCTGTGGTCAGAGTCGAGTTGAGTCAACCTACCCCTTGCGCCGTAGTTGACTGGATCACTGGACCCGACCCGTCGACTCCCGTCCGGCGCGCGTTTACATGAACCCAGTACCGCTTTTCTTCCCGATAACTCAACAACCAGGCCGTGTTGGGTTCATGTGCGCCGGTATTGGCTCGAGGGCCTCCTATGAGAAGTATTTGCAACAACATTCTTGACTTGTATCGCCACCTTGGTCAACGCGCCCCTGCCCTGGAGAAGGAACAGTGCTGTTCTCCCACACTGTGCTGAATAGTGAGCCCCGGCCCTTCCTGTGTTTCGGCCTTAGTGTGTGGCTGTCGGGAGGGGAGGGGGGGGGGGCGCTTTTGGGTGTGGCCTTGCATCCCGCTTCCTTTCAGCACCACAAGCTCGAGCAATAAACAAACAGAAATCCTTTCGAAATACAGCCTAGGCAAGAAAAAAGGAAAGAGCTCAAGTCCGTTCAAATTCTGAGTAAAAACCTCCGCACACGAACACAGACAACCAAGAGGTTGGTGGTAGAGTGTAGTAGCGGCACAATATTCTGACGCCAGATGGAGCCACGTCGCACTAGTTAAATTTGGTGCGAATTTCAAATCCCCGCAGAAAATACATACACGAATTTCAGAGCCTGTAAAACTCAAACACTAAGCTCGATGTGGATGAAAATTGCGGCTTTACAATCATGAGAGAAACAGAGGGGAAATGTTGCGGATGAAATTTTGCTATTTGGCTTAGTTTTTTCACGATATGACATGAAAGGCCGGCATATCTAAATGTGCAATTTTTCTGGATATTTACCTCTGATTTGTAAAAAAAAATGAAACTTAAAAAATGATATCTGTCCGCAACATTTCCTTTATTCACTAAAGAAGAAAACGCTGCTACAGACCTCATGAAAATCGAGCCATATTTAGACACGCTACAGCTTTTGAATGTTCCCATGTGTTTCCTTGGACACTGTTACTGGTGAACCCTCTTACAAGGACACTGAGGAGAAGAAAGCGAAAGCTGTGGTGTATCGGGCAAGTAGACGCGGCTTGGCGTCTGTTACGTTGATTGCGTTCCGCACACTTGATAGGCAGCGCGCCCACCCTGGCGGCTGCAGTTAAATTAAAGGGACACTGAGGAGAAATTGAAGTTGCCTTGTATCGTTAGAATACCAGCTCCTGATCACAAAACGCCACTCTTACTGAAAACAAACCTTTTTTAAGGTAGAAAATACCAAGAACCAAAATACAGGTATCGCCGCCACAGGCCAATCTCGCAAGTACAAGCGTGGTGACGTCATAGGACAAGAGAGGAATTTTCCTTCCTACTTGGAAGCCACGAATCTCCGACGCTGACAAAGGAAGGTTGCGCGGTTCAATATTGAAACCGATAGTGCACTTTTATCACAAAAGGAAGACAGACAAAAGATAGCCTGAATGTTGGAAGCAAAGAAAACCGATGCTTGGTGGCGCCACAGGCGGCCAGGAGAGTTTCAGTTTGTTTTGGCGCTTCGCGTCTATGAGCTTTGCGTGCCCCATGGTTTTGTTTTTGACGCGCATTGATTTACAAGCCCCGAACAGCAGAGGAACTGCAAGTGCCGCTTCAAGTGCTAGTTAACCTTTGGAGGAGCCTGTTGAGGCTGGTCAGGTGATCGCCGCGGTCGATGAAAAACTATGATGGCACGATGGTCGGTGATCGTACAAGGCAGTTAGCAGCATAAAGAGCACTTGTGTCGTCGTACGCTTGCCCGGCGAAACGTTCCCGGCTTTGCCATTAAGCTTCGAACTACTTAACGGAAGTCGTTTATTAGGGACGGGAGACAAGATACAACGCAGTTAAGAAAAAAAATGCCGATGGCCTAGCTCTGTCAAGCCAGGAAATGCGAAAGCGCGGATACTTCATCAGAAGAGCGCATTCACTATATGCGCCTTTATTGTTGGACGATGCTTGAGCCGTCGTGGCGGAGTGGCAGCGTCTCCGCCTCAAACGCCAAAAGGCCCTGGTTCGAATCCGAGCCTCGGCACAGGCTTTCTTTCTATTCAGTGAGTGTGCGGGGAGTGTTAGTGGCTCCCATAGATACCGCCACCGAATACGTTGGTTACCGGTTAAGCGCAAGCTCTGTTAAGCCCGGGATGCATGGAGCGTTTTTGTCGGCGGTTTTCGCCTGACTGCACGTATTTGACGCCCGGCCTCTAAAAAAACGCCCGCCGCCGCTGACCTGGCCCCGGCAGATAATGACGCGCGGCGTCCGGCGAGACCGGAAGCGGCAGCCGAAGCAAGCCAATAGCAGCGCAGAAAGCCCGCTCTTCCGGTTTGGCCGCCGCCAACATGGCCGCGATGGCCGACGAGCACTGCTCTGTTTATTGCACGTATAGTGAACTAGAATACTGTCCTAGTGGCGCAAACTGGAGGGCGCGGGCGTGCTCTTTGGCGTATAAGCCAACAGATGGCGCCACTAGGCGCATAATACGTTAAGAAACCTGCATGCCATTGGCTTCAACTAACTTCAACGTAACCTCCTAGGCACCTCGAGCCCTTTGTGCATTTTGGCAAAGAAAAATCGCGTCGTTCTATGTCGTCTGCTATCGACAAAGGGCACAGAGAAATGCTCATAGTTTTGCTGGTGGATGTAATTTGTTTAGATCCATTTCTTACTGAGTTGATTTTTTTAAACCCCGTGTTTCATCTCTGAGGGCACTATATAATCTGCTTGAGCACAAATAACTTTTCCCCTTTTCCTGAAAAGGTTCAGCGGCGTCAGAAAAGCGCATTTTAATCATAAAACTTTGCCCACGATTAAAGATATTTTCACCGAATTTTAGGCAAGGCTTGCAGCGTAAGTGCAAACGAAAAATTATAGCAAATATTGCCTTCCTGGCACCACATGCATTCTTCGCGTAACCGAACTTATGTTAAAGGGAATTTCACCCAAACAGGTGCCTTGCAGGTCTAAGCGCACGAGCTTTATGGTACTCAGAATATTTTCCCTTCCCGCTGTTTGAAAATGGAAGGCGGTTTTGTTACGTAAAGAGCAGTGATAGGCACTACAGCAGTGAGCTCGGCTGGCACATTTTCATGGTGGCCAGGACAGCCAGATCTCGGTTTTCTCGGTTTTTGCCTTAAACACCTGTACAATATCAAGGATACTGTCTGCATGTAGCTGTATAGGAGGCTAAAGCATGTCGTGTATGTATTTTCGAGGTCAGCTACAATTTTTAGAGGGCCCTGCAGAAGGATACAGAAGGTCACCCTTGTCGTTCATGCGAGTGAATTCGGCCGACTTGAGTTCGCTACCACTTCTTCCCATGCAAAATGTCCTATGTCCGTCTACAGGTATTTGGCTATAACCCCGCATTTGGCATGTATCCCGGGCATTAAAGCTCGGGATACATGCGACGTTTTTTCCGACAATGTTCTCGCGGCAGAAAACGTCGTGGCGGCGCGACGTCCGGCCGGAGATACATGGAGCGAAAAAGCGGCAGCCCGCCGCCGCGTATCTCTCAACACGAAAGCAATATGATCAACAAGTGGCAAATACCATTGAGCGAGGAGCTCTTTGAGAGCAGCGACGCTGACTCCTCTGTCAGAATAACGAAATTGTTCATTTAGACACCACTTTACTGATTGCAGCACGCGTGCACAGATATGTACAAGGTTTTGCATGCTCGAATGCATGCGGTCGCGTACCTTTTGATGCCTGCTCAACCGTGGCTACAATCGGCTGCGGTTTTCGTCGGC
Organism: Amblyomma americanum; assembly: GCF_052857255.1. Classification (NCBI taxonomy): domain Eukaryota; kingdom Metazoa; phylum Arthropoda; class Arachnida; order Ixodida; family Ixodidae; genus Amblyomma; species Amblyomma americanum. Next base: position 16,048,881 of record NC_135497.1, on the reverse strand, counting down.
ACCTTCGCCTCAGGGAGGAAAAGTGGTCATTTCGATCCAAGATTCGGTCGTGATCTCCAAAAAAGTGACATTTCATGTCTGGTGAAGCGTTTATTTTCACGATAATAACATTTCCGCGCAATAAACAGAGCAGTGCTCGTCGGCCATGGCGGTCATGTTGGCGGCGGCGGAGGCGGCCACACCGGAAGAGCGGGCTTTCTGCCCTGCTATTGGCTTGCTCCGGCTGCCGCTTCCGGTCTCGTCGGACGCCGCGCATCAATATCTGGCGGGGCCAGATGGGCAGCGGCGGGCGTTTTTTTCGAGGCCGGGCGTCAAATGCGCGCCGTCGGGCGAAACTCGCCCAAAAAACGCTCCATGCATCCCGGGCAGGCGCTTTTATACTCCGGCGTAACGCGCACGCGCGCGCTGCACGGTGACGTCACGTCGGCCAAAGCGAGACCCTCTATGTGATGCAGATTGCTGGTCACTGGCCAAAGTCAAAAGATGAAAAGACGTTTCGGGAAAGACGTTCACTACGAAGCAATCGGCGCACGGATCCGTTCTTTTGTAGCTCCCAGTAACGTTTTTAATGATTTAGCATAGACAGGATGTAGAGTTCCGTCGTTCCTATTTGATGTGTTATACGATGTCTGTATGATAAGGGACTCAAGATTGTGCCGTGCTGATGTGTTCTTTTCTGTTGTCAATATCTTTACTTGATCCCAGTTAATCTCGTGGCCGGATTCTTGCACATGCTCGGCGATGGCGTTAGATGCTGCTTTCTGGTTTCGGACGTCGTTCTGGGGCTCTCAGGCGTCTCCTGAAGTCCTTTGTTTCACCGATATATATTGATGAGCAATCGGCACAGTCAATCGGCACACAACACCTGGAAATCATTCACGAGGGAGCTTGTCCTTCACATTCACCAGTTCTGTTCGCACCTTGCCAGCGGGGACGTGTGCGATGTTGACGCCATGCTTGCGGAAAATACGTGCAAGCGCTTCGCTAATTCCCGCTACGTATGGGACAGCAGCTCGTTTTCCTTTTTGTTTTTCTGTGCTCTCGCGTTCTTCGGAGACAGGCTGATTCGCTGGCATTCTTCTTTCGGTGTTCCTGATGAAGGAAAGAGGGTAGCCGTGAAAGAGGGTAGATGAAGGAAAGAGGGAGACCCTCTATACTCCAACTGCGCTTGACCGCCGACGCGTTCGGCGGCTTCGGCGCACTCTGACCGCACTGGCCGAGACTTGGAGCGCGTCTCTCGCGCCGAGTGCGCCAGCCGCCGCCGTGCCGGCCAGGCCGGTTCGGCTCCGCGGAGAGGCGCGCGTTGTGACCTCATGTGCCTCCTCGGAGCACGGCCGCGGCGAAATCGCAAGTTCGCGGCCAGTAAAGCTTTCGCTTTAAAAGAGATTTGGAACCTGCAGAGACAGTGACTCCGCTCTCCTCGAACTCGTTTGTGGCTTCATTCGATAGCTTCGGCAGTTGGGCGGAGCTGTTCTCTTCGAGCTCTCGGCTAATTTAATCCATTCACAGTACACATCTGAGGGTACATGCAAGTGGGCGAGAGGAGCCGATCTAGTGGACCCCGTACCTCCGGAAACCCGCGGAACCCGTTGAAGCGTCGTGCGTCGGTTTTACTTTCGAGCCGCCAACTTTAAACGCGAGCGCCCTTGGGCACCCATCTGTTTTTTGTGGCAAAAAAATAATAACCTGGCCCTTGCGACCGTGAGAAACCTCCTGGACGCCGCCTGCTGCACCGTTGAACAGCGCCTTTCAAGGAATCACAATGCATTGGCCCCAAAGCCTCGGCCAGCCTTCGATGGGCGCGACGTGCCGACCGTGTCCTCGCTTCTCGCTACTCCCCCCACTGGGGTTAAGATATTAAATTAGCAACGGCTGCTCACTGGGGAAGGGGGAAACGACCCGCCAGCGCCTAACCTAACCGTGCTCCCTCAAAAGCATCGCACGTTCTGTGGGGCTGAGGTCGCTAAAATGCAGGCCGGAGTTTTTGCGAGAACTACGTCGTCGGGTTCGGGAACGGGATCCATCGTAACGATGGCAAGACGCCAGTGCAAACGTAAACGAAGCGACGGTAGCGACCCCCGATAGATGCCTTCAACGTGCGGCGGCGGTAGCTTTCATTTCGGCTGCTGCTAGACCGCACCACTAGCCGTCAGAAATCACGGAGTCTGCGTTTACATCACTTACGTCACTCCGTTTTGTGACGTCATAAGAGGACGCCGTGACGTCATAAGAGTGCGCCGAGTGTGAATGCGAGGGCGGGAAAAACTTTTTCTACTTCGAATCCAAACTTCATTGAAATAAATGCATCTTTCGCTCCCGGAGAAGCGGCAACAAAGCCATGAAATGCCGAACTATCAGATTTTGCTAACCAAAACAAATTGATAGAGTTCTGCTCACTGACCCTTTAAAGGACAGAAAGAGGGCAGAGTGGGTCAGAGAACAAACGCGGGTCAATGACATCCTAGTCGAAATCAAGAAGAAGAAATGAGCTTGGGCGGAGCACGTAATGTGAAAGCAAGATAGCCGATGGTCGTTAAGAATAATAGATTGTCTATCAAGAGAAGGCTAGCGCAGCAGGGGCGGCAGAAAGTTAAATGGGTGGATGAGATTAAGAAGTTTGTGGGGAGAGGGTGGCCTCGGCTGGCACAGACAGGGTTAATTGGAGCCACATGGGAGAGGCCTTTGCCCTGCAGCGGGCATAGTCTGGTTGCTGCTGCTGCTGCTCATGACGATGACGGTGATGATGGCAACCACAATACACTGTCGGAATGGGAAGAATAATATGTGATGTGGTTCATGCTTTCAACTAGTGCGGGCTGTGTGAGCGCAGTTCTCTGGGCACTCAGTGTGTGCAGAATGGAGCTAGGTTGAGGCTTGTGGACGCAGCTGGGACACTTGTTTGCACCCTCAGGGAAGCCGCAGCCGGACGTGCTGGCCAAGTGCGATGCGTGCTACACGTTCCCGTGCCAGAACGGTGCCACCTGCCGCGCCGTGCCGCTGCGGGACTACGCGTGCATCTGCCTCCCGGGATACCACGGCCGTAACTGCGAGTACCTGGTGGACGCCTGCTATGGAAACCCGTGCGAAAACCACGGAACCTGCAAGGTGCTTGAAGCAGGACGTTTCAGGTACGTCACACTGCCTTTTCCCTGCGTGGCTACAGCTCTCGGAGCTCAATACGCACTAGCATTAAAGAGTGAGGCGACAGTACGCACTGTCTCTGATCACGAATCGATCTGCGATTTATTCCCTCAGCGGTAGGGCGATGTCTGAATGTGGACTTGACTTGGCAAATATCACAGGCCCCTCCCCTTCGATCCAAATATACTGCAGGCATTGGAACGTCTAACTGAAGTCGCTCCACTGAAGGAAAACTTCTTGCTTAACACTTGCCAGCAAATGCAGAGCTCAAAACTGCCGCAGGAACGCGTCATTAGTGGAGCCTTCCACACTTAAAATAGACACGAGAACAAACAACGCAAGATGAAGCGGTGTGCGCATCAAAACAAAGCAGAAAACAAAAAACTTGTGGACACTTAAGCTCCGCTTTTAAGGGTATGACGCCATAGCCGTTGGCTGGTGGAGGAAATGGGCTACGCGTGTATCCCACAGATCATCTCTAACAGCTATAGCCACCTATCCAGTGTGACAAAAATGAAGAAAGAAAACGATCGCCTTCCCCTGGAAAATCACCATCAGTTTCGCTCCTATGCTTGTTTCACAAGTATGTATATACCCATAGACATTGGCTCCGGCCACTTAGCAGTTCATTGAGCACTTCTAGACGCTTGCACCATCATTTTAGTTTTTCACGCATCTTAGGACATGCAAAGACTTTCAATACATCGTCACTTCCCCCTGCCATATCACTTTGGAATCTTCTTTCTGATTCGGTTGCATCGTAAATAATTCCGTTTCATACTTTGAGCAAGTTTGTAGCTTATACTGCTAGAATAATCTGTCTATATTATTTTGTTACCGAGATTTTGTTCATTTTATATCTATTCTCTTGTATATATTGTGTGGGCTTCCGGATGTTCTATTCCGTAGTGACCATGTATAGTTCTATTAATGCTTAGGAATTGTTTTGGCCCTTGTTTACTGAGATTCACTTTGATATTGTAACCCTCCTTACACAATGCCTTTCGGGGCCTGCAAGGTTCAGTAAATAAAAAGTCCATGCCATGGAGCCGGCAATTCGAATTTTGCACTGCAGGGCAGTGCGACACGTCACCAGCACCGAGCTTCCCGCGCACCTCGTCTGCCAAGTTTTGTGCGGGAAAGCTGATGTGTTTGCAGCGCTGGGCTTCGTCTTGCTGGAGAGCTTTAGAGGAGAGTTTTTTCTCCGTTTCAGAAACTGACATAACATCGCCTTTTCCATGGCTTCGAACTCTCCATTGGCAGTAGCCACCAGAGTGTGGTAGAGATAGGGTGAGCAGATGGTTCTTGATAATCACATACTGAACAAGTGGGGGGGGGGGGGAGCTGACCTGAACTGCTCACTGAATGAAAAAAGTTTCAGGTGACACATCCATTTCAGTCATAGCTATGTAAAAGAATATTGTGAAGAACAGCTATATTCTCGAACACCAACTTAGTAGTATAGCACTAAATTCGGACGAAAGATAGGCACTAGCAGATTTTGTATTGAGGAAGGAATGTAAGCTTCATGATAATGAACCATGTAAACATTCGAGATAAACTTCTGCTAGAAAAAGGAGACATCTAGACAGCTCAACAACCCCCTTTCGATTTCGACAGAGCTAGAAGATACAGTGTTAACACTGCAGGACGAAGACAGCAATGTAGTTGATATTTCGCAGTCGCTAAATGATGGTGACAGATTGTGAAACATGGCCTCACATTTTGCCCACCTAACATTAATTTCAATGAGTATGAATGTAATCGGGATCTCACAGGATTTTCGCGAAGAATGCGTATTAAGGATTACTTCACCGAGAAAACAAAAAATCCAATTCCTAGTTTGCCTACAGCCTCTAACACCTAGTGAACACGTGTTCACCAAACCGAGTGTCCAGCCTTAATTCCATCATTCTCAAAGCCCACAACACGTGGACACCGGAGACGGAACAGAGCCCGAACTAGACTTACGTATTAAATCTGTCTCATCATCATCATCATTTATTAACCTTTAATGGTCCCGTAGGGACATTACATAATGGGGGGGATACATAGTGTCCGACGGTCACACATATGAAAAGGCAAACAAAATTGAGAAAAATAGGCAAAGTAAAAGGGAAAATTAATATAGTCAATCAAAGAAAATGTGAAGAAGAAGCACACAGAAATGCACGCTACAGTAATAGAACTTATTCAACAAAGTGTTTGGTCGATTTACAGTGCATCGTAGCTGGCACCGGGTATAGAAAAGTTTTATTATTCTTAGAAATGTTCGATGAGTAGCTGCCTAAATTTCGAAGGATTAGTCTCAATAACAATTCGGGTAGGTTATTCCAGCATTCAATCGCACAAGGAAGAAACGATTTGTTGAATGCATTGGTGGAGCCGTGCAAGCGTTGTATGCTATAGGAATTAAATAAGCGGCGAGATGATCGTATCAGAGTGCGCAGGAGGTTTTCCCGAAGTGCTGGAAAGTTGAAGTACAGTTTGTGGAAGAGGCAGAGAATTGAAATTTTTCAGCGAAGCGCTAATGATTTCAGAACGAGAGATGATTTCATGACAGTAACACTGAGCCCAGGTTTGTACTGCGCGGTGATGTAACGTGCTGCCCGGGTTTGGATGGCCTCTAGTGAGTCAATCAGGTAGAACTGGTGAGGGTTCCATATTGTTGAGCCGTATTCTATTTTGCTGCGAATATATGTTACATATGCTAGTTCTCTGATGGCTGGGGGAGACAGGGCAAGTGACCTCCTGATGAATCCAACTGTCCTGGAAGCACTAGCGCATAATTTCGTTATGTGATCTCCCCATGATATACTGGTCGTTATCTCAATGCCGAGGTACCTGTATGTATTAAGGAATTATAGAAAAAAAAACAAAGCAAGCTCGAAAGTGAAGATATATTTTCTCAACAAAATAGGCTGCTGTAAACTAGTTAGGTTCTAGAACCTAACTAGTTAACCTGCCAGCCGAAAAATACAAAACAAAGGCCATCAGGCAACGCGACAACCCTTGCCATTGTAATAAATTAGATTCCGATCCCCCTTTAGTGTTCTGCAAACTAATTCTGAGCAAACTGGCAGACCTATTATCCAGGAAACCAATAACAAGACGAATGCTTCTGCTTTCTCCCTAAACTGCAGAAGGTTTCCGCAGAAGATTTGTTTACAGCAGATATCCCGGACAGGCCTGTTGTTTCGAATAATGATACGCCTACAGAGAACTTGTCAGTTTTTGTGAACCACTACCGTGTAGACATTCCAACTCTCCTTCCTTCCTTCGTCCAGGAAACACCGCACTTTCTTCAAATAATAGAATCGCTTAATGGTGCAGCCATTGTTCCAGCGGATAGCATACTGGTTACACTTGACGTTGCCGCCTTGTACACAAATATTCCCATAAAAGAAGAGATCGATGCTCTCTTGACGCTCCAACTCAAAATCCACAACCGCATGAAGCTGGAGTGTATCTCCCGCTACTTCAGTTCATACTCATGCGCAACCATTTCGACTACCTTCAAGTATATGTTACAAGTGTGGGCATTTATATGGAGCTATTGGAGTCTAAACTTCTGAATTAATTTTTAGAAAACCGCTCATATACGTGGGTTTCATAGACGACATTTTTTTGTATAGAAAGACAGGTGTGAGACCCTAAAAGAATTCGTCTCACACCTTAATTCATTCCTCTCTAGCATTAAATTTACCTTTCACTACTTTAAAACGCAAGTCAATTTTCTCGACACTACCATCCGTGTAGAAAATACCCACTGTAAAACCACGCTCTACAAAAAGCTTACAGACTAATAGTTATTCTTAGATTTCACTACTATCATCCAAGACACTGTAAGCAAAGCATATCTGTAGGAGAGGAAACACACCTGAGAAGGATATCTGCCGACGATGACGACAATTTGAAACACCTATACTCACTAAAAACAACCTGATTGATAAGAACTATCCCCAGAACTACCTTAATTCCAACAAGCAAATACTCTAAAACGAGGTGAGGTACGTGAAATGTCAACAACAGTTAACAATGAGCGGCCTGCTGCACTTTTAACGAAATACTCGAACGCCCTTCCGAACATACAATATTCTGCGCAAATGCCACCCTATTTTAGCTAGCAATGATCGTCCCCGGAAAACATTTTCCCGATGCATTATGGATAACATACAGGTGAAACACAAACCTGAGAGCTATCCTAGTACAAGCTAGACTTGATAAGAAACCCCCGCCGACAGCAAGCTCATGCTCTCGACCAAGATACAAGACATGCAAGCATTTACAAAGCGACACTACTGTTAGAAGTAAGGCAAGCGACTTCGTAATCGATATTAAGTCTAGTTTTAACCGCGCGCCATTTAATGTTATCGACATGCTGCAATGCTCCTCTTGTCAGAAACAATATATCCGAGAATCCGGGCAGTCAATAAACCTCAGACTAAATGGTCATCGAGCTCACGCAGCTAGGATTATACAAAAGGCAGTGTCGGAACATTTTAATGTGATCACAACTTTGATGAGCATAAACTTTTCATTTTCAGTAAGGCTTCGAATGTGCAAGGGATAGAAAGTAGACAGAGTCATTCCTTATCAACAAATTTAAAACCACAACCAACAGGGATCAACATATCCAGAGGAAACCTGGAATCTTTTTGCTCACAGCGCAAGAAGAATGGGACGCGAGACGAAAGACTGACAGGAACAAGCGCTGTCCCTCTTTCGTCTCGCGTGGCGTTCTTATTGCGCTGTGCGCAAAATTATGAATACTACCCACACTTCCCCCTTACTGAACTTGGAATCCCTTAAGTACATTCCAGCACTGGTCATCACCATCATCATCAGCCTGACTAGTCCCACTGCAGGCAAAGGCCTCTCCCGTTTCTCTTAACCCTGTGCGTTGCCAGCTGCGGCCACCAAATCCCCGCAAACTTCTTAATCTTATCCACCCACCTAACTTTCTGCCGCCTCGTGCTACGCTTGCCTTCTCTTGGGATCCACTCCGTTACCCTTCAAGTGCCTCTGAAACATCTTCCGAGGAGAGCGCATCAACTCGCTTAATCACTGCATTGTGCTGTCATAAACACCTGAGCCAAGTAATGCAACTCTACACGTAGCCGAGAACACACAATCACGCGCGAAAATTGGCAAGCCCTTCCTGGCTACTTTTTCGTGCTTGCACCCTCCTCCGTCGCTCGCACCTGCGTATACAAGTTGGAAGGTGGTTATTAATGAGCAAGCATTTTATGGCTATGTTTGCGGTTTTGTGTCATCACGGCCTTGCCATCACGATAACGTCAAAAAATCTCGCTGGGGAAATCATGAGATACATGTGGGGTAATCAGTTAATTAATTAGAGCCAAAAATGTCCAAAAAGTGGGCGGGGCGGGAGCAAAAGTGGCACCAAATTTTAAACCGCCTGAAGAGTGGACGGAGTGAAGCGTTGGACACCTGAACCGCGCCGTAAGGAAAGGGATAAAGGAGGGAGTGAAAGAAGAAAGGAAGAAAGAGGTGCCGTAGTGGAGGGCTCCGGAATAATTTCGACCACCTGGGGATCTTTAACGTGCACTGAGATCGCACAGCACACGGGCGCCTTAGCGTTTCGCCTCCATAAAGAAAAGCGGCTGCGTTTTTATGCAGGCAGAACGCTAAGGCGCCCGTAATAATCCTGGTCAATGCTTACGCATTCCTTCAATGCGGGTGCTGCAGTGACTTTATAGTTTTTTGGTTAGATTCAGATATCAGGCAGCTACCATAGGCGCTGCCAATAAGTCCCTGATCTCCGGCCGATCTCCGCCAGTGGAGGTGGGGCCGGTGGAGGAGCTCCGACCTTCCAGCGTGCAAAAAAGGGATGAGAGAAGAGGGAAAGGCGCAAACATGCCAAAATTCAAATTTTGACTACAGATAACTCGGCTTCTTCAAAGCGCATTGAAAAAATTCTTGCTGGCCAATATTCGTGAAGGGGCATGCTTTAACAACCCAGGAATACCGCAACGTTATTAGAGCCCCTTTCAGAGCCCCTTTAAGGACCAGCGGTTATCTTGCCTTCGCATTACATGCCCTGTCCAAGCCCACTTCTTTTGATTTCGACTAGGATGTCATTAACCCACGTGTGTTCCCTTACCCACTTTGCCCGCTTCCTGTCCCTTAACGCTACATCTATCACTTTCCTTTCCATAGCTCGGTGCGTTGTCCTCAATTTAAGTTGAACCCTTTTCGTTACCACCCACATTTCTGCCCCACACGTGAGTACCCGTAGGATACGGCTGTTGTATATTTTTATCAAGGGAAATATTTTGGTCAACTGCCATTTATGATCTGACAAAACCTGGCACATGTGCTCCACGTCATTCTTATTATTCTAGTTATTTCCCTATCATGATCCAGATCAAGGGCCACTGCCTGCCCTAACGAATTTCCTGTACCACTTCCAGGCCCTAGCTGCCAATTGTGAACTGCTGTTCCCTTGCTAGACTATGGAGCATTACTTTGGTTTTCTGCATGTTAATTTTTAGACCCAGCATTCTGCTCTGCCTGTCTAACTCATTGGTCATGATTTGCAGTTCACCTCCTGAGTGACACAGCAAGGCAATGTCATCAGCTAATCGCAGATTATTTAGGTATTCTCAATTTACTGTTATTACCAACTGTTCCAAATTCAGGCCTCGGAATACCTCCTGTAAACAGGCGGTGAATAGCATTGGCGAAATTGTGTCTCCTTGCCTGACGCCCTTCCTTATTGGAGTTTTATTGTTGACTTTATGGAGGACTATGGTAGCTGTGTAGTTGCTATATATATCTTCCAGAATTTTTACATAAGGCTCTTCTACACCCTTATTACGCAATGCCTGTATGACTGCAGAGGTTTCCACTGAGTTGAATGCTTTCTCATAATCAACGAACACTATATTTAGGGGTGGGTTATATTCTGCGCATTTTTCTGTCACCTGATCGATAGTGCGAAAATGGCCTATTGTCGAGTATCCTTTACGAAAGCTTGCCTGATATTTGGTTGATTGAAGTCTGTGGTTGTCATGATTCTAATTGTGATTACCTTAGTAAATACCTTGTAGGCAACGGACAGCAAGCTGATCGGTTCGTAATTTTTAAAGTGCTTGACATCTCCTTTGTTATGAATTAAAGGGCCACAGAAAAGGGCGTTCAAGCTTGGCTTTAAAGGGGCTGTGAAGGGGGCTCTAATAAAGTTGCGGCATGCTTGGGATATTGAAGCACGCCGCTTCACGAATAGTTTCCAGCAAGGATTTTTTACATGCGCTTCGTAAAAGCTGAGTTATCTGTAGTTAAAATTTGAATTTGAGCTTCTTCGCGCCTTACTCCTCTCGTCACTTTTTGCAGGCTGGAAGGTAGGCGCTATTTCACCGACCCCCCTCTGGGAGCGGAGCTTCCCGACCCGCCGGAGATAGGCGGCTTATTGGCCGCGGCCAGGCTAGCTGCCCGACGTCTGAAAGAATCTAACGAATGGCCACATCTCACCTTGTCTACGCAGAAGCGCAGGACGGAAGAGGGTGCGAGAAAAAGTCGCCGGGAAGGGCTCACCAACTTTTACGCGCGATTGTGGGTCGTCTGCTGCGTGTAGAAAAGTATTATTTGGCTCTGGATTTCATGGCAACACAGTGCAGTGATTAAGTGAGTTAATGTGTTCTCCTCGGAGGGCGTCTCAGAGCCCCTTTGAAATGCTTTCACTCTAATAGAGTACAGGCCATCCAGAATTCATGCCGCGTACGAGACCTCAAAAGCGAGTGGGAAATTTATAACACATTTTAAAAAATTCCCGCTTTCGCACCTCGCGGCGACGCGCGGTGACAGGCTTTCGCGCGAAACCTGGCATACGACGTCAAGTCGTACATACAAGTGGCGTCAGCAGCCGGGGGTTATCATTGGTTCATCGTGCCAAATTCTTTCAGACGTCACGCAGCTACCACAGCCGCGGCCAATCCGTCGCGCCGGCGGAGGTAGCGGAGGGGCCGAGTGCGTGGGGCCAGCGGAGGAGCGCCAACGTTTTGTCTTGAGAAAACTGGCGAGAGTTAAGAAAAAGGCACGAATGCGCGGAAGTTCAAATTTTGGCTGCATATAACTCATAATCCACAAAAGGCATTGAAAAAAATTCTTGCTGGAGGATATTTGTGAAGCGTTGTTAAGATCCCCAGACATATCGCGACTTCTGAGCCGCTTCTGAGGCCCCTTAAAATAATGTTAGCGTTCTTCCAAGCTTCTGGTACACTCGAGGCCATAAAGCATTGCGTGTACGGGGTGGCTAGTTTTCCCAGCACGATCTCCCCTCCGTCCTTCAAGAGATCTGCGGTTACCTGACCCTGATCACCAGCTGCTTTCCTCTTTTCCATTGCTCCTAAGGCTTTCTTTACTTCCTCTTTCGTTACTGGCCAGAAGGCGCATTGCTGTGCGCTACTGTCTCTATCATTAACGTTATGATTACGTTTGCTACTGTATATATTTGTGGAGAACTCTTCGGCTACTTTAAGTATCTTATCCATATTGACAATGACATTGCTCTCCTTGTGTCTTACCTCGTACATCTGTTTTTTTACCTACGCCTTGTTTCCTCTTCACTGCTTTTAGGCTACCTTCATTCTTTAGAGCATGCTTGATTTTGTTCATATGAAAACTTCCTTATGTCGGCTACCTTGCGCTTATTTATGAACTTTAATGGCTCTGTCCATAGGGTTAGAAGCGTTCATGCTTTTGCGTTTCTTAATCACATTTTTCGTCTCGGAGATAGCTTGCCGGTATCCTGTCGATCCATCCTTCCGCCTACTTCTACTGCGCACTCCGTAAGGATAGCTGTGAGATTATCGTTAATTTTTTAACGTTAATGTTGTCTTCATCAGTTAGAGCCGAATATGTTCTGCAGCGATATCCTGAATTCCTCTACTTTCCCTCTTACCGCTAACTCGTTAATGGGCTTCCGCTTCACTAATTTCTTGCATTCACTCTTCAGGCCTAAGCTAATTTGAGACCTTGCCATTCTGTGGTCGCTACAACGCACCTTTCCGACGACCTCCACATCCTGCATGATACGAGGGTGAGCGCATAGTATGAAGTATATTTCATTTTTAGTCTTACCACTGGGGATCTTCCACGTCCACTTCGTATACTTTCGCTTCATGACCCGGATCAGCGATCACTACCTGCCCTAAGTTAACGTATTCCTTTGCCACTTCCAGCACCTCCTCGCTACCAATTGTGAACTGCTGTTCTTTTTCTATACTGTTGAACAATACTGTGGTTTTCTGCATGTTAATTTTCGGACCTACCGTTATATTCTGCCTGTCTAACTCATTGATCATGCTTTGCAATTCATCCGCTGAGTGACTCAGCAGGGCAATGTCATCAGGGAATCGCAGATTATTTAGGTATTCTTCATTAACTCTTATCCCCTAGTGTTCCCAATTCAGGCCTCGGAGTGCCTCCTGTAAACTGGCGGTGAATAGCATTGGAGAGGTCGTTGTCGGAGTTTTATGTGAAGGCGGCGCCATTCATACCAAGCCACCTGTAACAGCTGGTCACACAGCCTTTCAAGCCCATGTTCGCAATCACTCCATGCTCCACACCCTGGGATTCCTTTCTGCTTAGCTCGCCTTTTTCATTTCACAGCAAGCCTCCTTAGCAGCCATTAAGCCTGCACATGATTGACCCTCCCTATCATAACACCTTTCCCACTTCGCACCCTTCTCCCCCTCACTGGATCTTTCTCCTCGGATTGAAGAGCCTGCTTAAATCCTGCCAATGATGAACGTTTTGCCCAGACGAAGACAAGTCCTCTTGTCGAAGCGTTGGCAGGCACCCTGAGGCTTTACTCTCTCTTGTTCACTTTGTGATCACCACGGTGCGGTAATCTAAAAGCTAATAGGTGAGTTTTAGGGATAATTGTCTAATTACGATTGTTTTTATAGTAGCACGTCGGCAGCGGCTCCCTTTTTTAGGATTTTTTTGAAAATATACGCTGAAGCCAGTACATAATGGTCGAGGTTGTGTACACTTAAACAATAGCATTTATTTTCCAGCTGAGAGCCTGGCCCTTTGCATGACTGGGGTTACATGGCTTCCATATCTCGGAAAACATCAGACATATAACCCTACTCTTCAGAATGGCCGAGAATTGAACGCAAATGAACGGAGTGTACGGTCAGGCCGAAATGAACGCGATTATCTGCGTAGTTTTCTACACTGCCGCGAGATATGTACTCTGTAGGAACCAGTTCATAAATACATTCTGTACGCCCTTAGGCTGCATCTGAAAGTACGCAAATAAAATATTTTGATTTGTTATGCGCAAGAACATTATGAGAAGAGCGCGTGCTTAAGGTTCATTTTGCTGACAGTTTCGCGTGAATGGGCTTGAATTCATCAGTGGATGCAATCAATCAGTTTATTCAACACCTCACGCAAAGTCAGATGTTAGAAGTGGAGAAAATAATTCATAAATTCGCTTGACAAGGCCTGGATCTCGTTTACAAGGAAGCAAAACGTTACTGATGTTAAAGGCGCAATTTTTTTGAAAGCAGAAAGCAAGGATACCTGCAACACTCAAATACATTTCCATAAAACAGACAGATATTGCATTTGAAACGGGGAAAGAAAATGGCCCACAGACAGTGTGTAGTAAAGCTGTTATCTTATACAACACTGATAGCAAAAAAAAAACAATTTTTTGCTAAGAGAAATGTCAAGAAAGGGACAAGCTGAGAAGATTCGGCGGAGTGTGGCTATCATGTGACATACTTAACTGGTAAGTATAAATGGCACCTTCCAATAGTCCTTCAGTCGTGTGTGTGTCGGTTAGTTTGTGGGGTTATAAATACAAGGTTACTCCGATCCTGCAAGGGATTTACGAAACTGTAAGCAAAATAAAGCTTAACCCGGGCAGGTGTCCTTATCGTAATGTTCTTGCTTATTGAAGTAAACTGGTCCGCTGCAAATATCTCGTACCGGGTGTGCCATCAAAAATTAACTAAGATTTGGAAAAAAAATGGTAAACTAAGCAACTGCTACAGCAAGACAATCGCCGTGAGCCGGCGGCTGCTGCTGCACGCTTCGTATACGCTCACACTGGGGTTCTGCTAGCATCCGAAGATGCAGTTTCAGAAGGTTCGCCCTTTACGCGCTGTCACCGACGCTGCTCTCTCTGCTTCGTCGCCCGGCTTCTCGCTGGGCGGCGATAACAACTGGGTCGGCGAGCAAAGCTCTGCTGGGCTCCTTCTTTTATATTTTTTATCTTTCTCTTGAGGGGGCTAATAAAAGGGCAGCTGCTGCGCCCCCGCGCGCGCTACATTTACGGTTGGTTATTTTGTTTCTTCGGCCGCCCGCGGAGAGAATCTGGCTGTGCTCTCTCTTGCTGCCGAGGTCTTCGCTTCCTAGGGTGCCTCGATGCCAGCCCCTGGTGAAGACAACTTAAGCGACGCCACCGTATTGAATCACAGGGTATCAGCGGCGCTAGCGTTTGTAACTGCGCTGTTCATGCTCTCGGCGCGCTTCAAAGTGTTTTAACTTGAACGGCCTTTTGCAGCGAGAGCTACGCTGGGCTACCAGTCGAGCATCTCGCGGCACATAGGAGAGGCCAGTTGTGATTCAATATAGCGGCGTCGCTTAAGTTGTCTCCACCCGGGTAAGGTGGCTAGATTCGAAAGGTGTGAAAACCGGCCGGGGAAACATGGCCCCGCAGCGCGCCGATGCCGTGCGGCGGCGCTGACGGCAGAGGCGTGGTAGTGTTCCTATATATGCTCCCGCAGGGAGCAGAGTTGCGCGAAGGTCCGCCATTTTGTTCCAAGCTCTGCGGGAAAGCTGGTTCTCGTGCGGCAGGAGCCTCATGAGAAGGCCCTTTAGCAGCACCCCTCCTCATCCCTGTCGGGGCTTCACAATACCCTCTCAGTCGGATAAGAAAGCAGGCTGGGCTCAACATGGGGAATCTCCGGCCTCATCCTCTTCCCAGTGGGGGCTTCACAATACCCCCTCAGTCGGATAACAAAGGAGACTCTGCTCAAGCTGGGAGCGGCTCTCCCCCTCCGACTCATGTGTTGGGCATGAGGAGACCCGGTTTGGAAAAAGTACGTCAGCGTCATCACGTGATCGCCGCTCCGCGAATAGTGTTACGAGCAGTGCGAGGAAAACAGTCGCGCAACTCTGCTAGATATGCTCCCTGCGGGAGCATATCTAGGAACACTAAGGTGCAGTAAGGCGCGCAGCCAAAATTAGCGCATCGCGTAGGCTAAATTTAACTACTGAAGCGAAAATGAGCCCGTTTTGCTTATCGCGCGTTTTCTGCTAGCGTCAAAGAATGGATCTTTACATAAGATAGTGTTTCGTCAACGCGCATCATTGTTCCCGTGAAATGTGCTGCTTCACAAGCCGAGTTTGCATTGCATAGCTGGACTGAAGCGCGTTTTGTGGGTGCACATTTCGAGACGCTGCCCAGGATGTCAGGGACGCTGTTAATGCCGCAGCGGAAGGTTTCGGAATAATTTAAACAATAATAATAATAATTAGTTTTGGGGAAAAGAAATGGCTCGCGGTATCTGTCTCATATATCGGCGGACACCTGAACCGCGCCGTAAGGGAAGGGATTCCAATTCCACCTCAAGAGGCGGTAAAGCAAGACATACGTTCCGCTGAATTTCGTTCACTAGCATAATAAACACTATACCTGCTGAACAACTCGGAGCGATGCACCAACAGGTCATACAAGCCCAGGCACAGCTGATACAGTCCATGACGGACAGGATGGAAGTTACGATCAACACACGCTTGGACAAACATGAAGCGGGCATCAATAAGCTTTTCGAACTTATACCTCATGAGGAATTGCATCGCAAGCAGCGCGCAGTTCAACCCGCTGCCTGTCCTGATCCAGTATCTCCAGACCAGCAACATGGCACACAAAAATAGCACGCAAAAAAGTTGGCGGCGACGCCAGTCCACTACACCAAAAGAAACAATTATATGGCAATGGAACTGTCGCAGCATACGCCGAAAACAAGCGCAACTAGCAGCATAT
Organism: Amblyomma americanum; assembly: GCF_052857255.1. Lineage (NCBI taxonomy): Eukaryota > Metazoa > Arthropoda > Arachnida > Ixodida > Ixodidae > Amblyomma > Amblyomma americanum. The sequence continues at coordinate 16,032,707 of NC_135497.1, read as the reverse complement.
ATCGCAAACTCCCTTAACCTCCCCCCCCCCCCCCCGATGTCATCGCTCTGCAAGAGACGGAAACAAATCGCATTCATATTCGCGGTTATCGCACGGCAGTCCTTACGCCACGTACGGTAATCTTGACACTCGCATCCATTTCGGTGCTAGACCGCACACCGACAAACACGCCAGCAAGCACGGACAATCAGTATACCCCGATAGAGCTCAGCTCACCCGGGCACACATATGGCCTCGCTATTCTTAACATATACAGCAATCCCAAAGATAAAGGCAGAGTTATTCCGGGCATCCTGGGCTCCTTTCGTTCTTCAAAGCTCCTTGTGGTGGGTGATTTTAATGCACGTCACACGCAGTGGGGATACACCTCGGATACCCCCAAAGGTAACGTCATTTCTACCGCAATGCTGATTACAGCCTCGGCCTGATCACAAACCCCACCGTACCCACTCGCATTGGCACAAGTGTTACCCGCGACACCACACCCGATCTCACATGGGCCACACCGAACATAATCGTTAAATCTCACACGGTGCTCCAAGACAGTCTTGGGAGTGACCACTTTCCAGTATCCACTACTATTGCTTACGATTCTAAGATTTTCAGCCCTCGTTCACAGCTGCTCACTGATTGGGATAAATTGCTCTCATACTTGGCAGCTGATTCTACCAAACCTCGTACTGTCACCGACTGGACAGACCGTCTGGTGGAGGCTATCCTGGCGAACAGCAAGCGCATTGAAAACACCCCTGTGGCACCGCAGGTTGACCCGCATCTGGCTCATCTATGGGAGGCCCGACAGGGACTTTTCAAGCGCTGGCGTCACCAGCGACACAATCGTAAATTGAGACTCCGGATAGCCTCTCTCACTCGTGAGGCAGAAGAATACGCGAACACCCTAGCCAGCGCAAACTTGGCAACCTTTTGTAACGACCTCAAGGGTACATTAAGCACTAAAAGCACGTGGTCCCTCCTACGCGCTCTCTTCGATCCAAAAACCACTAAATCTGAGACACAAGTAAGCACACAACGTCTAATACAACTAGAGCTTCAAAAGGGCACAGACGTAATTGGCCAACTACGGGAAACTTATGTACCCCCATTCCTTCAGTCAGCAGATCTACCCAATCTACCTCCACCTAACCCGGAACTTGATGCCGACATTACCTTAACCGAAGTCCGCCGAGCACTCTTGAGTATTCACCGCTCTACGGCGCCGGTGCCGGATGGCATAACGTAAAGGCACTACTCAATCTGGACGAAGTCTCGCTTCAGGAACTCACGGAGCTCTTTAATAACCACTGGCACGCTGGGACGCTCCCGTCAGCCTAGACCCATGCCAGCATGCGATTTATACCCAAACCGGGCAAACTCCTCACCCTTCAAAATTTGCGCCCTATCTCCTTAACGAGCTGTGTCCGCAAAGCTCTTCGAGCATGTCATTCTGAATCGCCTGTAACCGTTCCTAGAAAGAACAGGTTTTCTCTCCAACGTTCAATTTGGCTTCCGTCCAAACATCTCGGCGCAAGACGTACTTCTCGCCCTTAAGGAGTCTCTCTTTTACAATAAGTGCCGTACAGCCGCTACGCGAGCCATACTAGCCCTGGATATTCATAAGGCCTTCGACACACTAAGCCATGACCATATCCTGACGACATTAGCCACCACCGGCTGTGGCACCCGCATATGGCAATATGTTCGGGCCTTCCTTCAGGGACGCACGCAAAACTCTATCTTGGGGATGTCGCCTCCCAGCCTTTCCCCCTGCCTAACCGGGGAACCCCACAAGGGGCGGTCCTATCACCTTTACGTTTTAACATTGCCCTAGCGCCACTGGCAAAGCACCTTGCTGCTATCCCAGGGCTCCACACAGCCATATACGCAGATGATATAACCCTCTGGACAACGGGAGTATCTATTGTAACAGTCCAGGATATCCTGCAATCTGCCATAGACATCACCGCCACCCAATTAGCAAACACAGGCCTCCGTTGCTCTCCAAATAAATCGGAACTCTTGCAACTGAAGCCCATGCCCAGCGACCCCCCCCCCCCCCCCCCATTGAACTGCATATGTAAGGGAATCCAGTGCCCATTGTGACTCAGGTGAAGATTCCCGGCCTTCTCATTGATAACACACTGGATGCTACCGCCACCCTTCAGCTGTTGCAAAGACAGACCAAACAGGTGGCTGCACTAATCAAGCGGGTGGCAGCACGCAATCATGGGCTGTCTGAACGCGAGACCCTCAATATGACAAATGCATTAATCATCAGCCGCATTACATACCACCTCCTGTACCACATACTCACTCAGCGCCAAACACAACAGGCAGACATCCTAATACGCACGGCTGCCACCTCCGCCCTGCGTCTTCCACGGACGGTTAGCACGAAACGCTTCCTGGCCACTGGTACCCACAATACCGTGATCGAATAATTAGAGGCTCAGCGCACTAACCAATTAGTCCGCCTGAGTCGCAGGGAAACAGGACAATGCCTACTGCGACAGCTCCGTCTCAATCCACCAATTCCCACCCCAACAAGTCCTACACCTTACATGATTTCTCTGCGCACGCAGGATCACATATATCAGAAGGTTCTACCACGCAATATGAACGCTATCCTCCATCATGGTAGGCGGCAGACTCGAGCTAGCTGTTACACCAAGACATACAGCAACCGCTCCGATATCCTTTATGTCGACGTGGCAGAAAATTCTAAAGTAGGATTCTTAACGGCAGTCGCAGCCTGTGATGACCGCACTGGGGGGGGGGGGGGGGGGGGGGAGGCGCCGCTCCTATCCGAACTAATTCACCTGCAGAGGCGGAAGGAGCCGCCATCGCACTTGCGCTGGCCCACTCCACCATTGACAAAAACATAACCGAAATTTGCACAGATTCCCAGGCCGCATACCGCCACTACCTAAAGGGCGTGGTGACGCCGGCCACACACCGTATTCTTGCCACGGCCACCTTTCTCGACCGAGCGGTTACTCTGTCGTGGATACCTGGGCATGCCTCGATCCCCGGTAATGAGCGCGTTCATACGCTGGCCCGAGAACTCTCCTACCGGACCCCGGACGATCAGGCACCCAACCCTGAGCAAGAGACCCCATCGGTCCTTTATACATATCATCAAATCACCGCATTCTACAAACTCAGCCGCATGAAATTACCACCACCCCACAGTACTTTGTCGCTCTTATCCAGCGCCACATAGCGACAATTAGAGACGGGCTGCTTTGTTTCACCCTACCGTCTCTTATGTTTTCACCCCACCTTTCCTCCTCAAACGAAACGAACTGAACTAACTGCTACGGGGTGCGCAAGGCCGACGCGGCTGAGCTTACCGCGCCGCTACTAGCAGCGCCACATTCATCCTGGCGGCATCGGTGCGCAGAGGGTTCACGCGCGGCCGACTGAAAGCGCCGCGATCTTCACACCTTCCCAATCTAGCTACCTTAACCCGGGGCTGGCATCAAGGCACCCTATCGCTTCCGAGCTGCAGGCGCGTTCACACTTGGACATTCGGCGGGGAGAGCGAGCGAAATCAGCGACCGGCGAATTGCTGCCTCGTTCTCACTTCCCGGCCACCGCGTCTCCGCTCATCGTCTGTGTGTCGTCTGCTCACGGCGTACACAGATATGGCAAGAGGTTAATCGATGCTGTCGACATGCCAAAACCGTATGCAAGCTTACGTACGCTAAAGAGAGATGGCATATCGTTACCATGTTTACTTTACCGCTTACCGCGCTCGGCTAGCGACATCTGCGCATGCGCCGCCACTTACCGGTCCGCAAGCACTCTACGGAATCTCATTTAGCGTTGCGGAGAGTTAGCGTTCGCTCGTAAACAAACATGGCGGCGCACTGCACGGCCGCTTCGGACCAAATGCAGCACCGCCGCCGCGTTCTTCGGCGCCATTTCTCGCTATAAATGACGGCATTCGCTTTTAATTTGCAGATTGTCACTCATATGTCGAGGTTTGAGCAACAACTAGGCCATGTTTTTGAGATAATCGGCTGATTTTTGAGCAGTTAAGCCTAGCTACATGTCATGCACATAGCCAAATAGCTACGACTGCACTGCAGCTCTTCAGTTTTGTGCCCGATTTTACATTTTTCTCTATTTTCATTTTTCTTGAGAGAAAAAAGGCTGGTAACTCCCTTACTATATTCATCAGTAAGTACAGAAAACAAAAAGGTTTCTGCAGCCAGGAGTTAGCGCGCTTTAACTTACTGTCACTAGATGGCGCCACTGTCTTTACATCCAAACACATAAAGAAGCGACGATGCGGCACAGCAAACAGGTGTCGTAGTTGCGCTTTTCTACAGCGCTCGCGACGAACGTGCGCTGTGCATGCAAGCTTACTGAGGTCTACGTAGTGAAAATGTCTACTGGCCAGGTGTCTAGCTTCACGGGCACATTTGAAAATCCGCTGAGTCGGCTGTTAGCTGAAGCGTAATCGGTACATCTTTATATGCGGAGAAAAAGATTATTAAAGTGCATGTAGCATCTCACTTCATAGACATGATTACAATGCATCCGTATTTTGGTTTTCAATAAAAGCTGGGCATCTGCCATCATCATCACTCGTTTTAGCCTTACGGTAACTTGTTACGGCAGAGACGGTATGCTAAAACGTCTTCTGGCGTGCACCGCGCTAATCGGAAAATCTGGCGTCCGGTAACACGGTAAACGGTAACGCAAACACGGTAACGATGTGCTTTAACTCTCTATTTTGCTAGACGTTACGCCATTTCCAACATTCCCACTTTTGAAACGACAAGTTTAGACCTAGTGGCGCCATCTGGTGGTTACGAGGGGAACCATTGTCAACAAACCGACGCCTCTCTTAAACTTAAAAGGGGAAGAATCGTCACCCGGAATAAAAAAATAAGGCAAACTTATCACTCACACGTTTTCTTATGGGCGAGATGAGACGAAGCGAAAGACCGCTGGCTGTTTTATGGTCAGTGAACGTGCTGAAAAAGGCAGAAACAGCGACGAATTCAGTCCGAAGTAAGGCGTCCCTCATCGAAGGGCGCCGCCACGTTTGTCGCCTAGGGAATCCAACTTCGTACTCGCCTCCCTGTTGGCTGACGAGATTCGGCGGATTTTTTTCCGGCGGCAGAATTCGGTCCTGGGCCCATTGGGCTTTCCGCTGGTCATTTCGGCGGAATCTGCAGCGGCAGCGGATTCCGCTCGCTCTCGCCGCCGAATGTCCAAGTGTGAATGCGCCATACCCAGTGTGGCGGGCGGCGTCGCGCGCATGGAAGTTTTCACAGCTAGCCGGGATCTATGTGTTCTCCGCAGCAGGGTTTCTTCATATTATCCCCATTCTTGTCTTGTTTCTTCTTTGGCCGCCCCGCCTGTTTTGTTGTTTCGGTCTAGTTTCTCTCCTGACCAGCATGGATGTGTATATTTTTCTGTCAGCCTCTTTGTATTTTCTCCTTCTATTTCTTCTCTTCTGTCTCCCATTGCCCCCTCCAATCTTTGCTCAAGTTCATCTTCTGGCCGTTTTGATCAGTGACCTTGGACGGACTTGATCCACGCGACGGCTCGGCGTGTGCCGTAAAAATTCCCTAGGAGAGTGGAAGTACTGGGAGGCTGTAGAGAGACACGTGGCCTAGTCAGCAGTATTTTTTATTGTGTAAACTTAATTAGTAAAGAATTATTGGCCACCTTTATAAATATTCCAATCAGGAATAAAGTGTCAAAACAGAAATTGTAGATCACCTTGCAGAACAGCCATAACAAATGCACGAAGGTAATGTTCGCGTAACTTTTTTTGCCTGTCACAAAATAAAGCCTGGAAAACACAAAAGAAAATGTAGCTATTTTGACAAGACACATTTGAGCAGGTTTTGGTGTGATGTCATGCCCATCTATACTGTTGCAAGATGATATGAACAAGCATGTCATTGTGGGTAAAATTATTCACGTCAGTAAGGGCTTGATGTCAAGATGTGCAAGAAGGACTGCATACCTGATAGCAGTCGTGCTGTAAGCACTCCCAGGAAGATAAAAACATGAATACGTGGCGGCGCCCCCAACACGAGTAAGGAGCCGCCGCGGTGGCTGAGTGGTTATGGCGCTCGGCTGCTGGCCCGAAAGACGCGGGTTCGATCCCGGCCGCGGCGGTCGAATTTCGATGAACGCGAAATTCTAGAGGCCCGTGTACTGTGCGATGTCAGTGCACGTTAAAGAACCCCTGGTGGTCGAAATTTCCGGAGCCCTTCACTACGGCGTCTCTCATAGCCTAAGTCGCTTTGGGACGTTAAACCCCCATAAACCATAAACCAACACGAGTAAGGCCGCATGATCCTGCACAAGTTCAATTAGCGGGCACTTGGACTGCACGCTGGGCCACGCAGTAGAAAAATCAAAATGGGCGCCTTGTTCATTGATGTTTATCACCCCTGCTAGCAGTCAGAATCGCGCAAACGTTTGTTACTCAGTCCAGTGTGCATGGTTCATCTAACCGGCACCTGCTGTTCGTACTGAGAGCTGTAGCTAGCAGCGGGCAAAGATTAACCATAATTGAAGAAAATCTTTCCTCCCCCTGTATGGCACAATATGGGGCCGTATCGACTGCGGTCTTCGGTTTGGTTTCTCGTTCAGCCATCTGTGTGAATTAAGCATGTAGAAAGCCTGGTTCAGCTGTGGGCGCCATGCGCTTCACGCGAAAATCGTGCATGTTGCCTTCAATTGTAAGACACGCGTGCCATTGCGCAGTTGCCACTGCCCGATGGGCTTTCAAGGGGACCGCTGCGAGACCAACATCGACGACTGCTACAAGAACAAATGCGAGAACAACGCAACCTGCATCGACTCCATTGGCAGCTACTCGTGCGTCTGCAGCCCTGGTTACACAGGTAAAGATTTTTTACTTTTACTTGCCGCGTAGTGCATAGCAGTTCTCAGGCTCCGTAAATCGCTGAAGGATCCACACCATTTGCATCGCCTCATACTGCTTACCGTTAAGTGCATAGGTGACAGTTTCTCAGAAGGCGTCCCAGAGCTTGCATTGCACGCCGGAGTTGTGCATCACACGCAGCCGTTGCTTGTGTGCACAGTAACGAATAAGCGAATTTTATTCCCGAGACAGCTAAACTTGTTCTTTTCAGCATGCTTCTGTTCTTCATGATTTTCAACTTCTGAAAGTAGAAAATAGTGAAAATATATCAAGCATGCGATGCTTGAACCATATACTGAAAACGGAGGCCAACAAGATAAAAGGTTTTCTATTTTTCTCTTTCCATTCCAGGCAACTATTGTGAGAAAAAAATTAACTTCTGCAGCAAGGAGTTCAACCCATGCAAGAACGGGGCTACTTGCCATGACCATTTGACACATTATACGTGAGTAGCCTCGTGTTCATTCGGTTTTTTTTTTGTGACTTTGTGAGCTTTTTCTTGTTTGCCTTTTGAATGCCTTTTTCTTCACTCGGTGTCATTAAGGGTAGCTAAAACCATGGCATCGTTTTGCGATGTCTGCAACTGTGTACCGCTTGAAGAATTGCAAATCCTCTAACATTTCTTAGACACTTAGTGCACTGAACTTTGAATATGTTTTAGAAGTACAGACTGCCTGTAGAAAAATATTTTTTTATTAAGTGAGAGTGGCAATATTTGATAGGAAGGCATTGTAAAAAAAAGAGGCCTCTACCCGCACCACTATTTTATCCCCGGCAAATAGCAATGACATTCTTGAATTTGGGCATCTAAAAAGAACTTAATATATTTTCGCCCTCCCGGCACCGAGTAGCAATAACTGTCGATACGTCGAGCAGTCAAAAAAACGGATGGTCAGAACAAATGACCGTGCCTTCGCTGGCTTGTGGTCGTGAAGAAATAGAGTATTGGATCAGTGGTTCAGGCATCCGCCTCCTATTTGGGGGGTTCGGAAGATGCTGGGCTGGTATGTTGGAGATGCATTTTATTTTTAACCGGTGTGTGTCCGAAGGCGCACTTTTGCTTGTGTGTGAATTTTTACGGGTAGGTGCATTATCACTGGTGGGTTATGCGGACAGCACCCCACCGGACCGTGAATTTTTAGCGGATATCATGTGAGAGAACATCTTCACGCGCTCCACGCTGTTTTCGAGAATGGCGCTAACGCAGTAAGATGCCCGCAAGTGGCAATAGTTGGCAGCTTCGTGCTTAAAGAAGTAACCCACAGGACAACCGGCAGTTTCGGCTTTTCGACAAAGAACTGAACTCATAACGCCCAGCACCGTGAATTACAGAACAAGTACAGTAGGATCTCGGTGACACGGTTGATACTGTCACGTAGTGGTGACGGCAGTCCAAGCAGCGATGAAGACGGACGAAAGGGTCTTCTAAAAGAACTGTTTATTGGGCTGACTTGTACCCAAAATGGACTGAATTCTCGGCGGCGGCGAAGCGACAAGCGTGCTCGGCGGTCGTCGGAACAGAATGCCGGCTACTGTAGGCCGTGCTCAATTTAAAGCTGATAGCGAACTTTTGAGATAAAGAGCGCAAAGTTACTAGAACATTCCGGAACAACGTAGAATCAGCTCTACCTGGCTGCGATCAATCGAGATAAATCGAGTCGCGTCTTGCGTCGCAAACAAAGCGATAAAGTGATGTGGCGGCAGATTTGAAAAACGAACACACTGCAAATATTCGCGGCATTACTCCCCTCTCAAAGAAGCATCGACCCGATGCATTAAAACAAATAATGCGACTAGTAAGGAAAAAACGGATCTTGTAAAAATAGAGCATGGAAATGCAGCGGCCTTTAGCGCGCATAATACGGCTTCAGACGGACTACATGAACAACTTCTGGTAGTACGCGGCGTCGCTGGGATGCAGCCATTGCGTCAGGGATGACTTCATAATCCAGATCACCCAGCCGACGAAGAACCTTGTACGGGCCGAAATAGCGGCGCAAAAGCTTTTCACACAATCCACGGTGGCGAATGGGCGTCCACACCCAGACTTGGTCTCCTGGCTTGTATTCCGCGTTGCGTCTTCGTAGGTTGTAGCGTCTGGCGTCGGACCGCTGCTGATCTTTGATCCGTAATCGGGCAAGCCTTCGAGCTTCTTCTGCGCGTTGAAGGGAGGCGGCAACGTCGACGTTCTCTTCTTCTGTAACGTTGGGCAGCATGGCGTCTAGCGTGGTCGTGGCCTCCCTGCCATGGACGAGCCTAAAAGGCGTCATTTGGGTGGTCTCCTGCACTGCGGTGTTGTAGGCGAAGACGACGTAAGGCAGGATGCCATCCCAGGTTTTGTGTTCGGCATCGACATACATAGCGAGCATATCGGCGATGGTTTTGTTCAGGCGCTCGGTCAGTCCGTTGGTCTGCGGATGGTATCCAGTTGTCCTCCGGTGGCTGGTTTGGCTGTAGCGCAGGATGACTTGCGTTAATTGCGCCGTGAATGCTGTTCCTCTGTCCGTGATGAGCACATCGGGGGCGCCGTGTCGAAGAAGAATGCACTCCACGAAAAATTTGGCGACTTCTGCTGCTGTTCCGTTCGGTAGGGCTTTCGCCTCGGCGTAGCGGGTCAGGTAGTCGGTCGCTATGATGATCCACTTATTTCCAGATGTTGACGTTGGAAAGGGGCCAAGCAAGTCCATGCCAATCTGCTGAAAGGTCCTTGAAGGAGGTTCAATGGGGCTCAGAAATCCTGCTGATCGTTTGGGAGGAGTCTTTCGTCGCTGACAATCTCGGCATGTTTTCACATAGTCTGCGACATTGGCAGACAGTCGGGGCCAGTAATACTTGTCTTGAATGCGGCGGAGGGTGCGAGTAAACCCGAGATGTCCAGCTGTCGGCTCGTCGTGTGAAGCCTGTAGAACTTCTTCGCGGAGACAAGTAGGTACAACAAGGAGGTAGGCAGTTTTGTTCGCTGTAAAGTTCTTCACAAGGACCCCATTCTGCACATAGAAGGAAGACAGTCCTCGCTTGAATGAAGCGGGGGTGAAGAAACCTTGCCTTCCAGGTACTCGATGAGGCCTTTTAGGTCGGGGTCCGAGCGTTGCTGCTGAGCAAAAGAGCTGGGGCTGATGGGTCCCAGGAAGGCGTCCTCATTGTCGTCCGGCGACGGTGCATCTACAGGGGCTCGTGAGAGGCAATCGGCGTCAGAGTGCTTGCGTCCGGACTTGTAAACGACGGTGACGTCAAACTCCTGGACACGCAGACTCCATCGAGCGAGTTGGCCAGAGGGGTCCTTCAAATTGGCAAGCCAGCAGAGCGCGTGGCGGTCGCTGACCACCTTGAACGGCTGCCCGTAGAGGTAGAGGCGGAATTTTGACGTAGCCCAGATGATGGCAAGGCACTCCTTCTCAGTTGTCGAATAGTTAGCCTCGGCCTTGGAAAAAAAACGGCTAGCGTATGCGATGACTTTCTCCAGCTTGTCACTTTTTTGAACGAGGACGGCGCCTAGTTCCACGCTGCTTGCGTCGGTATGAACTTCAGTATCGGCGTTTTCATCAAAATGCGCAAGGATCGGTGATGACTGTAATCGACGCTGAGGTTCCTAGAAGGCTTCTGCTTGCGGCGCTTCCCATTTAAACGGCACGTCTGCCTTCGTCAGTTGGGTCAGGGGCTCGGCGATGCGCGAAAAGTTTTTCACAAATCGTCGGTAGTATGCGCACAGTCCGAGAAATCTGCGCACTGCTTTCTTATCGGCCGGCGGTCGAAACTGTTCAATAGCAGCTGTCTTCTGCGGGTCTGGGCGTATTCCCTCCTTGCTAAGATCGCATCACGGGAGCATTGCGGTAGCACAACAAAGGTCGCAGGATAGGTATGTCCTTTGACAGTCACTCGCGCTGTGCATCGTCCTGATGGCCCCCTGCGGTGCGAATTTGTGGGCCGTCCCAAGCCGTTGTGACTTTTCTCAGCTGCGCAGCGAATGTTCCATTCATCACCGAGTAATCGGCTCCTGTGTAGACTAGAGCGGTAACTTTCTGGCCGTCGATAGTCACTTCTAAGTCAGAGTTGAGTTGAGTTGAGTAATTGTAAACTACCGGTGGGATTAGCCTTGCAGTTGCTGCCGGCAATTGCTCCACCGTAGCGACACTTAAATAGAAATCACAGAAACACTGTCCGCAAAAATCCAAATAGACACTCCTGAGGTCACCATGTGGAGGCCAAATCCGTGTCCTGCAGGTAGTGTTGAAGAAGGCGAGAAGCATCCCTTCTACTTGACTGGCTCCCGCGCGGGAAAACAATGTCCTGAAGAGAACTGTGAGGAACTCCTGCCTTCTTGAGGGATCCGAATAACACAGCCCGTTCCGCGTTGTACAAAGTACAGCACAAGAGGTAATGTTCTATGTCGCCACACACACCACACGTTGAACACAATGGTGACAACGCTAGGCCAGTCTTATACATCCACGCCGGCGTACGAGCAGAATCCGTGCGAACGCGGTGCAGCAAAATGGCTTGGTACCTTTTGAGACCCTTGGTCACACATGGCTGATGAGGAGAGCTCCACAAAGAACTGAAGTGGCACAACACCACATCTCTGAACATTTGCTTGACTTCATGAGGGACTCCATGTACTGGAATCCCGGAGAGAGCTGTATGGGCGAGGTTGTCTGCTATCTCGTTGCCTAAGACACCTATGTGCGAGGGCACCCATTGAAAGCGTATAGAGAAGCCCTTGCTATGTAGATTCTGCACCAAATGTAGGGATCTAAGATTCAAGGCATCAGTGGGGAACCCGTACTCTAACCTTTGTAGGGCAGATTTTGAATCCGTAATTATGACAGTAGGTTGAGGCGTACAACACCGTAGCTTCTTTAGAGCTGCCTCAATGGCAACCCTTTCGGCCATTGTGGAGGACACGACTTTAGTAAAACGAACAGACCAATCATACTTCAAAGACGGAATATGAAAAGCAGCTGCACTAGATCCTCTGACCTTGTCTACAGAGCCGTCTGTAAAAATTTGAAGATGACTGGCATATTCGGTCTCAAGATGTTCCAGTACGAGCGAACGCATTGCCGCTAAAGGAGAATTCCGCTTAGCGCGAACGTGGGGAATTGTCAAGCAACAATCGAGGCTCGGAAAGGACCAAGGTGGCTTCAACGTCTTAGGTCGATCTCGAAGGTCGAGACCCAGAGAACGAAGAGTATTTAAAGCCAAGTACGCCCGGGACTCAGATCTCTTTCGAAGGCGCTGTAGAAGCGCTCTCCCGGCAACAGTCTCCCTGAGGCGGCCAATTTGCAGCAAAAGTCTTTGTGAAGCGGCTAGCCGAAGAGGTTTCGATTGAGACTCATACAGTACTGCATTGTTTGGAGCAGCCTGCGGAACGCCGAGAGCCCTCCTTAGTCCCATTCTGTGCAAAACCTCAAGGCGTTCCAGCTGCGATACCGAGGGGGAAATTAAAGGGAGCTGGTACATTATGCGACTTGTCACCAGGGCATCGTGAAGCCTGATCATTGAAGCAGGATGGTTTCCCCATTGCTCACTAGCAACTCTACGAAGCACATTGAGACGCGAAGATAGTGAAGCCACAATCGAGTCCACAGCTCGTCGCCACTGTAGACGTGAGTCAATAGTGACGCCCAAAAAAGGTATGCGGTTAACCTGACGAAGGCAACGCTGATCAAGGTCTATGCTCAGCCGCGCATACCGTCGTCCCCTACCTGGAAACAGGACGAAGCCAGATTTTTCCACCGAGAGAGTCAACCCAACACCTTGTAGGTAACTTTTAACTGAAAGAACGGCCTGTCGCGCTAATAGAGCTAAGCGTTTGTGTTGATATCCAGTTAACCAAAACAAATGTCGTCTGCATATATTGATACGGGAATAAAAGAAGAGGCGGAGAGCGAGCGCGAGCGGCGAGCGCGCGGCTCTAGCACGAGAGAGATAGAACGAAAAAGCTTGGCCGCCGCCGGTCGTGCTTCGCCGGCTCTCCTCCGTACTGCTGCTATATTTCTCTGGGCGGGCCCGTGGCCACCCCGTGGCATCCTACACCGTAACATTTTGGTGGCAGCGGTGGGATCATGCACCCAGAGTCAAGCACCCGACGTGCCAGACGACAGGAGTCCACCATCAGTCGATAGCGCCGACGACGCGGCGGCCGGCGCCGCTAGACCTAGGCGCTCGGAGGGGCTCGGCTCTTCGCAGCAGCCGGACGCCGGTGTTGAGCGCCTCCTGGATACAGTCACCCAACGGATGGACGCATGGGAGGCCCGTCTGACTGCCCAGGCTGGGGAGATGGAAGCTCTCCGGCGCGAACTCCGTCGTCTGGTGCCAGCCGAGCCGAGCACAGGTCAGGTGCCTTTGGGCGTCCCCGCCGCCGCTGTTTACGGCTCTGCCGTCGCTGGGCCTGCGGTCGTGGCCGCCAATGGCGTGCTCGGCGCGGGTGCGTCCTCGCCGCAGTGTTCGTTGGACGTTGTGGAATTGCCCACATTTGACGGCACCATCTCGTGGGATGCTTACCGCATCCAGCTGGACGGTATTGCGGCGGCGAGAGGCTGGGACGAGCAAATGAAGGCATGGATGCTCGTTGCAAAACTGAGGGGCCGCGCCACCGAGCTGCTGCAGAACGTGCCGCCCGACCAGCTGGGCTCTTACACTGTTCTGGCGGGCCTCCTCGCCGACCACTATGGTGCCTCAGGTCAACCCCGTGTGCAGTACCACCGCCTGCGAGCCCGCCGTCAAGAGCCCGGGGAGACGTACCAGGACCTCGCCGCCGCCATTGAGCGCCTGGCTCTGCAGTCGCTGCCGGGAGCGCCTCAGAACGCCGTGGCCCTGGTCGGCACCGAGGCGTTTGTCGACGCCATCCGACTCCCCGAGGTGCAGCGCTTGGTCCGCTCTGGCCGTCCTGATTCCGTCCGCGCCGCCATGGCGCTCGCCATCGAGGCGGAATTGACTTTGCTGGCCACGCGGGGGTCGCCACCGTCTGCCGAGCGCAGCGTCCGGGTGCAGGCTCCTCGGTCCGCAGCCCCAACTGCGGCCTCTATCCGACGCCTGCGTAACGACGTCCGCATGACCTGCTTCCGCTGCGGCCTGCGGGGACACTACGCGAGGGACTGTGCCGGCCCTCCAACGTCGGGAAACGATTTGGCGGAACTCCGGGGGCACCGTTCCGCCGAATAAAGTCCGTCCCCACACTCCTTCGTTCTCCGCGTCCCCTCCTTTCGTCGACTCCGATTACCACTGATGCTCCTTACGTGCTCGTCGACGTCGCCCTGCTTGACCGGCACGTAAAGGCCTTGGTTGACACTGGAGCGGCTGTCAATGTACTGCACAAATCGTTTGTTGCTAACGCGCCCCACCTGCTTCTGCCAGCCGCCAAAACCCGGCTCTAAGCTTTTAACGGCACCCCTGTGGAGCAAGTCGGACGTGTCGTCGTCAACCTGACAGCACTCGGAAATACCATCTCCACCGAGTTTGTTGTCGCAGACAGCCCTATTTGGCCAGTGGTCCTCGGGTGCGGGTGGTGCCAGCAAGCCGGAGTCGTCCTTAATTTTACTAGAACCAAACCACGGGCGAGCCGAACTCTCTGTGGGCCGGGCTGGCTTAGCCGGGTTTCCAGCCTCGGTGTCGCCCTGTGGCAGTCCCTGGTGTCGGCGACCAAGCGTGCCTCAGCATCTCTGCGTGACCTCGCGACGAAGTGGCCATGTCGAATCAAGCCGTTCGACGTCACTACTGTGACTGTGGCGTCCGCCGTGACCCTGCCACCGGGTGCGGCAACGTGGGTGTATGCCAAGCTTGACAGTCCGGTCACAGCAGACGTGCTGTTCGAACCCATCCGGTGTTCAGCTCCAGCCCGTCAGATGACCTCCCCTCGAAGCCTTCTGCCTGTGCTCAAAGGAGAGGCCCACGTATTTCTACTCAACATCAGCAGCGTACCTCTCGCGCTGACTCCCGGCACGCAATTGGGTACAGCCTCAGTTTTGGACCCCGGGTCTCCAGTGGCGCCTCTGCAACCTGAAGCCCCGCCTCGCCACCCTCCAGCGCCGGCGATCTTATCATGGGAAGAATATAACTTTGGACCCAGCCTGACCTGCGCGGAGCTCGCCTCCCTGAAGACCTTGCTGCTCGAGCATCGCAGTTGTCTTGCTCTCAGCGCCGGTGAACTCGGGTGCACTTCCTGGACTCAACACCGGATCAACACCGAAAACCGCGGGCCCGTTCATCACCAACCTCGCCGTGTAGCGCCAGCCGAACGGAGAGTCATCCAGCAGCACGTGTGCGACATGCTTGACCAGGGAATCATTGCCCCTTCTTGTAGCCCTTGGTCCTCCCCTGTCGTCCTTGTGCGCAAGAAGGATGGAACACTCCGCTTCTGCGTTGACTATCGGAAGCTAAATGCTATTACTAATTGCGACGTGTACCCGCTGCCTCGCCTCGACGATGCGCTTGACCGCCTGAAGGGGGCCCGTTATTTTTCCACGCTAAATCTGCTCTCGGGCTACTGGCAGGTGCCTGTTCACCCCGATGATGCGGAAAAGACGGCTTTCGTGACTCCCGACGGCCTTTACCAGTTCAACCGTATGCCCTTCGGTCTCTCGAACGCTCCAGCCACCTTCCAGCGTCTCATGGACCGAGTCTTAGGCCATTTGAAGTGGACTATGGCGTTGGTCTACCTGGATGACGTAATTGTCTACGCGGCTACATTTGAAGAACACCAGAGACGCCTCAAACTCGTCCTCGAAGCCCTTACCTCTGCTGGGCTTCGCTTAAAACCAAAAAAATGTTTCTTCGGTTTCGCGGAGGTGACGTACTTGGGTCACGTTGTGAGCCGGCATGGCATCCGTCCCGACCCTGAAAAGCTAAAAGCGCTTACAGCTTACGAAGCTCCCACCACCGACAAGGAGCTCAAAAGTTTCCTTGGATTTGCTTCGTATTTCCGTCGTTTCATTCCGGACTTTTCCAAGCGCAGCGCTCCATTGACCGCCCTGCTGAAGAAGAATGCACCGTGGAGTTGGACGCAGGCCCAACAGCTCGCGTTTCTTGACGTCAAGCACGCCCTCCTCGAGCCTCCTACATTGGCCCATTACGACGAATCGGCCCCCATCGTCCTCCACACGGATGCCAGCCAAGATGGGCTCGGCGCTGTCCTCCTGCAAGAAGACGAGTCTGGTGACCACAAAGTCCTAGCTTATGCCAGCCGCCAGCTTTCCGACGTTGAGCGCCGCCGCCACTCTTCAGAACTCGAGTGCCTCGCCGTTGTCTGGGCCGTCGAGAAGTTCCGTCCCTACCTGTACGGCCGTCACTTCACCATAGTCACGGACAATAGCGCTCTCACTTGGCTGCAGTCCGCCAAACATTTGAATGCCAAGATTGCACGCTGGTCCCTGCAACTTCAAGAGTACAATTTCACAATAGTGCATCGGCGCGGCTCTGCCCATCAAGATGCCGATTTCCTTTCTCGCCACCCTTGTTCCGTGACGGCTTTGACGGACCTGAGGACTGCACAAACGCAAGATCCCGCCATTGCTGCCATAATCCACTCCCTTGGCACCGCCGCCGGCGCAGGCCTCCGCCAACTACGCCGGGTCTATCGAATGGAGGACGACCTCTTGTGTCATGTGAAGCGGCTCCGTGGTCGACCACCCGTCTGGTTGCCAGTTGTGCCGGCAACACTGCGGTCGCAAATCTTGCGCGGCTTACACGACGCTCCCAGGCTGGTCACCTTGGTCGCGGCAAGACCTACGCACGAGTGTCGGAGCGGTTTTGGTGGCCTAATATGTCCAGAGATGTCAAGGAACACGTGGCCTCCTGCCAGACATGCCAGTACAGAAAACCGTCCACAGGTGTAACCAAGCCACCCCCGCAGGCTTTTTCGCCACCAAGTTCACCTTTCGAGCTGGTTGGACTGGATCATTTGGGCCCGTTTCCGAAGACGCGTGCCGGCAACCGGTATGTTCTGGTTGCGATCGACTACTTCTCCAAGTGGGTCGAAGCACTGCCCGTTCCAGACACGTCGTCCGCTCATGCCGTCGCGTTTGTGGAACAGCATCTCGTTCTTCGGCACGGTGTTCCCCGGCGCCTCATCACGGACCGTGGGAGCTGCTTTATGTCCCATGAATTCGAGCGAGCCCTCCGCTCCTTCGGCATTGCGCATTCCACTACATCCGTCAATCATCCGCAGTGCAATGGCCTCGTGGAGCGTGTTAACCGTACCCTCACGGATATACTCGCATCCTACGTCGCTCCGTCCCATACAAACTGGGATCGTTTTGTTTCTGCTGCAGCTTTTGCAGTCAACACTGCAGCGCAAGAAACAACGCATGTGACGCCGTTCTCAGTCGTCTATGGCAGAACGCCCTTTATCCCTCTCGACGCGCAGTTGGGCCTTCCCCATCCCACTGCGTCACCAACTGAATCTGCTCAACGACTTCATTCCGCCCGCCTCGACGCCCAGCGCAACCTCCTCACGGCTCACGCGCGTGTGCAAGCGGCCAACGCGGCAGCACCACCACATCCCCTCTTTCGGCCCGGTGACTTGGTCCTCGTTCGCCGCACCGTCCGTGCGACTGGCCGTGCCGCAAAGCTCTTGCCCCGATACCGCGGCCCTTACCGTGTCGTTGCCCGACTCGGCCCCGTGACATACCGGCTCGAAGACCTGCCAGAGCATCGACCATGCGGTGTGCACCACATTTTCCCAGAGCATGTTTCAAACATGAAGCGATATGTCTACGGCGCCTGCGGTGACTCCGACTTAGCTACCGGGTCCTCATCAGTGCCGTCGTCGCCTGCTGGCTCCATGCCTTCCCCACGCAATGCAGTCCCATAAACGGATCGCCGCTCAATATGCATAAAACTCCCTGAAGTTAGCCTAACCGTTGTGGGACCTTCTTCGGCGACTGCAGACACCTTCACCCAGCTCACACACTTCGAATTCAACGAAGAGTGTGACCGTTTCCTATCTGCGAGCCCACATTGCATCGCCCCAGGGCACCCTGCATCAAAGCACGGCCTGACTTCTCCGCCCCCCCCCCCCCCCGGTGGAAAGGTGATACGGGAATAAAAGAAGAGGCGGAGAGCGAGCGCGAGCGGCGAGCGCGCGGCTCTAGCACGAGAGAGATAGAACGAAAAAGCTTGGCCGCCGCCGGTCGTGCTTCGCCGGCTCTCCTCCGTACTGCTGCTATATTTCTCTGGGCGGGCCCGTGGCCACCCTGTGGCATCCCACACCGTAACAATATCGACATATGGACATGCCTACAATGTTTGCAATTTTTCGGGAAGACCAGCCATGACAACATTAAAGAGCTTTGGGGACAGGACACTACCCTGAGGTACCCCTCGCGATACCGCCCTTTCGGAGCTCATTGTACTGCCTAACCGCACTCGAAATGTACGATCACTGAGAAATGTGTGAATGAATCGTAGAAGATAGCCCTGTACGCCTATGACCTGCAGACTATTCAGTATGGAGCTCTGGAGGACGCTATCATAAGCCTTTGATACGTCTAGGAAAATAGCTAGTGTTGAAAGTCCAAAATCGCTCTGATGTTAAATGTGGCTTATCAAGTCCAGGACGCTATCTTGCGCGCTTAAACCTGTGCGGAATCCAGTCATGCATGTTGGTAGTGCCCTTCTATCCTCAAGCCACCAAGACAAACGCTTACTTGCCATCTTCTCCATGAGCTTAGCCACACACGACGTTAGCGATACAGGACGATACGAGGCCGCGTCTGTCATCTCTTTGCTGGCCTTCAGCAGTGGGACTACGCAAGCCACCTTTCATGAAGGGGGAACGTCACCAGACTCCCACACTCGATTGAGATAGGTTAGGAGCATCTTCCGGTGTTCCAGAGGCAGGTTCTGTAACATTTGATTGGTAATGCCGTCAGGACCTGGTGCACAGCGACGCCGCAGGCTGCGGGGCGCTGTCTGTAGTTCCCGAAGTGTGAACGGGGCGTCCATAACAGACGGAGACGTAGCAGGCGGAGCGCAGGGATGAATGCCTGGTCTGGAATTTACAAATGCATCCGCAAATTCCTCTGCCAAGCACACGAGATGTTTCTGCGTGCGCAATGCAAGCGCCTCGATAGGTTTACTCGGACGAGAGCCACCAGCAAGACTGCCAACGACACGCCAAATTCTCGTTATCGGTGAGAAAACAGTCAAACTAGCGCAAAAGGATGCCCACTGGGACCTACAGAGCTTGTTCGCATGACGTCTAATAGCAGAGTTGAGCCTCTTGAAAATTGTCTTCAAGGCTCTGTCGTCCTTCTTCCGCAACAGTTGTCGCTCCGCCCTTCTGCGCGCTGCGCAGAGGTTCCTGAGTTTTAAATCCGGAGTCGGAAAATGATCAGGTAGCTTGAGCGCCGTGGTAGCAGCCATCTTAGCATAAATCATTTTGTCTGTCACATCACCGGAAACACAGGCTAAGTGCTCCCTGTATTTGTCCCAATTAACAACATGGCAAATTTTAGGACCACGCAGATGGAAGTCGGCAGTAAACACAAATATCGGGTAGTGATCACTTCCCATTCGGTCAGCTCTAGTTGACCACTGCACACGGACGTCAGGTGAATGTAAGGTTAGGTCTATAGATGTGGGTGAGGTTGAAGGCCGAAAGAAAGTGGGACTTCCGTCATTGGCCACGCACAGGTCCAAACTGTCGATGACTTCTACAAGTTGGCGTCCGCGAGGATCTGTGTTCCTGTCACCCCAGGCAGGGTGGTGGGCGTTGAAGTCACCGCAGATGATTCTGGGTGCTGGGCAGCGGTCACAAAGTTGCTGGAGGAACAAAGCCATATCGACCTTCTTCCGCGGGGACACGTATACTGGTGCAATGGACAGAGTTCGGAAGGCGAGCCAAATCCTCACAGCCACTACCTCAATACTGTCGGTGCAAAGATCGGTGACGTTCAAAGCCACATGAGGAATCTCCCTTCGTATGTAAAGGGCGGCACTTCCTGCGGGAAAAGACTTTATGCTGCAATTCTTGTGGGCGACGTATCCCGGCAAAGACCTCCCGCTTGGCAAGCCAGCCTCCGAGAGGGCCAGTACTGGAACACAGGTCTCTTTCAAGAACAATTTTAGTTCTGCTAATCGACTTATAATCCCAGCGCAGTTCCATTGCATGATAAACGGCACTTTTCTAGGGTTTTTAGTTGCAACAGGTTGAAGAAAACTAGCCATCTAGAAGTTGAAGTTCTCTGCGAAGGCGGTGATCAAGGTCTCAATGGAAAGCACCAGCTGTATAAAGTTCTTCAAAGTGCCAGGCTGCATCGCTTGGCTATATGAACGCAGGACATCAAACAAAACGCGTAGAAGGTCGGAGAGATTCCGGCTTTTGAGCTCCTTATTTTGCTGCACGCACTGGCGCACCACTTCGACAAAAGACGGGGACTGGGACCCACTCTTGGCGACGGTAGCTGGTGTCTGCATCTCTTTTAAGGCAAGGGGATGTCCTCCATGTTGTCGAGTCTTGCTGTGATCTGGTCGCTGAGGAACATGGACACTTTTTGCAGAAGCAGATCGAACAGCCAGCTCACCCTCAGAGGCCGTTGCCGACTTGCTCGGATCAGGTCGTGCAGCGACGTCGCTTGCCACCACGTCCCGAGCTTCCGACTCGAGCGCAGGGAACTCTTCACTTCCATGTATCGGCTTCTCAGTAGGTTGTGGTTTGGGGCCACTAATGAAGGACTTGCGACGGTGTGAGGCGCTTACACGGAATGTGCAGCCACTGAAACTCGCTGGATGGTCACCTCCACAATTAGCGCAAGCAAAATCTGCCTTGCACTCTTTGTAATCATGGCCACCACCACACCGCTTGCAACGTTGATCTTTGTTGCAAACTCTCGCTACATGTCCAAAGTGTTGGCACCTGAAGCACCGGGGAGGAGTTTCAACGAACTCGTGGACTGCATGTTTGGTGAAACCAAGGTCAATTATTCCAGGGCGCTCGGTGTTGGGAGCAAACGTTAGCACAATAGAGTTTGTAGGCTTCGCTGCCCATTGTTGTTCTCCAGGCTCCACCCGGCTCATTAACCGTCGCACGTGCAGAACTCTTTGCGGTTTCAAGTAGTCAAGAAGGGCACTTTCCGAATACCACACTGCTACTCCCCTTATAACACATGTGTTAGTCATGTAGGAGTGTGGCAACCGGGCTTGAACTCGCATGCCACCGATCTGAGAGCACCGCAGAAGATTGTCTACTTGCTCTTTCGTTGAGATATCTAGATGAAGAGCCCCTTGCGTTGTGAAGCGACTGCGAATCGGAGCAGATCCCAGTAGTACTTTAATATCATCGAACAGCCTGATAGGGTTCCACTCTCTGAAGTCAACACCTTTCTCTTTTGGCTGAACTATCACTGGGATGCCGACTGTCCGGTGCTTCCGATGACTCACCACTTTGAAGCCATCGTTCTCCATTTCCGCCATGTCAGCCACTTCCTCGATAGTTGAGTCGTCCCCACTGAGCAATGATGACGCACTGCACTGCTGGACGTCCCTGATGACTGGCAGATCCCCGCCATGTGATGCCATGGCCGCCTCCGCCCCACTGGGCTCCTTCGGATGGCGCTGTCCTTTTAAGGATACCGGCGCCTAAGTCCCTGGCTCTTGCATTGCACGTCGCTATTGGCGTCGGGTCACGGCTTCGTCGCGTATGCGAGTCGCGGGTGGGGCGTGTGGTCGAAGCTCTTCTGGGTGGCGGCGTCGTTTTCAAGGCAGCCTGCGTCATGGTCGTGGTTCTCATTGTGTGCGGCGTCGGTGCAGCGAGTGCCAGTTCTTCATGCGGCGTCGCGGGTGCAGCGTCTTCATGGGGCGTGGTCGGTGGAGGATCTTCGGCGTTTCGCTCTTGAGCAACCTCACCTCCAGAGGTTGCTGCCTTCAGTTTCCCCTACGGGGGCTGGGAGACCTTCCTCGTACCGCGGCTGCGTATCTGCGGCGTGGCGACGCAAAGCGCGAGGTTGACGGCGATGGGGAGCGCGAAAAGCGGTTTGGCGTGTACTCTTCTCGACGCAGGTACTCGTCGATTTCCTGCGGACGTTGCCCGAAGCATGGTCGTGGGGCTTTAATGGAAAATCCTCGAAGACCGATACGTCGGTACGGGCAGTGACGAAGAATATGGCCGGCCTCACCGCAATGGAAGCACAACGGCTGTTGTCGGAAGTCCTCCAGGCGTCGCATTTCCTGGGGCTTGAGCGTCGGTCATAGGCTGGGCGGGCGGGGGCTGGGAGGCGGCGTTGTGGAACAAGTGGCTCATCTCGGGGAGGACGTGGGGTTTGTCGTTGGGGCTGGACAGTCCTTACTGCAGCGGCGTAGGTCATGGCCTGGGGTTCTGTGGCGGTCGGGGTGCCAAGTGCCTGTTGCACTTCTTCCCGTACCACGTCCATCAGAGTCGCTGCTTGTGGCTGTGGGGAGGATGGCAGTAATCGGCGTAGCTCCTCTCGGACGATTTCGCGGATAACTTCCCGCAAGCTGTCGCTGGTGGTGGCCGGCGTGTCCGGACGGATTGCACAGGCAGAGGAAGGACGATTGTACTGCCGAGCTCGGACGTCGAGGGTCTTCTCAATCGTGCAGGCTTCTTGCATGAATTCCTCGACTGTTTTTGGTGGCTGGCGGACGAGGCTTGCAAAGAGTTCTTTTACGCCGCACATTAAAAACTGAACTTTCTTTTCCTCGGTCATCCCGGGGTCGGCGCGGCGAAATAGGCGCTTCATCTCCTCGACGTAACCGCGGACGGCCTCATTCGGAAGCTGGATCCTGGACTCGAGGTGTCCGGCTCTTTCTTTCCTCACGACACTGGTGAATACCTTCAATAGTTCTCTTGAATAGCTCCCATGTCGTAAGGGACGACTCGTAGTTTTCGTACCACGTGCGTGCGGAGTCATCAAATGAGAAGAACACGTGTCCATTTTTTGCCGCATCATCCCACTTGTTGAATGACGCCACGCGCTCAAATTCATCCAACCATTCTTCTGGGTCTTCGCCTAGGGATCCATTAAAAGTTGGCGGCACCCGCGGCTGCTGCAGTATGATCGGTGTCGACATCTTCGGCGAGGTTGCTGTGCTCGTAGCCGCGTATTTTCGCTGTCTTGTGCGGTCCGGCAGTTTCCCGAACTCAGGCTCCTCTCCCTGGAGACGTCGGCTGGTTCGCTGAGCTGCTGGCTCGTCCTCGGGTGCGAAGCGCTCAGGGCTGGCTTCACGACTTGAAGGGGGCGTCCGGAACATGGAAGGCTACCCCGCACCTCCACCAGATGTCACGTAGTGGTGACGGCAGTCGTAGCAGCGATGAAGACGGACGAAAGGGTCTTCTAAAAGAACTGTTTATTGGGCTGACTTGCACCCAAAATAGACTGAATCACTCGGCGGCGGCGAAGCGACGAGCGTGCTCGGCGGTCGTCGAACAGAATGCCGGCCACTGTCGGCCGTGCTCAATTTAAAGCTGATAGCGAACTTTCGAGATAAAGAGCGCAAAGTTACTAGAACATTCCGGAACAACGTAGAATCAGCTCTGCCTGGCTGCGATCAATCGAGATAAATCTAGTCGCGTCTTGCGTCGCAAACAAAGCGATAAAGTGATGTGGCGGCAGATTTGAAAAACGAACACACTGCAAATATTCGCGGCATTACTCCCCTCTCAAAGAAGCATCGACCCGATGCATTAAAACAAATAATGCGACTAGTAAGGAAAAAACGGATCGCTAATTGCGCGGTACGCACCGCGCGCATTGAGCGGCACAGAAGAATCATGGCACAGAAGAATACTGCTGCAAACTTCATGCGCAAAACGGGCTCAACAAAGAAATTAAAGTGGACGTTGACGCATTTAAGAACGTGCAAGAAGTTACGGATCACTAACAATAGACGTTTTTAGCATACCGCCGACGTACTAGCATAGATGTGTACCGGTACCTCACGGCGTACCGTTACAAAGCGTGAGCTGGCGTGAAACGACCGTCAGCATATTGCGCTAGCCGCGACGAGCCGCTGGCGCCATCTGGTAGCGTGGCCTCTGACATTTCCAGCCTGAACCCACTTATAACGAACCTGATGGTCACGCGGATTCCGATCATTATGTAAATCCGATGTTCATATCGAACAAGAAATACCAAGTCCGGCAAAATTGGCGTTTATTTCGTAAAAACTGCGTCATGAAGCGGACCCTGCCGCGGCACTTTCAGGCTCTCTAGGGCGGTCTAGTCCTAGCCGTATAAAAGCTTCTTCTCTGTCCTTGCAGCAGGGGTGCGCTGTCCGAACCGGTTTCGTGAAGGGATTCCTGGGATTCTCCGTCGTTGATGGGGAAATGACGACTTGCGAAGGCGGGAAGTCAAAAGAAAAGCTTTGGTTTTCTGGGGGTTTAACGTCCCAAAGCGACTCAGGCTATGAGGGACGCCGTAGTGAAGGGCTCCGGAAATTTCGACCACCTGGGGTTCTTTGACGTGCACTGACGTCGCACAGTACACTGGCCTCTAGAATTTCGCCTCCATCGAAGACCGCCGCGGCCGGGATCGAACCTGCGTCTTTCGGGCCAGCAGCCGAGCGCCATAACCACTCAGGCACCGCGGCGGCTAAGTCAAGAGAAAAGGAACTTAGGTATATATACAGGAGATTTACAGCATAATAAACAGAATGGCAAAAGAAAACGAAAATGGGTAACAGGGAAATGTTCCCCCTCGGCATAGCCGAAGATGCAGAGCATCTTAACCTAGCCGAGAACGACGGATTGGGCTCCCGGGCTCGGTTTTAAACCCTCGGGAGTCCCACTCGCATCCAATAGTAGCAAGAACTCAACACGATTGGTGGCTTGCTGCTTGCTACCCCCTCTAACGCTGACCATATTAACACCCTTCCCCAAAGCAGAAAATCGAAAAAGTAATCGAAGTATTTACAAAATGCGATGCACAGAGCGATCTCCGCAAAAGCGATTGGCTCTCCGAATCGCGCCTCCCGCCCTTAAACCTTTATGGCGCATGCCAAACCCTCTCTCAAGGTAAAACAAACATTAACACCTTTCCGCAGGTGTTAATCCGGCGCCTCCCTAGAACAACCAGTTATGACCCTGCGTGCGGTTCCTACCCTTGAGACATTCCAAAGAGTCGGAAAGGTACTGGCATGGTTTCATTGTAGGGAATGTGGCCGATCGGGGGGCATAAAGGCAAAGATGAGCCGTTGACAACCGGCCACATGGTGATGCCTGTCACCGGCCCCCTTCCTACATAGGCAAATATGTGGAAGGAATGGTGTTTTTCTTCCCACCGTCCTGCGCACCTGATGCTGGCTCATCGACCCCTACACCCCTGTTGCCAACGGCCTGCTTTAGGAGGTGCATCCACGACAGCTGGTGGAAGGCCTACCAATTTAATTAGATTCCATGCTGTAGGGGAACGCTCGTGCTTTGTGTTCATCTGCTCGCTCCGTACGAACGAAGCCATATGCGAGCTATGCGAGGCAAAATGCGGGCAATTATGCTTGAGCGGCGCGATGCCACAACAGCGTCATACTGGTACGAATGTAGCGCAGCGCTTGAGAGCTGCGCAAAAAGTTCAGCTGACAGGGCAGGCAGTGCATACCAGGTGTAAGAAATTCAGATCTGCTATTGGGTGATCCTAAGGCGATCCATGCCACTGTCTGGCGCCAACCGTGCGTCTGCTTCCACTTGGGATCATTTGCCCAGCCGGCGCACACGGATGCAGTAGCTGACTTTGTAGGCCATCACCGCGGGCTTGGTTTCGATTCCGCCATTTAATAACTTATTTTGGTCGACATATATGTACATTCGAGGTGGTGTTGAAAGGGCTAGGATCTCCGTGCTTGCTAGGAACGCGGATTTTTCAACTTTGGGGACGAGTTTACGGCGCCTCCTTGTTTGCTGTATAGGGGTGTGCGGCCAAAGTTGTTCGTTTTATCTCAGACGAAGAGCAATTCCCCTAGGGCATATCTTGGCGGTATCATATTGCACTGGTAAGTAGCGTTCGTCTTGTGGGCATGAGATGGCACACAGCTTTGATGCACATACAAATCACATTCACCAAGCTGGGTGCCCAAAACACCTTATCAGAAGTATTTGTGAAAACTTTCTCAAGAAACGCAAGCCAACGATGAAGGGTGGCCAGGGTCAAAAGAACAAAAAAAATGAAAAACAACCGACGCTTGTGATTTCCTATATGCATTGGCTATCGCACAATCTGAATAAAGTGGCTAGTAAGTTTAAAATCAGTGTACTGCTACCTGCTCCGTGCAATCTGTCGCGGGTTGCACCTTGAACAGAGAAATACCTGGTAGACGCAATGCAAAAATAATCGCCGAATTCTCGCCACCGAGTGCACAGCTGATGTTGTGTACGTGGTGCCTCTAAGCTGCGGCCACGAATATATCGGCCAAACTGTTCAGTGCTTCAGCGAAAGAGTGAGGCAGCGGAAGATTACGATAAGACATTACCACTTTCTGCAAAAGATGAAAATGTTGTCCGTGTTTTCAGAACACAAGACTCATTGCGAGGTCCGTAAGTAGATTGTGAAATAATTGAAGCATGTTTACATCAAGCATAGGGGACCTATCTGTGTGAGTAAACCGTCTGTGTCACTGTTAGAAGAGATTAGGTTTCTTAGCAGATCATTGCCAACGTTGTAATCCTAGCTGTTATCGTTTAGGTAGGTATTTCTTTTGGTAAGTCATTTTTTTTATCCTTTTTGATTGTATCTATGGCTCATGTGGTTATATAGCAGCTTTTTCGAAGAGTAAACTCAGTTTGAAGTTCGGGTCAGTCCTGTCTTGTTTGTGTTTGTCTCAGTCTTTTCACGCCAGTGCGCTTTTTCGCAAAGTGTCATGCTGCAACCAACTAGCTCAAACGTCCTGCGTGTCTGTAGATATATATTTCTTTCACGCGAATCCGACTGGCCGACCGATTAGGCTCAGCCTGAGTCGAAAGATCGAAGGTTGCGTTTAATTTTGGGGCAAAAATTAATCGCTGGTATAATTAACACGCGCGCATTTCCGCGCGCAAACAGCACATCGCATCTGGCAGAATAGGCAGTTTTAGCATAGCCGGACAACTGTCCAGTAGATACGGCAACGCGTTGACGTACGTTGCTACCGTTGCAAGGCTTGCCTAGCCACATTTGCCGTGCGGTAGCGGTTGCTGTAGTTTATTTATTTATTTATTTATTTATTTATTGCAAGTACCTACAGCGCCCATGAGGCATTATTGTAGGGGGGATATAGCTACATACAATAACACATCAAAGAAGGTATTGGGAAACATGTCAGCAAGGTAACAACAATACTATAAGTAGACTAAAAAAACGCGACATAGATCGGCACAGCGCTGCTAAAACGTACGAGACCTGGAAGAAATACATCAGATCACCATTTCAACAGCACTTTGGAAATAAGGTGCACAAACCACATCATTTGGAAGCTTATTCCAGTCCAGACTTGTGTTACGGAAAAACGAATACTTAAATACATTAATGTAGCATTGATAACTCTTAATCTTTTTCGTGTTGTCTAGTCTCTCTGAAATGTAAGATGGCTGCTTTAAATAAGAGTTTTTATTAATACCGGTACAATCATTGTAAATGCTATGCAAGAACTTCAGCCTGCAAATTTTTTTTCTGGTTGCCAGTCTTCCACCCAATACGGTCGCGAAGTTCTGAGCTCTTTATATGAAAATTATAATTCCCAGTCAAAAACCTTGCAGCACGTTTCTGTACCCTTTCTAACTTGTCAGTAAGTGTACCCGTGAAAGGGTCCCATGCTACACAAGCGCATTCTAATACTGGCCTGACATTTGTTAAATATAACGTTTCTTTTAGTACCTGGGGAGAGCTTTTGAAATTCCGTTGGAAAAAATACAGAAGACGAGAAGCTTTGGCAATTATCATGTCAACGTGGGCTGTCCTATCTAGGGATGCTGTTAGTATAACACCAAGATACTTAACCTTATCTATAGTTTGGCTAGTGTCATGGTTTAAGAGGTATGATCCTAAAAAATTCTTTTTTTGTTTGCAAATTGCACATGGAAACACTTAGGTACATTCAGTGCCATGCCCCACTTCAAGCACCAGTCACAAATTTTGTAAAGGTCAGCCTTTAAGATGCACAAATCATCAAGTCACGTGACTGGGGAATACAAAACGCAATCGTCCGCATACAGTCTAACGGTGGATCTGAGGCCGACAGGTATGTCATTGATGAATATGAGGAACAGTAACGGTCCGAGCACAGAAACCTGTGGCACTCCAGATAAAACATCCACAGGCGATGATGACGCACCATTTATTACCACCTGCTGCTGGCGTGCGCGTAAATAATCTTTCAGCCAACCGAACAGGTAGTCAGGAAGGCCAAGGCATGATATTTTTTGGAGAAGGTGGTGCGGCACAACATCAAAAGCCTTCTTAAAAGCTAGAAAAATGGCGTCTATCTGAAAACAGTTGTTTATCCCGGATGCAATGTCATGAATGGACTCAGCTGCGTTGCACATGACAGCCCTGATCGGAAGCCGTGCTGCGCTGATGTGAAAAAACTGTTATCTTGAAGGTGTTTTACAAGTCCGGAATAGATTATGTGCTCCAGAGTTTTGCAGCAAACAGACGTCAAAGAAAGGGGGCGGTAATTGAAGACCTGGCTGTGATCACCTTTTTTGTGAACTGGCGTCACATTGGCTATTCTGCAGTCATTAGGTAATTTCGCGGTCTGTAGTGACTTGTTGAATAAAGTAACCAAAAACGGACTAATACTTTACCGTACGGTGGGGCTGAAACTCTCTGTTGTCTTTGGTGAGCACTGGCGAGAAACAGCTTGTGGAAAACGCCCGCTCCGCACAGGCAGTTCTCTTGTGAAGTCCATTTGTGAAAATCTCGCGCGCAGCTAGTGTGGCCGACGGCGAAAACTGGCTGCGAGGCGATATCCGCCCATTCACTTCAGGCCACGCTGCTGCGCAGGATTGGCGGAAAGGTTTTTAAGCGCATGCGCGAGGAACAGTGACGTCACAAAGGTGAATAAAAAAAAAGTCCTGTGTTGAAGCTGGGAATCGAACCAGGGCCTTTGGCGTTTAAGACGGAGACGCCAGCACTCCGCCACGACGGCTCGAAGTTTATCCGCGAATAAAGGCGCAAAATAAATGATCGCAACGTATCCGACGTAAGGAAGTTTCAAGTGGAGAGAGTCGAGCATGCTCTAAAGAACGGAGGTAGCCTAAAAGCGGTGAAGAGGAAATTAGGCATAGGGAAAATCCAGATGTATGCGTTAAGAGACTAGGAGGGCAATGTCATTAGCAATATGGATAAGATAGTTAAAGTAGCCGAAGTAGCCGAATGGAGTGGAGCGCATATGGCAGGTTCTCTCAGATCGTGAATAGCAGGTTACCAATATCCCTCAAGAGAAAAATATACAACAGCCGTATCTTACCGGTACTCACCAATGGGGCAGAAACGTGGAAGCTAACGAAAAGGGTTCAGCTTAAGTTAAGGACAGCACAGGGAGCCATGGAAAGGAAAATGATAGGTGTGACGTTAAGAGACCGGAAGCGGGCAGAGTGGGTGAGGGAACAAACGCGTGTTGATGACATCCTAGTCGAAATCAAGAGGAAGAAATGGGCTTGGGCAGGGCATGTACTGCGAACGCAAGATAACCGCTGGTCCTTAAGGGTAACGGAGTGGATTCCAAGAGAAGGCAAGCGTAGCAGGGGCGGCAGAAGGTTAGGTGGGCGGATGAGATTAGGAAGTTTGCAGGCATTGGTTGGGCGCAGCTGGCAAAGGACAGGGTTAATTGGAGAGACATGGGAGAGGCCTTTGCCCTGCAGTGGGTGTAGTCAGGCTGATGATGATGATGATGATGAGTGAATGCGCGCCTTTCATATATTAACTCTTCCAAACCAGATGTCGCCGTGCTTAGGCTACGTATATCCTGGCCTAGCAGGGCTAGGCCATCATCAATTTTTTTTTCGATGATCTGCTTCATCTCAATTCGAAGACACTCGTGATCGATACGTACAGCTCGGGCGATATCTATAGTGGTAGTGACGAACGTGCTCCTACACAGAATATCGCATCACTAAGCACGGTTACGTTGAGGTGCGATAAGACAATTTATTGCCCGCTATGAAATACCACGCAGATTTTTCTGTTTAAGGCCGGTAGTGTGGGGGCATAGGGAAAGACAAAAAGCGTTGAAAACGTGCGTCGCTCCACTTTGCATCTGTCCCGCGAGATTCACGCTTGAAGGCAATTTCACGTGCAGGCGACTGAGTGATGCGGCGAGGTGAAAACTTCACGTCTTGTTGGAACCTCAATGCTCTTCGCACTTGAGGTGATCGAAAGTTTTTTTTTTTTTTGCGTTCCGCGGCAGAAGTCGCGAGCGTTTAAGACAGGATAGTGCAGGGCTCGTGTGGCGGATTTTTTCTGGCTTTTTTTCGGATACGTGCGTCGCCAATCATGTTGTGCGCGGAAAATTTCTGACGCTCTTGTATTAGGTTCACAATCAAGATCGCGGCTGCGCGGCGCGTTGTTGCGTGCGGGCTTCTGGTCTTTGCCTCTTCATTACAACCGAGCACCACGTCTGGGACGTTAATAAATCCGAATCTATAGGTGCTATTGCTGTATGCACATTTTACTGCCGCATCGATCTCATTCATACTCTGTAGATGTTCGGTAACAATGGGCATGGAGTTGCTACGTTTTAACTTTGCCATTCGTTACAATTGTGCAACATGGTGACCCTGGCGCTCCGCCATTTGTTAAAAATATAAAGTGCTGTACATCGTGTAGGGTTAGTGCGATGCTTCTGACTGGCCTGACGATACGGAGTCTTATTGCTTTCGACTGAGGAAAGAAAACGTGACAGGTTCTAATGGGGAGCAGACTTGATAGGGCATAAAGAAAAGTGGAGGTCCACACATCACCACATTGGAGACTGCAAGTTATGCAGTGTGTACATGCTCTTCAAATAAAAAGTGTGACATTTTTCCGCAAAGGCGACTGTTAAATTATACACCATAAAACAGAATTGAAGACATCTCTGGTGCAACTCTGTGCCAATAATGACTTATAATGGTGTAGCACATGTTCACATCGCACTAAAACTTTTCAGCATTGTTTGCCGACTTAGGAGATTTGAAACTAAAATCTACATACTGCAGGGTACTTGTAAATCAACGTTCTATTTCTCCAAAGTTCTCTAAATATTGCTCCAAATTGGATGTTACCGGTAGCTTCACTGCGGTCTAGAGAGGGCTAAAAAATATAACAGTGCCTTGTCCGCACCGCCTAAGCCGCGACAGCCAGCAGTAGCAAAGCGGCTGAGGGAAGAAATTTGCTCTTGTCGCAGTCATCACTTGTACTATCAACTCGACATTGGCCAACGATCTTCAAAAATGATTCACTGTATCCCTTAGATTGTTATGAAGGCGAAGAAATAATCCCATTTTTCTGATGCCAGCGGCTGGCACCCAGGTCAGCCCGAGAATTGCGCCCCTGCATCACCATGAGGCCGGTGCTGGGCACGCATGCGACGTAGGCGGTGATCTGTCGGCCGCACACGTTCCCTGAGCCCCTCTCTCGCGAGGACTCTCAAATGATTTGCCAGTGTCGTGGGCACATTTCTGTCAGGCCATGTCTGCAGAGTTTTTGCATTTCTACAAAACATGGTATGTGTCTGTTTTAGAAAGTGTGCTCTTATTGCCTCATATGTCGAAATTTGGACAACTGTTCTGCAGTGCACTGTGAGCTCAGTAAGCTGTTAATTCGATCACGATTGGAGCCGCCCGTTTGTACTCTCATTGAGCGGTTGATTCGCTAGACTGTTGGTGGAAAAGTTTTTGACATGGACATTAAGAGTACCACTCATGGCATACCTGAGAAAGTATTAGTCACGTCGTAAAGCATGCCTTGGCTACTAACATACAAAATATTGTTCAAGAATTGGTAGGGAATTACACCGCAGCATAAGAGACATGTAAAAATGTAACTGTTCAGTCGCCCAACGATATAGCAAATATGTATAGTTGGAACAGATAAACTTCCTCTCAAAAGGAACAGAGAGATGAGCGAATGGCTACACCCGTTGTTCATTCGCGGCTCCTTTTCATTGGCTTCTCATATAAAACAGGAACACAGAAATAGGTTCAAGGACAGCAGAGTATGAATAGTGCAGTTTCAGGGTGCCCAGCTTTTGTTGTGGTATCTCGAGCTCTTTGCACTGCCAAGCTACATTTTGCTGAAGGTGCCTTATTGGATAGAATTCGAGTTTAGAAACCCCCAAACAGCTTGGTAAATGCACGAGCAAGAGAACCTTCACAAACACTAATATATATATATATATATATATATATATATATTCGGAGGTCGGGGGTTCGGATCCCACCGGCGGCGTGGTTGTTTTTCTGCTGCTTTATAAGTAATTTTCTTTAAGCGATTTATTAATCTAAGTAATACTATCCCACTGATAAGCACAACACATTAAAAAAAATAACGTTCCCCTGTGCACCTTGGTTTCGGTGACTGTTGGCTCCCTTCACACACACACACACACACACACACACACACACACACACACACACACACACACACACACACACACACACACACACACACACACACACACACACACACACACACACACACACACACACACACACACACACACACACACACACACACACACACACACACACACACACACACACACACACACACACACACACACACACACACACACACACACACACACACACACACACACACACACACACACACACACACACACACACACACACACACACACACACACACACATATATATATATATATATATATATATATATATATATATATAATCTTTTTATTAGACAAAAGATAAAACGCAGGTAAAGTAAGAGCTGAATAATTTTAGGACATATGAACATCTGAAGAATTTGAGAAGGCACCCTTGTCGTACATATTACTATGATTTACTGGACGGATCCGACCAAGTCATTTTGGGGTACGGAATGATAAAAATTCTTTACGTCTTTGGAGCATGCCATGAAAACACCAGATTTTTACTTAAAAACGTAGTGAATTGGTCGAAGTGCAGAAAAACGCGTTGTCAGTGTATTGTGCCAACTCCTTAAAACCATGTTTGGTTATGTTCCGTTTTTTGAGGCTCCTATTCCGAGCCGGCAGCCACTAAGGTGGGTTCTCTATACAAAACTCTGAGATTGTCTGTGATGCATCACCGCGAACACGGTGAATCTATGCCTTGCAGTATAGCTTTGTGGTGGTTGACTTTGTTTTCGAGACCAAAAGACAGTCAGTCATTGGAATAGTTATGTGCGGCGGCAAAGGCATAAGCCCTCTGAATTAATTGATGGACCGATCTTATTAAAGTGTCCATCATTATCTTGAGCCATCCAGGATCATTCGTGTGGCCCGCAAGGCAGAGTGTTGCTACTATTGCAAAGTAACCACATTTTCTGCACAAACAAGTTATAATTTCAGTAAAAGCCGGTCAAAATAGGCATAGCTAACTTGGCCTTGACTAAAGCCCATAACACATCTCGGATTCATGCTTTCTTGACCAGTTTTAGTGCGCTGTTCAGGTGCTTTGTTTTCTTACACAGAGATACTTACTGTACCAGTTTGGGTTTGTAGCTTAGCTTGTGCTCAACGATCTGTCAGTGGTGTCAGTGACCTTTCAGTGGTGTCAGTGAGAAAAGGGAGAAGAAAAAGAATGAAGTTGACTATGGTAATCTACATGCATGATTGCTTCCACCACTTGCAGTGGTCTCTTGTGGACGGTTTGTGCCTGACGTGTCCTCGCAGTGAGAGACAGTGGCTGGTCATCCCGCGTAGTTGACTTTCTGTTGTTTCTTCTGATGTCTTTCTGGCATCTCTGCTTTTCTGAGACTTATAAGTGCTCAGAGGTGTGTGCATATTGACGCAGGTGCGCCTGCGTCCTGGGCTTCGAGGGGTCCAACTGCAGCGTCAACGTGGACGACTGCGCCGAGCAGCCGTGCCTGAACGGCGCCACTTGCGTGGATGGCGTCAACAGCTACCACTGCGTGTGCCCACGAGGGTTCGGCGGCGCGCACTGCGAGCTGGCGCCCATGGTGGCTATGCTGTACCCGCGCACCAGCCCCTGCCAACAGCACGACTGCAAGCACGGCGTCTGCTTCCAGCCCGGGGGCGCCGACTACGTCTGCAAGTGCAGCCCGGGGTTCAGCGGCCGCCGCTGCGAGCTGCTCTCGAGCGTCAGCTTCCGCGAGGACTCGTTCCTGGAGTTCGAGCCCCTGCAAACGCGGCCGCGGGCCAACATCACGCTGAAGTTGGCGACGCGTCGCGAGTTTGGCGTCATTGCCTACACCGCCGAGGGCCAACACCTAGCCGTCGAGCTGTTCAAGGGGCGCGTGCGCGTGAGCTACGACGCGGGAAACTACCCGGTCTCGACCATGTTCAGCTTCGAGACGCTGCCAGACGGCGAATACCACTCGCTGGTGCTGGTCGTCGACAAGAAGAACGTCACGATGACAGTGGACGGGGGCCCTGCCCGCTCCGTGGTCAACGAGGGGCCCCGCGAATACCTGGAGCTTCGCTCGCCGCTTTACGTGGGCGGGCTGCCCACCGACGTTGCGTCCGATGCACTGCGCAAGTGGCACCTGCGCAACGCCTCCAGCTTCCTCGGTGAGTCATTTTATTGCTCTCTGGTGACTTACGCTTGAAAGCCCGGAGCGAGAGCCTGAAGCTGAAATCTGAAGCCTTGTGCAAGGCGTTGCTTGTTTAGTTTAGTACTGTGACCGCTCAAAGCGGCAGCACCTTTA
This sequence comes from Amblyomma americanum, assembly GCF_052857255.1. Classification (NCBI taxonomy): domain Eukaryota; kingdom Metazoa; phylum Arthropoda; class Arachnida; order Ixodida; family Ixodidae; genus Amblyomma; species Amblyomma americanum. The sequence goes on along the minus strand of NC_135497.1, from coordinate 15,998,013 downwards.
ACGGGTTACTCGAGGATGCATAGCGTGGATTTGCATTGTCACAATGTTAAACTGTTGCAGCTAATGAGCCAATTTTCGACTTGAACTGCGGAGAGGTTTCGAGGGATACAAGAGGGGAAACAACCTCGATTTTTTACACTGGAGGAGACAAAAATGCAGGGCCGCAGCTTACTGTCCCAAAAGAATGCTGTTTCCGCGAAAGGCGAATGATAGACAAGCAGCGCACTTGTCCACCAGTAAAGTGGCTTTTTCAAAGGGCTCTAATGACTTGAAAGGTTGTAGGGCATGTTCAAAAATACTTCATCCTGTAACTCGGTTACTCGGTAGTAACTCGGATAAGCACGAGTAAGTTCGTCACGGCGCCAGTAGGTCATGATGCCTTTAGGCCATGACATAAATAAAGTTGTTCCTCCTCCTCCTCATCCTGTAATTTGATACAGCATAGTTCTGATGTCATCCTTTTTCCCGTGCTTCAAAAACAATAGGAAATAGAAATCAAAATAACATAATTCGGCAATGTTTTCATAGATTACTGCATTCCTGAATTTGTGTTCATTGAACCAAACCTACTTGTTTCCTGTGTGAGCAAGCACATTAAGCCTCCGATAGCAGCTGGCTCCGCAGCATGAGGCGGAATTTTTGGACGACGTGTCTGCTGATAGTGTTTTCTGGATCCTCAACCGTTCCAGGTGCACCGCTCGTTATTTGGGCTTCGCGAGAGGACTTTGCATGTTCGTTGGTACTAGAGGGCTGTTGCGACCAATCGCTTTAAATCGTAGTCTCGTCTTCTAAACCTCGGGACTATGCCGGCGAAAAGCGGCTTTTTGGCGCCCTGCATGCAAAGGCTCGCCTCTCTCTTCGCTACCACTACGAGTGCGTCGAAAGAGGCGCGCGGTGAACTCGCATCAGGTGCGCGGTGGATAACGAAAAAGGCTGGCATAATGACTTGCCGCAACATGAACGTTTTCCCAGCAGCTCCACCACATGTCACGCTGCTGCAACAGCAAAGCAGGCACTGCTCACGCTCCTTATTGGGCGACCTTGAACCTACGGAGCATTGAAAATAACATCTCCGCTGGCTCAAAATGCTGGTAATTCCTGGCCGCGCCTAATTTAAAGATGAGATGGTTAGACACAAGACCGACGACACTGTGCAATACCGCAGGAATTGCTGCGCGTGATTATGATTGCTACGGAGCACTCCCACCATGCATCGCGTTGCAAACAGAGACTGATAAGGCATGTTTAGGCGTCTATAAACAAAGCATCTGAAAAACAAATATAAAAAAGGTGACGACGTCGATAGGCGTCGTTTGGCTTAGCAATATTTCTGTTCGTAAACGAACCCGGCAGATAACGATTGAGGCTGGCCAAAATTCTCCTGGAGGAAGAACTTCCAGAATCGTCGGCACGATGCTTCAAGTGGTGCCAGTGCAGATACAACAGCAGTTGTGAACCCTATTTCTCCAGCGTGTACTGCCGCATTAAGCGTCGAGTGAGTATCTGAAGGAGCTACGCACGCAACCTGAGAGAAGCCACAGACGCTGCTGGAAGCTTCCACTGCGCAAATTACTACTGTGAATAAAATACATGTTATAACCGGGATCCAGTTCCTGGTTTCGCATAGAGCGCGAACATCTCTGCCTATCATGTGGAAGGCGTAGCTGTAGCCTGACAGGCCACCTACAATCATTCGCTTCAGAGTAAACTTTTTGTTTCCAGTGGTCCGAATAATACGAGTTGGATACGGCAGTGATAAGGCCTCCGCCGTAATCAGCTGAAATTACACTGCCTAGCCGAGCGTGCAAGACGTTATGGGGTTACATTAGTAGTAGAGTTTTCTATACGGTAACATAGGGTGCATTTGACACAGAAGCGAAACAGCCTTCTTTCCCTAAGCAGTCCTCAAACAAAAACGACGCATCAGAGATTTCTATTTTTATGCAGTACGTGCCTCGCCGGGAGGCCAGTGATACGCGAACTTAATTGTTCTGCACTTTGACACGGGAAGGATATGGGAGTCCACAATGTCGTCAGAGCATGAAGGAGTTTGTCGAAAAGACGGATTCATGTGCGTCTGTGTGCATGTATGCATACACAAGGCGAAACTTTTTGAGTGTCCTTGGAAGATATGTACAGCCGCGGGCAGAATAAAATGGATCAAGACTTCGGATTGAAAACGCGGATAAGCGCCATCTAGTCGCCGGGCAACCTGGTGTCGAGAGGTCAACATGTGCATGCATGTTCCCTCTTGCGTGCAGCCTGCCTAGTCGCTCGCTTCCGCTCAATGCTCTCTTAAATAGTAGCGAGTGGCGGAAGATGGCGCCACAGTACAGACGCCATTAGGATGCCTCAATGCCAGCGCCGCCGTTCCCGGGTGGAGACAACTTAAGCGAATCACAACTGGTCTCTCCAATGTACCGCAAAATGCTCGACTGGTAGATCAGTGTAGCTCTCGCTGCAAAAGGCCGTTCAAAATAAAGCACATTGAAGCGCTCCGAGACAGCATGAACGGCGCCGTTACAAACGTTAGCGCTGCTGGTCCTGTGTGATTCAATGTGGCAGCGCCGCTGAAGTTATCTCCACCCCGGCGCTGGCACTGAGGCACCGTAGACGTCATGGCGTTTGCGCTGCCAAAGACTTGCCACGCGGGCGATCTTGCTCCGCGCCCTGCGCCCGCTGATGCTAACGAGTGCTGCGGCATTGTCGCCGGCCGTTTACAGTTGGTCGACTCGCGAAGACACAGGCATGCGAACGATGTGGCGGCTTGGCTGCGGCGCTAAGGATTAACTGGCGCGCAGCGGTTCGTGTAGGGTAATCACGCAGTTAAATGGTTGCACTTACAGTTGTACTTATACATGCGGCATACTTTCGAGCACTGCTTCCTTAGTAAGCATGCAGCAGATGGAATAGCTCCCGTCTGCTTTCTCAAAAAATGATTCCTATAGTCGACTCGCCTCTCTTCCTTTCCTTGGGGGCGCACAGGGCTCAGCAGCATGCCTCAAGTATAAACAGTCGACTGCGCGCCATCATCCTGCACAGTCCGTTGTGCACAGGCAAGTGGTAGAATCTTAGCCCCGCAGGCGAGCCGCGACATCGTTGGTCTGCCTACGCGGGACATCTTCGCGAGTTGAGAAATTGCATACCGCCGGCGACAATGACGCAGCAATCGTCAGGTGCAGGGCGTTGCAAGATCGCCCGCGCAGCATCTGCCGCAGTACAAACGCCGTTGCGTCTAGGGTGCCTCGATGCCAGCATCGCCGTTCAGGGTGGTGCCATCCTTTGACCACCCCCACGCCACCTCTTTCTAGCTGCGACGCCATTTTGAATCACGGCGGGCGGGCGCAGTTGCTCGATGCAAGCATCTGTGCTTGCATTGCTCGAGGCACAGTGGCTGCGGATGACTCGCAGGTGGTTCTACTTGTTTGAGAGTGTTTGACCGCATGATTGACGAGCTTAATTGTCAAGTACACCGAGCCATCATGACGGGCTGTTGTATGCCAATGCGCTCCCGGTCAACGCTTAAAGGCCTGCGTTGTTTTCGCTTCTCCCGGGACTCGGTGCAGTAATTAGGATCAATTTATAGGTAGCAGTTATTTTTCTAAAAGCTTTACCCATTACCACCCAATTTTGCAGGCTAAATAGGAATTGCACACACAGGCATCGTTAATATTTGCAGTTTTTTTAACTAAACAATTACCGGCCGATTCTTTTTCACAAAGCATGACTTTTCAAAGTCGATCACTTTTATTTCGGTTTTAAAATTATTTCGGTTTTTAATTAATTACTGCACTTGTTTAATGACCTGTAATTCACCCTTTTTATGTAGGTTTATATTTATTAATGAATATAGATGGGTTTGAATAAAATAAACACAATGAAAAAATATATGCAGAAATGGGTTTTACAAACTGAGGAATCGCAGTAGAGCAACCGCTGCGCATGTCTATGGCGCAAGCGAAGTCTGCATATGAGCACACGCAAGAGCACTAGCTCGGTGTTTGTGCGCCTGTGAGAAAAATGAAACGAGTGAAAAACTTGCAGTAATCCTTTACCCGAACGCCAACGAGGGGCAATCAGTTTTCATGGGCCTCAAGAAAGAAAACGCAGGCGGAGTGGCAAGGTTGGTATACGGTCGCATCGTTTTTATATACAAGCGCCCTCCTGTGAACAAATGTAATAGCACCCCTGTGAGCAATAAACAGGCGAGCAACTCGAAGTTGCGCTTTTATAGATTAAAAGCAGACAGACGCCAGCCTTTGCGATCACAACAAACGGAAACAGTCCGCACGACGAAATGGAAACCAACCGCACCGCGCGAGCGGCTGTTTTCAAAGCGCGGGACTTGAAACACCAAAAAGCACGTAGAAAAAGAAAGGAAAACATTTCTTCCTCTTTCACGGAGCTGAAGCACCTGCTGGGCAACGGATCTTTAAAATAATAGCGCGTTTTTCAAACCAGCAGACGGCACACTAATTGTTCAACCTCGACCACTCGGGGCCCTAAAATTACGTCGTACAATTACGTCTTCGACCCTCGGATGTTAAAGTGGCTATTACGAGTAAAAAGATGCGCAGTGTGATACTGGTGAAAGAGGCTGTCCAAGTCAAAGCACTCTGAAGCGCGCAAAGAGCATGAATGGCGCCGTAAAAAACACTTGCATAGCTGATCACGTGAAAAAAACCAGCGAGAAAAGACGCAAGACCAGAGGAAGACACACACAGTTACTTTCGCCGGGCTTTCAACTGAATTTATTAAGGTTCCACCACATATTTATAGCCACTACTTGCGCAGGCGCACATACATGCCGCATTCAACAAAGTCCGGATGTCATTACTAGCCAGATAAAAAAATTCCATTCTTTGTCAGTGAGAATAACAGATGCGTCGCTGATACAAACACGCTCGTTCTTTTTTATTAAAAACGCTTCTAACAGCTCGCGCTCGTGCCTGGACTTCCCGCCGCCGATAATGGTAGCATTGTTCAGCAAAGGTGAGCAATTTTTGCACTCCTTGACATGTATGGCCAGGTTGCTCCCTGAGTCGCTCGTTCAAACATTTTCCCGTCTGCCCAATGTAAATTTTCCCACAATAAGTAGGGATAGAATATACTACCCCACAGCACACTTCGTGAACTTTGTTTGGTGCTTAGTTTTGCAGGCAGGTTCTCGCTTGGAGCCGGAGATACGGACGCAAAGGCTGGAAAACTTCCGGGGGACCGGAAACACCAAATTCACTCCGAATTTTTGGGAAACTTTTTTCAGTTCATGCGCAATTCCATGGTAGTAGGGAATCACATCAAAGTTCCTTGTCCTCTCTGTTGGGTGCTTGGTATTGGCAGCAGGCTTCTTCATTTTCTTGCCCAAGGTTTCAGCGACCGCCAACAGCAAAGAGGAAGGAAACCCATAGGCCTCTAGTCGAACCACCTGTTCGGCAAGACTCTGCTGCATGGCATGCGGGAAACTTTTTCTACGTAGCGTCCACGAGTCGCACCTTGCTGTCCACTACGGATGTCCGGCTGCCACATTCGCTACTCAGCCGCCGCTGTGGTACAGTGGTTATGGTGCTCGCCTGCTGACCTGAAAGACGCGGGTTCGATCACTACCGCGGCGTTGTCGAATTTCGATGGAGGCGAAATGATAGAGACCCAAATATTTTGTGATGCCAGTGCACGTTAAAGAACCCCAGGTGGTCAAAATTATTCGGAGCCCTCTACCACGACGTCCCTCTTTTAGACGTTTCGAGTCACTGCGACGCTAAACGCCATGAGAGAACCCAGACATATGCTGCTACTTTTTATGATGATATATGCCTCCATCAGCTCGCCAGTAAAACTTATGGTAATGCAAAATGCTAGTTTTAGCTAGATGCGTGCGGCATCTCTATTTTGCGCACCCCTGAGAGGAATGTTAACACAACTGATCCAGGTAAAGTCTGCTGCAAGAAAACGGGAGCTCGTTTAGAAACACGCAGACGCAGCGTGCCTGCCATGTCTCATAGTTAACTTTGCAAATAAAGAGACTATGGCTCAGAGAAAAGCAGCAGCGTTACATGGCAAAGCTTCATTCGGGCTCAACCAGCTGACCAAGGAGGCGCAGCTCTTGTAAGAGGGCACCAATAATTGGAACGCCGTGGATTCTTCTGCTATCACCGCAAGGAAACAGCGAAAGGTCTTGAAGAAGGAAACCTATAACGCGCGCCAAGACGAAGCGTTTGTGATGATACAGAACTCAATAACAGCGCTTTCTTACCCATTCTTCACTTAGCAAGCACGCGTGGCGACACTCGGAGGGGCACAGGCAGATTCTCAACAGCAACTTCTCCATCATGTTCTGCACGTATCACAGTTATAGGCCGGCCGTCAGCATGCTCACGATGAGTAGGGCCCAATGTCATCCTGCCAACGTCCACACGGAAGCCTAGGGGCGCAAGAAACCGAAGCAACAGATTACATTTCTCTCTCTTCATCGCGGCCAGAGTTGGTTCTGTAGTTCGGAGGACCGCTAGCGTACTAATCCCTTCGAAAGCATGCAATGCCGCCTAAAGCATCTTCAGGCATGTCGACGGGATCCTCTCGTACTACGTTTGGCCGCCGATAACGATCACTGAACAGCGCAAGCGATCACTGAACGATCAATGACATTGAAGCCCAATGTCATCCTGCTAGGAGGCAAACGGAAGAATCACCATGTTCACAGTGAAGCGAACGCCAGCATCTCGGTTCCACGGATGGCCGGCACACCGATTCGCTTTCACTTGATTGATAGCTCGTGTGACGTGTATAAAAACCGCGGTCCCGCCTCCGCGAGATGTCGTCATGCCGGTGTTGACGACACGCGGGCAATCGCGCTCGGCGGCACTCTGCGGCCGCCGGGGAAGCGAACCTTTGTGACTGGCTACACTTTTTTCAGTGACCGTTTGTTTTTTATACAGAACATTTATATAATGACGTCCTACCCAGCTTTTGATTTTAACCTCAGCTCAACGCTAAAATCACTCACACAAGCACTAGTGCATCTCTCCCCCCCCCACCAAAAAAAATAAATAAAAAACGGACTGTCCCAGCACCACTATAAAGCTGCAGAAACCCTCCCCCCCCCCCTCTCAGCCGTTTGTCTTAAACTGGTGGCAATGGTTTGATCCCTTGTTGCAGGCTGCATGAAGGAGCTATATGTAAATGACAAGCCAATGGACCTGATGAACGCGCGCAAGCAGCAACGGGTATCGCCTGGCTGCACGGAGTACGACGACCCCAAGCCATGCAAGAACCACCTCTGCAAGCGGGGAAAGTGCATTCCTGTTGACCGCTACAACTACGAGTGCAGTTGCCGCAGCGGCTGGAGCGGGCCTTTCTGCGACCAGGGTGAGGGTCTTGATTTCATCAACATCATAATCATCATTCTAACTGGGTCCACTGCAGAACAAAGACCTCTTCTGTTACCTCCAGTTAACTGTCTTGTGCTGCAGCTCCGGCCGCCTCAGTCCTACATACTTTCTAATCTCATCTGCCCACCTGACCTTCGTCCACCCCCTTCTATGGTTGCCTTCCCTTAACATCCACTGGTTATCTTACCTTTGCATTAGAAGACCTGCCAATGCCCATTTCTTTTTCTTGATTTCAACTAGGATACCATTAACTTGCATTTTTCCCTGACCCACTCGGCTCCCTTCCTGTCGCTTAACTTTGCGCTGTCTGCAGTCTAATTTCAAACTGTTTCATTAGGTTCCAAATTTGTTCCCCATACGTGTGTATGGGCCGGATAAAACTTATATACTTTCCTCTAGAGGGATGTTAGTAAGCTGCTATTCATGATCTGAGAGTACCCGCCACTGCACCCCATTTTTACGTATCCTCCTAGCTTTTTCGCTCTCAGGGTGCAGACCTGCAGTCGCAAACAGCAATAAGTAATGTGCTAACCGTACCATTTTTATTTTTCGCTGCCTATCATAAACTTTCTTCTTTTCCCAGACTGTTGAATATGGCGTTAGTTCCCCTCATATCAATTTTTAGGCCCACTATTCTGCTTTGCCTCTCTAGGTCCTCATCACACTATGCAATTCGTCCTCCATGTTAATTTGCAGTGCTGTGTCGTTAGCTAATCGGAGGTATTCTACATTATCTTTTATTACAAACAGTGTAATTGTCTGAACACCTCTTCTAAAATAAGATAACGGAAGAAGGAAGCTGAGCATGCTTACTCAGCCAACTGGACATGTGTTGCTAGCGAAGCGTCCAGCAAGCTTGCATGGACGGTGAGGTTTTTGAGACAAGGAAATGGTTCTGAGAACGAAAGGCATTTCCGGGCCCTTTGGAACTGAGTGCACACATTTGATGTATTACTTGTTGTCTCTTGCACAGTACTTGAGAAAAATTGTGATAGTTTCCAAGTAGTGTTATTTCCCTGCTGCGGTGGCTCAGTGGTTATGGCGCTCGGCTGCTCACCCGAAAGACGTGGGTTCGATCCCGGCCATGGTGGTCGAATTTCGATGGGGGCGAAATTCTAGAAGCCCGTGTACTGTGCGATGTCAGTGCACGTTAAACAACCCCAGGTGGTCTAAATTTCCGCAGCCCTTCACTACGGCGTCCCTCATAGCCTGAGTCGCTTTGGGGCATAAAAACCCCACAAACCAAACCGGTGGTATTTCAGGCTAAAGAGCGTCATTTTTCACTTGCCTATGAGAATTTTTTTTTCATCAGCTGCTCTGCACTCATTTTTTTCACATGCCGCGCAAGAAAAATCTACTTGCGTTAAAAGAAGACACCACCTGTACTGTGCTAGCGTCTGCTTGTGGTGAATGGAAGCAACAACTGTGCTGCGCTGTGATTCGGAACTTGGCACTAAACTTTAAATGGGTTGCTGTACGGGCTGGCGTTGGTTCGTTGCAGAATTAGTACTGAAATTCTGGCCCGTGACAATAGCAGCAGAGCTTTCTACTCGACTTCTGAATGAAGCACAATCTCTAATTTTCACCTTCGGCTGATAAGCCACAGGTGAGACCGGCCATACAGTTCCCGCTCTCCATTTATGGGTTTTCTGAAATCAGCACAAGGAGCATGAACCTACGTAAAGCCTACGTATTCTTAATATCTGTAGGATTCATGTGCTGTTACCAAATTTTCTGTGATGATTCCCATATTGCAGTGTAATTAGAGTGCATGATTACACTTACGAAGTGGCCAGAAATTCAAGTGGTGATGTTTTCCAACTGTCAGAACGTGTATATGTCCCGTTTCATAAACATTTGCCTCATCCCCGTCGGCTAACACGTTCGACGACTTTAACAGCGGCACATACTAAGGCCATGCTTCCCCACCATGCTGTCATCAGTGTTTGTGTAAAACGCACGGTGCAACGCGTCACGATGATCGGTCAGAATGGAGTTACTTCACGCACTGTTCATATCTAAAGGTACCCAAGGAACCTTTGGATGGCCGACAGAGGTCCGGTTCAGATGCTCCGGGCGTCCACTGAACATCCGTAAGCAGCTGATTGACGTCCGTCGGCCGTCTGATACGAGTTGAAACGTATGGACCTCCTTCACCCCGCGACGTCACGAAATTGCGGTGGCGCTGATGTCAGCCGCGACTTTTGCATGGTAGGCAAAACAGCTACGGCCAGCCGGTGCCTACCGCAGCTGCTGCAGCTACCGGCGGCTGCATATCATGCCTGCGCACTGCAGAAGCGGCATGTATTGATCAGCTGCGTCACTGTTCGATCCACGTAGTAGTATAAAAGGAAATTTAAATTAGCCCCGATAGGCTCCTCGCGATAAATACCGCATTAGTAAACTGGCTAACGGGAATGGGCCGCGGTACTAAAGCGCGAAGTCTGGGAGTCGATCGGCACTGCCACTCATTGTACTTAATAGCATGTAAGTTACCGCTTTCATTCACCTGAACATCAGCATAGTACGCTTATAACTGCGCAAGGAAAAAAAGCACGTATCTAGCTGCGCACGCATTTATCACCTTGAGCCGGTGTGCACGGGGCCCCCGCCGGCAGGTTCACTCGCCCCCAAGGAATGTGTTCTTTTGTTAATAGCACAGCATGCTTTAATGTCACGTTTTATGGCATTTGATATTTACTAGAAAGTGTTTCTTAATATGACAGACGTAATTATTTGATTCGAGTAGAAAGAAGTCTGGTAAGTTCATGCGCGGTCACGTTGGCGTGCTTAGAATAGCGTACCTTAAGTGTGCTAAAAGCCACGTGCTTTTTCATTGCACCATGCATGTGTCATGTTTCATGATGCAGTTCATGACCGCGAAGCTTGTTTGGAAAGAAGCAGCCGCAGGCGTGCTACTAACAGACGAGTCGGGATTGAGAGGGGGTGCGGCAATGAAAAGTATTTTCATTATTTATGCACGCGATATGAAACTAAATATCGTGGAAATATGAAATTGCTACGCTAGTTTCGGTAATGCCTTTTATTTTTACCTATACCTGGTGCAGTTCTTGGGTAATTATAATTAACACTCTCGTCACCTCAGGGTCTTAACTAATTGAGTAGAAAGTGCGCAAATTTTTTGATGCCAGCATGTTTACAAAGCCTTGTTCTGTATATGACGCTATTACTTCTTTTTTTAGATGATCATGTACTTATGCATGCATTGTTACGTGAAAACGTTTCTTACAAAAATAACGGACATAATACTGCAGGTGTAGGGAAAAAATCGAGAGATAAATTACACTCCTCAACGTCTCAGGAATCGTTTGCGACAAATAGAATCATTCTATTTTCATGCGTTACGAAATTACGAAGGTGTGAGTGATGCCAATCGCAGAAAATGTGAAAGGTCAGAAAACGAACCTTATAATTAACGTTTATTTCCTCGTTTCAGGCCTCTTCGCTTGCGCTTTAGTCAAAGAAATGCGGCCGTGAACACAAAGAAAGCCTCAAAGGAATTACCTCACAATTTTCGACGACACCGCATCTCGAAAGCGTACTTTATAAATTTCTACTGAATATTTTGCTATAATTTTTCGTCACGAAACAGAACACCCCAGGGCTAAGAAAGAAAATAATTCCAGAAATCAAAAATTTTCACCAAATCGACCAGTTTAACAAGGGGAGAAGTCGGCCTGGCTGGTGCGTGATCCTGCGGATAAAATCGGCGCTTAAGTGGGACAGCTAGAGGAGAATGGAGACACGACGCTGTCCCCACTTTTCGCACAGCACGACACCTACGTATGTCAGCAGACAGTGAGCGCACGTCTGCTCCGCCGAAAGATCGCCAGCACATCCTCTCACTACGGTCCCGAAGCAAAATCATTCTGACTAGAGCAGAGTGCCAAAAAGTTCCTATTTTATTCAATGCCTAGCGTAGAAATCAACGGCAGAAACGCTTTCTGTTTACTACTAACCATATATGCAATACACAGTGGCGATTTATTTCTCTGAATACGCCGCACGTGGCCAACGCGAGCTCGTGTACTTCAAGAAATTACTAAGCTGTAAACATCAACCATTGCTGTGATTCGCAGAAACTGAAAACGCGCCTACAAGCCTTGAAAACCCGCGCTCAACACCTCTCCACGACGACACTCCCTGGCCTTTTGCCTACCATGAGCCCGCTAGCGACTGCAGCGCCACCTCGTTTGTTTAGGAACATGCAGGATGTCTATATGTGTGTCTCGTCGTCGGACGTCCATTTGAGGATGTCGGTTGCCAGATCGTTCTCGCATATTCGCATGCGTGGTGCACGCATGCTTTTAATGCTATACCTTTTAGGTTGTCGTCTTGAAAACACCATCCGGTCTCCGTAGCGAAAATGTTGTGTATTTCGTTTTGGTTTGTCATCACCATCACTAGTGGGCTCCACCGTAGCCCTGTGTATATAAGCAAGCATGTGTTCAATAACAACGAATAAAGTGAGTATGTGTTGGTTGCTTGGCCAGCCCTCATTCATCTGCGGCACACGCCGACACTGCATTGGCGACGAGGGTCAATGTATTAAGGGAGTAATTACAGATTGGCAGCCACCCAAGCGCAGCCATAAGGCTACAAAGGAAAGCTATACAGTTTTCTCGGGAACTTCGTGGTTAAAGAAAAATTTGGCCTGGGCCGGGGTTCGAACCAGGGACCACCGCTTCACCGGAGCAGTCCCTCTATCAACGAAGCTAACCGGGACGGGAACCTTATGGTAGGGCGAGAGCGTGTTGATCTATAACTCGAAGTGGGAGCAGTGGTGGTCAGATGTTTAGGGGAATCCCCCAAGGTGGAGTAGATTTCTAATAAGGGAGTAATTACTCATTGGCATCCATCCGAGCGCAGCCATAAGGCCACAAAGGAAAGCTATACAGTTTTCTCGGGAACTTCGTAGTTAAAGCAAAATTCGTACGGGTCCTGGTGCAAGATTTTGTTCCTGCAGATGTTGGACGTATAAATACTCATGGGAATACGCAAACGCACGCACCATGCTCTGACGGCAGCTTGAAGCTTTCACGTAGTCGCTTACTGCAGCTGCGGTTCATCCCAGCACAGTGCTGCCTTATTTCGCTGTCCCTCTACAAGGCACCTCACTCTTGGTGGTCGACGCCATTCAGGCCACTCGGTCTGCAAATTGATGGCTCGTCTCTGCGGTGTTCTGAAATGACAGCACTCGCTGCTAGTGCTCGAATAGAACTGTCTTATGATCAGACCAAGGCCACGCAGCCCATTAACATCCCAAAGGCATAATTCGAGTTTGGAACCCTCTTCGAACCAGGGCTTGCATTCGCGAATTTGTTTTGTCCACTGCGTCAAAACTCGATCCACAGTGCAGCCATTTGCATCAAAACTTAGGCGCCGCCTCTCTCACTATGGCCGTGGGTCTTGCAAGAAATCTTTTGGTTGGAAAAAATGATGTCATTGAACCACGGAGGCATTGGAATGGGTGTTTCCATTTGTGGCGGATAAGAAGAAAGAGGGAGGTATTTGTCTGTGGGGGTATTCAATGCGAAAGGAGAAAACAGCTGGTGATGATAAGATAATAATAGCGGATCTGTTGAAGGACGGTGGGGAGATTGTGCTAGAAAAACTAAGCACTTTCTTTATGCAATGGCTTATGGCCTCGAGCGTACCAGAAGCTTGGAAAAACGCTAACATCATCTTAATCCGTGAGATAGCATGTCAGTGACTTGAAAAATTAGACTGATCAGCTTACTGTCTGTTGCCTACAAGGTATTTACTGAGGTAATCGCTAATGCAGTCGAACAACCTTAGACTTCAATCAGCCAAATCATCAGGGAGGCTTTCATAAAGTCTGCTCAACAATAGACATTATTCTCGCTATCAATCAAGTTATATAGAAATGCGCAGAATTTAACCGGCCCCTATATATAGCATTCATAGGTTACGAGGAGGCATTTGACTCTGTCGAAACCTCGGAAGTCATGCAGGCAATGCGGGATCAGGATGTAGATGAGCCTTATGTAAAAATACTGGAAGATATATAGGAACTGTACAGCTACCATAGTCCTCCATAAAGTCAGCAATAAAATTCTAATAAGAAAGTGTGTCATGCAGGGAGACACGATCTCACCAATGCTATTCACTGCCTGTTTACAAGAGGTTTTCCAAGGCCTTGACTGGGAACACTTGGGGATAAGACTTAACAGAGAATGCCTAAGTAATTTGCGATTCGCTGATGACATTGCTTTGCTAAGTCACTCAGGAGAACAGCTGCAAAGCATGATAGATGAGTTAGACAGGCAGAGCAGAACGGTAGGTTTTAAAATTAACATGCAGAAAACCAAAGTAATGTTCAACAATCCCGCAATGGAACAGCAGTTAACAATTGGTAGCGAGGGGCTGGAAGTGGTAAAGGAATGCGTCTACTTAGGGCAGGCAGTGGCCGCTGATCTGGATCATGAGAGGGAAATAACCAGAAGAATAATAATGACGTGAAGCACATATGCCAGATTTTCTCAGGTCATGGATGGCAGTTGACCAACATATCCCTCCCGAGAAAAATATACGGTAGCTGTATCTTACCGGTACTCATCTATGGGGCAGATATGGGGGGGGGGTAACGAAAAGGGTGCAGCTTAAATTGAGGACAACGCAGCGAGCCATTGAAAGGAAGATGGTAGGTGCAAAGTTAAGGGACAGGAAGAGGGCAGAATGGATCAGGGAACAAATGAAGGTAAACGACATCATAGTTGAAATCGTGAGGAAGAAATGGGCTTGGGCAGGGCATGTAATGCGAAGGCAAGATAACTGATGGTCGTTAAGGGTAACGGATTCGATTACAAGAGAAGACGCCACAAAATGTTAGGTGGGCGGATGAGATTAGAGAAGACGCCACAAAATGTTAGGTGGGCAGATGAGGTTAAGAAGCTTGCGGGGACAGGGTGGCCGCAGATGGCACAGGGCAGGCTTAATTGGGGAGATATGGGAGAGACCTTTGCCCTGCAATGGGCGTCGTCAGGCTGATGATGGTGATTCTTCTCTGTGCAGACCTTCGACGGGCAAACAGAGGCATCATAGCAGACAGCTTTCTCGTTCCTCATACAGAAGAGCTGTTGCATAGCGATGAAAAGAGAAAGCGCGCAGTTGGTATTCCCAGTTTCTATCTTTCTGCCATAGATGACGCTGCCCGTCTGGAGAACTAGCGCCGCTCGGCGGTGTTTCGGCGCCTATATTTCGTTGAAACTTGTAATGTCACTGAGACTTTTTTTACAACGAAAACTGTATTAGCTTTGTTCAAGCCATTTAGAGGGTACATCGGCAGCCGTAACGCGTTTCGAGTAACGCGTTCAATCTCTCTTCCTTTCCCCGCCCTGCCAGGCTTGGAAGATATATGGCCGCAGTGGCCCAAAGTTAGCAACATAGCACACATCATTTGCAGGGACTTCTCACTGCACCGCGGTTGTTGCTGCGACTGAAGGAGGAATGAACATTGCATGGTCTGGTCCACTGGTTCAAGCTGAGCCACAATTACTGCCACGTGCGGTTGAGAAGAGAGAGATGCGAGAGGAAGGACGTTAATAAAGGAGACGCGCGTCGCAACAACCGCGTCTGCCGAAGCGACGATGCTGGCTTTAGCAACAGATACCTTCAGGGCCAGGCCAATCGTTAGCTTCAAAATCATCCGCAGCCTTTGGGCTTTTCTCTGGGACCAGCCTGTATACATGCTCGAGATGCTGCTTCAAGTTACAAAAGTTAGCTGTGTCGCTGTGCTGAAGTTTATTACTTATAGTAACGGATGTTGCGAAAGCGTATGCGCAGGGATACGCAGTGCTGGGAGCTTCCGAATCTAGTGGCGAGAAGGATCGCGTTGCACCTATGGCACCGTTTCCTATATGGTAGCCATGGTGCACCTAAGGTTTCCTATGGTGCAGTTTCCACCCTCGTCGTTAGATGACGTTCCACGTCACACTCGCGGTAATACAGGATGTGCTACGTCCTCCGCTACTGACGAGGGGGGCGCTGGTGAACACTCTCATTGTTCGCTTACACGCAATAACCGTAAATAGCCACGAGAGCAGCAGATTGGACAGCCGTCGCCGTAGCTCAGTTGGTAGAGCACCGGACGCGGTGTTCGGAGGTCGTGGGGTGGAATCCGACTGGCGGCATGGTTGCTTTTTTTCTGCTGCTTTGTAGGTAGCATTCTTTAACCGACAGATTAATCAAGTATTATTTTTCCTACTAATCAGGCGACGGCTGTCCAAACTGCTGCTCCACGTCACACTCCACGTAACTCGAGGGTGGCGCTGGTGACCACTTTCAAGGTTCGCTTACATCCAATAAACATAAATACCCACGAGAGCAGCAGATTGGACAGCCGTAGCTCAGTTGGTAGAGCACCGGACGCGATATTCGGAGGTTGTGGGTTCGGATCCGACCGGCGGCATGTTTGTTTTTTCTGCTACTTTATAAGTAATTTTCTTCAAGCGATCGATTAATATAAAGATTATTATCCCACTCATAAGCACAACACATTAAAACAAAATTAACATTCCCCTATGCACCTTGCTTTCGGAGACCGTTGGCTCCCTTCGTAAGTTTGTCAAACGGGCACCGCATTTCCTTTACCTTGTCTGCTAATAGCTTAACGAGGGTCTCGGTTCTGGCTGTCCAAAATGCCATAGGTAGCATAAGAGGGCTCTCGCACAGTTTCCGCCCTCGCCATTAGATGACGTCCTACGTCACACTCGCATCGATATAGCGTAGAACTGTATCGATGCTGGAAAAGGCAGATCAGGAAGGAAACGTTTTATGATAACTTAAGAGGTAGTGCCCTCCTCTTTGAAGCTAGATCAGGGCGTCTTAGAACGCGCAGCTACAAAAAGAAATTTAACGAAGAAGATGACACATGTGCTGTGTGTGGTAAATCTGTAGAAACAATAGAACACCTCATTCTAAAATGTGATGGTATCCATCCCGATGTCGATGCAGGCACAGCCACTCTTCCTGAGGCCTTATTGTTTTAGAGATAACAATTGTCATGTAAATAAATCTGCGGTGGAAATTAGCAAAAAGCGATTGGAGGATTCGTGGCTCGAAAGCAGAGAGGTGACATAAGTTTTAATATGTAAGAAGACGTATTTTAAAGAAAATGGCGGATTTTATTAAAACTCACAGCAGAGTTAAACAAAAATAAAGGAAAAAAACTGAGCATGGTGGCAACTAGCACTGCCCCGTTTCAAAGGGGACGCTCCTACCTTCCATCCATCCATCCAGCGGTATTACAGGACGTGCTACGTCCGCCGCTATGGACAAGGATGGCGCTGGCAAACACTCTCAAGGTTCACTTAGATGCAATAAACAAATACCCACGAGAGCAGCAAATTTGATAGCCGTCGCCGTAGCTCAGTTGGCAGAGCACCAGACACGATATTCGGAGGTCGTGGGTTCGGATCTCACCGGCGGCATGGTTGTTTTCTCTGCTGCTTTATAAATAATTTTCTTTAAGCGGAAGATTAATCCAAGTATTATTATCCCACTGATGAGCACAACACATTAACAACATTTAGCATTCCCCTATGCACCTTGGTTTAGGAGACTGTTGGCTCCCTTCATAAGTTTGTCAACCCCCCCCCCCCCCCCATTTCCTTTACCTTGTCTGCTAATAGCTTAACGAGGGTCTCGGTTCTGGCTATCTAAAATGCCATAGGTAGCGTAAGAGGGCTCTAGCACGGTTTCCGCCCTCGCCGTTAGATGACGTTCCACGTCACACTCGCGATATTACAGGACGTGCTACGTCCGCCGCTGTGGACGAGGGTGGCGCTGGTGAACACTCTCTTACGTTGACTAGTTCCGAAGGTTTATTCTCTTGGAATTTTGGCGGGCTTTTACGTTGCGTAGTGCCGAAGTTTTGTGTAATATTCTTGGCGGGTTTTTACGCATAGGAATTTTGGCGGGCTTTCACAAGGCGTAGTCGGCCGGACGATGGGTCGGCAAGCTAGGAAAGTTAAGGAGGACAAGGACGGGGAGTTAGTACAGTGCCAGGAGTGCGACCGTTGGTGTTACTTAGATGAGACAGGGTTCGGGAGCTTAGCCGAGGCGGGTGAGGCTAGCTTCGTGTGTAAGATGTGCAAGCGGTTTGTGGACACCGTTCATGCGTTAAAAGGGGAATGGGAAGCTGGGTTTAATGCACTTAATGCGGACCGGCAGGTCGAACGAGAGGATCGGATTAAGCTGGAAGCTCAGGTCGCCGATTTGATTAAAAAGGAGGAAAATAATGCCGCCCTGTTGAAGCGAATGGTGGGCGAGATTAAAGAAGAGCGGGAAAAGCGGACCCAGCTAGAAAAACAGGCTGAAGCGCTCAGGTCGCGGCCGGCTGGGCACCCCAGTTCGGAGAAGTGTCAGGTGGGGGACGAGGCTCGTCGATCGTACAGTGCTGTAGTGCAGCGAGCATTGAGTGAGAAAAATGCGAACGAAATGAAAAAGGTTAAAGCGGGCATGGAAACTCGCGACAATAGCGTACAGCGGCAGGAGAGTCAGCTAGAGCGATCCGGAGGCCAACAGATGGAATTAGGAAGCGAACGTTTGGGGCACAGGAGAGTTCTGGTGGTCGGGGACTCGAATGTAGCGAGGGTTGAGGGAGGCGTTCTGACGGCAGTTAAGGCAGACAGGCGGGTGCAGGTCGAGGCTCAGTCGGGAAAGTGCATGGTGGATGCAATGGCCAGAGCCCGGGGGGTGGTGGTGGGCAGCATGGATGGCGAACACCTTGTGGTCATCCATGCTGGTCTCAATGATGTACTGCAGGGGAGGAGCCAGAATCTTGAGACGCAGTTGGAGGTGGGGATGCGTAGGCTTAGAGAGGCCTCTGAGAGAGTGCATGTGACCATATGCACAATCCCAGAGGTCCAGAGGCAGGCTCGCGAAACGGAAAGGAGGGTCGTGGAGACTAATCGGGTAATTAGGCTATTGAGTCGACGACTAAGATACGAGGTGATGGAGGTCAACAGGGAAGTGTACGAGGTTAGGCCCCACCCTTTTGCACAGGATGGCATCCACTACGGTGGTGCCACTGGCAAGAAGGTGGGTAGTAGGATAGGTCGCCAGGCAACAGCTTTTTTGGGGGGACCCAGAGCTCTGAAGGAACCAGTGTAGAGAAGGAAGAATTAAGATCAAACGGACAATGGAACCATAGGGGAAGAAAGAGACGCAAGCGCCAGGGCCAAGTTAATTCAGATATAGGTTTCATTAACATGCAAGGTGGTAGGAATAGACTGAAATGGGAGGAAATAGAAGAACAGTTAAGACAGGAGGAATTAATGGTATATGGTTTAGCGGAAACACATCTTAGAGACATGGAGCAACCACCCTGTAACCCAGACTACGCATGGGAATATTGCAATAGAACAGAGGGCAGCAGAAAGGGAGGTGGAATTGGGGCATTCATTCATAAAAGTATGAATTTTCAAAGGGTTAGACTGGGATGCAGGGAACATTTATGGCTAAAAGGAACAGTGGCAGGCAAGCAAACACTCCTTGGCTTTGTATACCTGTGGACAGGGGTTAATGCCAAAGAGGAAAACAGGAAAATGTTAGAATGTATTGCAAGCGACATTGATGAGCTAGGAGGACAGGGCGAGATAATTATATTAGGCGACATGAATGCACACATAGAAGACCTGGACGGGTACACGGATTCGACAGGAAGCATGCTGCAGGACATGTGTGACAGGCATGATTTAGTTGTATGCAACAGCACCGAGAAGTGTGAAGGGCTCATAACATGGGAGGCGGGGAGTCTGCACTCGACGATAGATTATGCACTAATGTCACAGAGGATGTATAACAGATTAGGGGTAATGAGCATAGATGAAGATGGTTCCAGAAGTCTAGGTAGTGACCACAAGCGTATCAAGTTGAGCTTCAGAAGAAAAAGCATTGTAGGACTGAATCAAGATAAACAATCAGGGGGAAATTTTTACTCAGAAAAGCAATTGGAAGTAGCAGCCAAACAAACCGAGAAAGTAATTTTGGAGGATAGTGAAACAGAATGGACTTATACCAAATTAACTCTATTACTGGAGCTAGAGCTAGCTAAGGTGCGAGTAAAGCTAAAAGGGAAAAGATGCAAACCCAAGAGTTGGTGGGATGAGGAGGTCAAGAGGGCAATAGAAAAGCGCAAGGAAGCATCCAGGGAACACAGATATTCCAAGAAGAGGGGGGAACCAAAACCTGAAGTAGACAGAAAATGGGATACCTTCATAAAGTGTAGAAGGGACGCATCCTATTTGATTAATGAGAAAATTAGAAGAAAGGGTGCCCAATGGATGTCAAAAGTAAATAAAAAGGATAGAAAAGCAGCCCAAAAATTCTGGAAACATCTAAATGCAATGAGTAATAAAACTAGGCTAGAACAAAGGTTTATTGTTACAGATGAGGGTATTCGACTAGAAGGGGATGAAGCAATAAAACACATAGGAACAAGGATGACGGAAAAATTTTCAGCAAAGCACGTGGTACATAATTTATCGAAGGAGGATAGACCGGTTACAGCAATAGCTTCACTTGAGCAAGGAGAGTGGGAAAGGGCAGAGAAGAAGGTTCCTAGTGGCACATCAACAGGACCAGATGGTATCCAGATTATGTTGATAAAGAAGTTAGGACCAAAATCCAAGCAAACATTAATACAGGTAGTGAACAAAATGATAGTGGATGAGAAAGTCCCCGATGAATGGCGATTAAGTAGAATGAACATGATATATAAGGGAAAGGGGGACAAAGCAGACGTAAGTAACTATCGCCCCATAACAGTGACGTCTGTGGTTTACAGGGTGGTGATGCAAATTATAAAGGATAGACTGCAGGCTTGGGTGGAGAACGAGGGGGTCCTAGGGGAACTACAGAATGGGTTCCGGAAACAAAGGAGGTTGAAGGACAATCTATTTTCATTGACACAGTGTATAGAAATTGCGGAAAAGGAACATAGGCCCTTATTGCTAGCATTTCTGGATATTAGGGGAGCCTATGACAACGTTACTCAGGAGCATTTGTGGGACATATTGGGCACATTGGATGTGGAAAATGGAGTAATTAATCTTTTAAAAGATATATATAGAGGTAACAGAGTGCTCATAAAATGGGAAAAAAATGTATCAGGGCCTGTAGAGATACAGCGGGGGCTTAGACAAGGATGTCCTCTGTCCCCTTTGTTGTTCATGTTGTACCTGCAAGGTTTGGAGGCCAAGCTAGAGGGGAGCGGACTAGGTTTCAACCTATCTTTTTTCAAGCAAGGGGAATTGATTAAACAGACATTACCGGGACTAATATATGCGGACGATATAGTGATAATGGCTGACAACAAGGAAGACCTGCAGAAGTTGTTAGACATATGCAGTACAGAGGGAGATAGATTAGGCTTCAAGTATAGTAAGGAAAAATCTGCAGTCATGACATTTAATGAAGAGGGCGGCGAGCATAGAATACAGGAGTTCGTGCTAAATGTAGTGAATGAGTACAAGTATCTTGGGGTGTGGATAAATAACAGTGTTGAGTATCTGACAGAGCATGAAAAATATGTAATGAATAAATCTAGTAGGAATGCAGCTGTCATGAAAAATAGGGCACTGTGGAATTACAATAGGTATGAGATGGTAAGAGGGATCTGGAAAGGGGTGATGGTCCCTAGCCTGACCTTCGGGAATGCGGTCCTGTGTATGAGGCCAGATGTTCAAGCAAGGCTGGAAATTAGGCAACGGGGAGTAGGGAGGTTAGCTTTGGGAGCACATGGCAATACACCAAATCAGGGGGTACAGGGTGATATGGGATGGGCGTCTTTCGAGAGCAGAGAGGCTAGCAGTAAGATAGCATTTGAGGAACGATTGAGAAGGATGGAGGAAAAGCGGTGGGCTAGGAAAGTTTTCAGATACCTGTATATAAAGAATGTTGACACGAAATGGAGAAAGCGAACTAGAAAATTGACAAGCAAATATCTGGAAAGCAGTAAGGGGGCAAAGCAGCAATTATCGGTTAAGAAAAAGGTTAAAGGAACAGAGAGAGCTTTGTGGAAAACAGGGATGCTGACGAAATCGGCACTAGAAACATACCGGACCTTTAAACAGGAAATTGTCAAAGAAAATATCTATGATAATTGTAGGGGAAGTTCTTTGTTGTTTGAGGCCAGGACTGGAGTTTTGCGGACTAAGAAGTATAGAGTCAGGTACCAGGAGATAGACACTTTGTGCATTGCGTGCGGAGAGGAGGAGGAAACGGCTGAACACTTGATACTTTTCTGTAAAGGGCTTCACCCTACAGTGGAAGGCAGCGGGGCTGACTTACCCAAGGCATTGGGGTTTAGGGATAGTGAAGGGAAAGTGGATTTTAAGAGGTTAGAAGTAACCAAGCGAAGGTTATCTGATTGGTGGCTAAAAGCAAGACAGGAGTAAAATTTCACAAGACATGGCTAGGTGGCTTGAGCCACCGCCCGATGTAAAGGGCTCAGCCGTATCCATCCATCCATCCATCCATCCATCCATCCATCCATCCATCCATCCATCCATCCATCCATCCATCCATCCATCCATCCATCCATCCATCCATCCATCCATCCATCCATCCATCCATCCATCCATCCATCCATCCATCCATCCATCCATCCATCCAGGGTTCGCTTACATCCAATAAACATAAATACCCACGAGAGCAGCAGATTGGACAGCCGTCGCTGTAGCTACGTTGGTAGAGCACCGGACGGGATATTCAGAGGTAGTGGGCTCGAATCCCACCGGCGGCATGGTAGTTTCTGAAGCGAAAAGCTTCACTAGGCTCGTCAACACCGGGCTTCGCGTGAGCCACACTACAGATTTGCCACAGCTGTGCATGCGTGAAACCGAGTGACGTCACGCGGAGCGCAGGTGGTCGCTGCTGCCGCAGCCGTCGTAGTCACCGCGTGCTGGCTCCGTCGTCTGACCGTGAAACCGAGTGACGTCACGCGGAGCGCAGGTGGCCGCTGCTGCTGCAGCCGTCGTCGCCGCCGCGCGCTGCCTCCGTCGTCTGACCTTTCCCCTTGGAAGGAGAGGAGCCAGAAGTGGTAGCGTGGGAGTTGGCTCAAAAGCAGCGAAGATAGAAAAGTACAAGGCTAGACAAGCGGCTGAAACGCCATAATCACGAGAGACACGTCTTACTAAACGGCGGCAAAAGGATCAAAAACCAAAGAAAAAAAAGTGAGCCGACGGCGTTCATAGAGTTCATTGGCGTTGACAACTTTGCAAACTCCGTTCATTTTGACGAAGTGAAAGGCATACAACCAGCTCCGTGGGTCAGTGGAGGCCTCAATCTCGCTTTTTGCTTTGTATATCCTGGATTAGCTGGACTAATTCATATTAATTTTTTATGCTGCTTTATAAGTAATTTTCTTTAAGCGATAGATTAATCTAAGTAATATTATCCCAATAATAAGAACAACGCATTAAAAAAATTAACATTCCCCTATGTACCTTGGTTTCAGAGACTGTTGACTCCTTTCATAAGTTTGTCAGACGGGCCCCCCATTTCCTTTACCTTGTCTGCTAATAGCTTAACGAGGGTCTCGGTTCTGGCTGTCTTGATGCCATAGGTAGCATAAGAGGGCTCTCGCAGTTTCCACCCTCGCCGTTAGATAACGTTGCACGGCACACTCGCGGTATTACAGGACGTGCTACATCCGCCGCTATGGACGAGGGTGGCGCTGGTGAACACTCTCGAGGTTCGCTTACATCCAATAAACAAATACCCACGAAAGCAGCAGATTGGACAGACATCGCCGTAGCTCAGTTGGTAGAGCACCGGACGCGATATTCGGAGGTCGTGGGTTCGGATCCCACCGGCGGCATGGTTGTTTTTCTGCTGCTTTATAAGTAATTTTCTTTAAGCTGTATATTAATATAGGAAATATTATCCCAGTGATAAGCACAACACATAAAAAAATTTAACATTCCCCTATGCACCTTGATTTCGGAGACTTAGCTCTCTTCATAAGTACACACACGCACACACACACATGGCACTATTTCATGTAAAACATACTTTATTTGTCGGATTTGGATATTGCAAGAGTCTAAGCCTGTCAGAGGTGTTTCAAGGTTTTTAGAAGAGAGTACACCTCATTTTCATCAGTCAGTTCAAAAAAGAGGGCTACTGAAATTCTGTCACCCGAAAACATCGAGCAGTCAGGGCTATGAGAGTAACTTCCAACTGCAGTGAAAAAAAAATCATTATAATCTCTGCCCAAGCACAATTCAATTAGTCGATACCTTGAACTCTCAAGGTTGTAATTTTATTTGGTCGAATAATTCTCTTAAAGGGCCTCATAAAGGGGTGTTTGATTGAGCTTGGCTTTAAAATGCTCGCACTATGTAGAGTACAGGCCGCCGAGCGTTCATGCTGCGTACGAGACCTCAAAAGCGAGCAGGAAATTTACAATACATTTTTTTTTGAAATTCCCGCTTCCGCACCACGCGACGACGTGCCGTGCCGGGCTTTCGCACGAAACCTGGCATACGACACCATGCCGTGCAAGTGACGTTGGGAGCCAGGGGTGATCATTGGTCCACCGCGCCAAATCCTTTCAGACGTCAGGCAGCTACCACAGCCGCGGTCAATCCGTGTGCGCCGGTGGAGGTAGGGGAGGGGCCGAGTGGGTGGGGCCGGCGGAGGAGCTCCGACGTTTTCGCGTGCGAGAGGAGAGGGGAATGCGCGAAGACGGGGAAGCTCAAATTTTGACTGCATGTAACTCAACTTCCACAAAACGCATCAAAATAATTCCATTTGTGAAGCAGCGTCTTTTAATATCCCAGGCATGCCACAACTTTATTGAGAGCACCTTTCTGGGGCCCTTTAGGAAGCAAATTAAGACGATTACATTTTTCTTTAGTATTACGGGAGTGTTCCTTATCAAACAGGTTATTGTGGTAAGTCGTCCTAGCTGACCTAATTTCATTGGTCAAGTGATTGCACAGGGCTTTAAAATGGGCTAACAGTGTAGTAACCTTGGTTCTAATAAATTTAGAGAACATCCTGTGTTTTTCTTTTCTTCCACGGAGCTGCCGGGGTGGCTCAGTGGTTATGGCGCTCGGCTACTGGCCCGAAAGACGTACGCGGGTTCGATCCCGGCCGCGGCGGTCGAATTTCGATGGAGGCGAAATCGAAATTCTTGAGGCCCGTGTACTGTGCAATGTCAGTGCACGTTAAAGAACCCCAGGTGGTCGATATTTCCGGAGCCCTTCACTACGGCGTCCCTCATAGCCTGGGTCGCTTTGGGACGTTAAACCCCCTGAATCGAATCAAATCTTTTTCACGAGTCGTAGAAGTCTTGGAAACATCCATTGTTTGAGATTATTTTTTGGCACCTTTATTTCAGCGGTAGGAAAACATTCTTGATAGATTGGTAGTAAAATTCGCAAGTACGTATTATAAGCACCGTGGGATGCCATTCAGTAGAAGGACGAATCCTAACATAAAACGTAACAACTGTTTATTAGCGATGGCAGCGGACGAGCATACCGACGCTACGCTCGTTCCCTTAGCGAAAAGAAAACAGCCGCCCTTCCCAGCCGGGCAGCCTGTTTTTGAAGCCACCGTCGGTGACGTAGCGGTGGCGCTGTGCTTTATCGGGAACGCAGTTTAGCGTGTGGTCGTGCTACGCTGGGCCGGATGATAACAAGGTGGAGGCTGCGCGGAAATGTGCGCAGAGTGTGTCGCCACATCAGTATCAGAATAGCGCTTGTGAAAACAGGATCCCAGCCCACTAGCTAAATGTATGCAATTTCTAAACGTGTCTTTCGTGAAATGAAGTGTCAATGATAATTCGAGGTATGTGCAGAATAGAATTGTATCTCAATGCGCACAAAATAGAAGATGGTCACTGATGGCTACCGCAAAGCGTTCCACAGTAAGAGGCACACTGTAATCGTGATAAAAAGGCTGATTGGGAAAGAAGACTTGTGGGTTATGTGTGAAGGTCTATTGATGACGTTTTCGAAGCACGTAGCCTGCATTATTATTGTGAATTCTTATTGTGCAGAATTGTTAGCGCTCATGTCTGTGTTAAAATCACCTCCTATACAGGGTAAGAAATGATGGGAAAAAATGTTATTTCCCTTTCAATGATACAAAAAAACTCATTTAAATTTCCCAGAGACTATATAGGCCAAGATATTCGAATTCATTATTTTTACATTGTAGCTATGGAGGACGTAGTGGACAAGGAAAGGTTATTTTTTGTAATTTTCATTATGCAGTCTGTTCGGTATACGTGGATAACTGTCCGACAGGTATCGACAGCTCATATCTCTGCAAGTACATTGCTCAGAGCTCGTTAGTCTTTGTTGCAATTCATTACGTTCTAAACGATGCAGTCACCTGCAAACATATGAAGAGTACTGTCGGCATTATGTGCAGTATCAGTAATAAAAAGTAAAAGAGAATTAGAGCCAGAATTGTGCCTGGAGGGACACCAAACGACAGTTTTGACAAGTCAGAAGGTTGTCCATCTAAAGAAAGATATATTGGTTATAGCACGACAAATAATCGTGCAAGTAATCAGATAATCCTTTACTACCAAGAACTCTATCCAATTTATAGAGAAGCTTAGAATATGAGTCGCGATTGAAATGTTAGATGAGTTGTAAAAATACTTGTCTTGCTGTCGTGGATATGACTTTTCTCAAGCGATGTCGGTTACTGTCAATTAAATTCTTTGCTTTTACAAGTGTCATCATATCATTTAGTATGAGATGCTCCAAAATTTTGCTCACAATGCATGTTAACAAGATGGTCCTGTGGTTAAACATAACATTATTATTGCCCCTTTGATGGATAGGGATAACTGATTAATTTTCCACTCAGAAGTAATTGTGCCGCTGTGTAGAGATTTCGTATGACTGTGAACGAAGACTTCGCATTTCACTCAGCATACCTTCTTTGGAGCTCATTTGGAATATTGTTGTGGCCACTATACATTTTGGTGTCAATGTCTGGGAGTACTATCTTGGTGTCAGATCGGCAAACAACGGAAACCTAAGTTAGGGGACGAAGGGCAGGTCAGTATTGTCCTTTGTTTCGTTATTTGTGTTTCTGTTCAGTCACGAGCTGCCGTCAAGAAAGGTCTTTACCAATCATCTCAGGTTCAACCAATCTTACATCTAGAAGTAGGATAAAATTCTTTGTTCCAATAAGCATGACAAAAGCCAACAGACACCGAAACCAAGGAGAATAAGAGGTTTTTTTTTCCTTTTTTATCAATTTTGCTGTGTTTCGCAAGGATCGTAGTAGTCGTTAAATTTTAGTGCTGTGCATAAGGCTTCTGATGGTGATAAAACAATATTAATCTTCTTTTTAGCCGCCAAAACTGATTTGGTGCATCATTTATAAAGTTACTAAGTGTATTGTTCAAGTGATTGTTTGGCTTATTTTATTGTGGATCTTAATGTCCGTCTGAATACCCGCATGTTACCGGGGGAGTTGTTTAAAAGATATCTTTTTTCAGTTTCTCAGTCTGGCGATTTTCCGCTTCAAATTAATGATGTTTTGCATTATTTAAGGGTTCACTTTAGTGGTTCTTTTTTTTTCTCGGGAATGTTGCATGATAGTGCTTGACCAAGCCTTTAAACAAACACCAGAGCTCATTTGTAGTCACCCTTTTATCAGCAGCACATTTCTGGAAGTCTCAAAATGAATAATCAAGAAGGTCGAGAACACTAAAGTAGTTCGTTCTTTCCCAATGGTAAACTCGCGATATGGAATTGCTTGCGTAATTTGGCAGGGATAGCGGTAGTGCGCAAATATGGCAGTGTTGTCAGATCAGCCTTCTGTGTCCTCATATTAGACTAAATTTGTTGAAATGATGTCATTTAAAAACTTCGAGTCTATTGAGCTATTGCTGGTCAAATTGGCACGTGCAGGTTTCTATGTAATCTGTGATAGGTAGAAATCGAACGCGAATCAAGAGGCATGTCATCGAATGTAACATCGCTTAGAAGACCATCCAGAGTAGATAGATTTAAGCCAGGAAGTTTTAAATCACCAGTCAGGACAATTTCAATTGCACTCTCATATGTGACGCTGCATGTATGCTTGTAGATTTTTCAATAGTTCCAAGCCAGCATTTGGCAGCGGTACAAACCCCCTGTACAGACAATACACTCCTCAGGTTCAGTTTATTTATTTAGTTATTTACTGATACTGCAGGCCATAATAATGGCCCAAGCAGGTAGGGCAATACAGTGACTTGTCATGACACTGCAAAATACAACAATAAAAACTCACGAATAGGATGCAGGATGTAGCAATGCTATTGGTAACACTGCATCATCTGTTGTCCGAATGTGGCATGCAGCTACATCGTCAATATCGCTTTGTTGTGAACGGCTTGACTGAAGGTGCAACAAGGGAGCTAGCAGTTGACAGGACAAAGCCTTCACCACGCACCAGAGTGCTTCTACATCATGTTGTGGCAACATACCGATATGCTCATTGGCAATGCCTCTGCCACGTGAGCATCGTTCGTTTTGCAGTACTGAGTAACCTGGTTGGATAAAGCTATTGTTGGCAATGCTTGGGGGCAGCTATGTTTTGCTGATTGTGACAATGTCGCGAGAGTGTTCAGAAAGAAAGGTTCCAGCTCTAGTGTTTTATATTCAACACATCTCTTGTGTTTATCTTAGCTATGACTAAGGTTAAAAGAGGTGGGTTTAAATCCTGTTTTCTGACAGCGTACAGGAATTGTGCCATCTTTTTCTCCATCCCAGTAGCGCAAGTTATTGATCTATATTTTATTAAACACCGGCATAAACTTCTTGCCATTGTCTGGGTTTTACTTACAACGCTTTTTGCAATTGTTTCGAACACGCAATGAAAAATGCTCCATGACTGACTGTGCGGTGCCTTTTAAGTTCCTGCACTGTTTAAAAATTCTTGCTTTGTCGCAGTTATTGTGTAGTGTTAGGGAAACAGGCCATGTTTTATATCCTTTCTTTGTTCCTAGGCGATCAATTCTGTTGACACAAGAGGTACTTATATTTAGTTTTTCTTTAAGCATCATGTTCATCTCTTCTTCCTCCAGACCTTCTGCTTTTTCCTGCTTGTGCTCAAGGAGCCTGCAGATAAATAAGACTGGAGCGCCCACTCTGATCTTCTAGGCTGTCTGCATGACGCAAATAGTATTTTATCGTTTGTTCAAGCGATCCAGTTTTTTTCCTCTCCTATTTTAATCTTTTCATCAAGATGTGTCACCTTGTCGAGTTTGGCATTGATGGCTGCCAGAGATTCCTTATATTACTTGTTTTCATTTTTTGTGTCACTATCATCAGCTGCTGCCTTCACAGTTTTAGGCAAGAAGTTCCTGGGTGTTGCAGTAGTGTTGAAATCTGGGTCAGTTCCTGGGTGTTAGGACCAGGATTGGTTTCCATCCCCAGTGAGCATGACAAGATTTTGCAGGGACACAATATAACCAAAAAAAACAGAAGAGAAATGTCGTAGTCAGTGCAAAGCCAGCAAGAAAGGATTGGTACTTCGATAGCTTTTAGCACAGCTTTCGCTCGCCTGTAGAAATTAAATGAAAGGACTCGTGAATAGTGTGTTCCTCAGGTGCCACCTTGCCCAATGCCTTTGTTTGTTGGTGTCCAATTGTGCTGCATGGTGTTTTCTGTGTGGCCTCTTTTTACATGCAGTTGTGTTGCACTGCTTATGTTTTAACTCTGCACCGTCAAAAAAATAAATATACCCAAAAGGTGAGAATTTGCTATGCGAAAAAAATGACATCCATACTCATGCCCTGAGGAAACACTCAGCCGTACATCCCTCAGACATACAGTGCACCTCGTCTCTGTACTCAGCCGTACATCCCTCAGACATACAGTGCACCTCGTCTCTGAGGCATATATACAGAAGCAGACGCTTTACGAACCTTCTGCAGAAGTATGAATTTTAAAATCTGAAACCCAAATGTGTTCATGCATTCAGATCTTGCTCTGATCACTAGTACAGTACTTCCAGGATCTCAGGTGCAGTTGTAGGCGCTACACTGTTCGAAAAGTGTGCGATTCTTTCTTTTACCAAGACGCATCATTGAGATTGTAGAAACTCGCTGTTTTTGTTCACGCTGAAGGGGCTGGTGGTGCATCCAGTTCTCGCAACTTGGCGCCCTTCCTGGGTTCCGGTGCAGTTGTGAAGTCAGCTGTGGCAAGGAATGTTGGTTGCGCTTTCATGTTTCTCCGTCAGACGCAAATGAACCCCTCAAACATTGAGGTCTGCTGTATTCCCAAAATCCGTGCTATTGTGCATGCAATCCATTTCAGGTTTCTTTAAGCAATTGTGTACCCTGCTGATTTTGTCACTGTTCAACATTGCAACAGCAATAAACTGAGATGATGGCTTTGTTTTCTTACAGCACCAACGTGCCAGAAGGAGCAGTACCGTGACCACATCGAGGAAGATGGCTGTCGGTCACAGAAGAAGGTCAAGATGGCTGAGTGCATTGGCTCATGCGGGGATCACTGCTGCCGTGCTCATAAGACCAAGCGGCGCAGTGTCAAGATGGTGTGCCCTTTGGGCAGAACGTACACCAAGCACGTGGAAGTGGTGCGCAAGTGTGGCTGCTCGCGCAAGTGCTGAGGGCCTGCGAGACTCACTGCTTCTGCCTGCAGCCGTGGCTGCACATCGAGCAGCTACATAACCTGTCATTTTTGTTCCTAACAGTGTGCTTAGTGCTTGTTCAGACGGTGTCAAGGGGGAAACGCATGCTTCTGCCCGAAAACTTTGGAGGGGATAACCCTTCCCAAAATTGGTGTTTTCAGCTCGTGGCTTATCATTGCACGCTTTTGCGGGGCTGACAAAATCACTGGAGCCGCAGTGTGGAAATGTTGCACCTGCAAATGAGTGAATGGGCTGCTGCTCTGGATATGAACACCATTTTCAATGTGACGAACAGGCTGAGCAGTTCTACAAGGGTCACAAATTATTGCTTTTAACTGCAAACCTGTGAAGCGGAGGTAATGATTTTCAGAACAAATTCTTGCATTCTGAGTAACTGTATGATGGCTAAAAAACAATAATTAAGAAAAATAAGTGCAGATTTCTTCCTATTAATGAAATGATGAGGATGCTAATTATGGTGCCACCTTTGGTTTTCTGTGATAATGTGATTGATTACAATCTCGATCTGCTTTCTACAAGGTGTGTGAACAGTCCCATTCTGGAATTTATTTGTACTTCATGCCTGCATGAATGCACTCTTCTGTTCGTGGACCTTCACAGGGTGCTTTCAACCAACCATTTTTTAAGATATTGGATTTCGTAACACTTTATTGCTCCACAGAGAACCTGAGCAAATATGCATGCATTCATGAGTTACTTGAGTTCTCTGGACTTGAGATTCACATTGTTACCTTTCGTGGAAGCATGCTGCACCTTTGTAGTGCTGTAATTACTTGAAGACTAGCTCTTGAAGTCATTCTTGCAAGTAAACTCTTTTACTTGCTCCAGGCAATTTCTGAACAATATATAGCATGGGTCACAACAGCTGTATGCTTTAAGCGATGCCTCTGCCTGCTCCTATATGTAGCTATGGGAAGAGCCTCACCAAAGGAAATAAGCTCTATTATAGAGGTTCAGAGGTTTCTCCCTGGCACCCCTTGGGACCCGTTTTGTATACATTAGAGGACAATGGCTGAGGACGTCAGCAAACTTTGCTCACTGCTTTGGGGACCAATGGCAGTAAGTATGAAAATCTAAACTTAAGTTCCACTGTTTGGCAGCCTCAAGCAACTGTTTTTTTTTTCATCTTTGTTCTCTTCTCAGATTAGGTATTGTGATTTGCTTTGCGTATTATTTATATTTTGATGGTTTGTGTTTGCGACCAAAATTGCTCACCTATGTCACATGTATCATTCGTTAGCTAATCTTTTCATAGTACGCACTGTGCTTTTATCGTTTCACCACCAGCATGTGTAGAATCTCAAGTTACTAGTATATTTCCCAAACTTGTGCACTGACGGGTCGAGCCTATAAATAGCATGAGAATGCTTTGCTATGTTGTCTCAGTGAAGCTAGTGTTTTCTGGTGTTGTTAAAGTGCATTCATTGACTAGGTAATGGTAGTAGTAAGTTTTATACTATACATGTAAAATGGTTAGAGTTTGCAGGTAAAGAACTCAGTTTCCGTTCCTTCTTTATAGCTATATATGTGCTATTTTTTGTGCTCAAGTTGTTAAACTTCTGCTTTTAAAAAGAATTATTGGTACTGCATGAAGCTCCTTATTTCTGTGGCAAGGGGATATTGAACTCTCTAGAGGGGAGTGAGTGCATGTGCCGATCGGACTTTGAGGTCTTGCGTCATTTATGAGGCCAGTATCATGCAACCCGTGCCAAAGAAACAGTAGCACTGCTTGTGTTCAGTAAGCTAAGCACTGATCCAGATGCCATTAACATACTTGCCGATGAGGCCGCTTGTTTCAATATATTAACTAGAAGGCACCACATCAGTGCTTTACCAGCTACTGGATGGTTATGCCTTGTGCCATGCCCCTCAAGATTTCAGTCTTTTGCAGGAAATATGGCACGCAAAGTTCTGCCACTAGAGGCTCTACAGCCACATTTGCTGAAGTGACACCTTTAGTGTTTAAATGTGTTTGCCACTTATTCCACCAGTAAGAAACATGTAGTGGGTTTCACGGTGCATTAATAATGTTTTGGTGTCAAGGATCTGTAACTGTGAGCAATGGGAGCCATTGATACCATAGGCTGTTTTTAGACCATTCTGAGTGCTTTATTTGTATTTGTCATTTATGCAGCTGTGATCTAATATACATAGAGGGAAGGGCCAGCATGGATAATGTGTGAAAGATGGCATAGATACCTGGTGTAAACATTTTCATTGATATTTTGCTCACAGAAACCATGCTGCCAAGTGCTGACAAGTGATACTACCATATCTTTTCTCAGTGTGCTGGAATATCAGTTGGAAGCTCTGCTATGACCAGGAAAACTGTTTAGCACTTTTCGAAGAGTGAAACCAAGCTTAGAGATACAAAATGCAATGCAGTTGTCCATACTTCTCGCAAAACATTGCCTTCACTGAGATGACGCAGTTGCAATTGCTATTCACTTCCCTGCTAAGAAATAGAGTTTACTTTCTTCGTACTGTTGCTTTGAGCCATTTATAGAGTTAGTGCAACAGTAGCATCCAAAATAAGGCTACCTTATGCGTGTTCATTTGTATGGTTGTTAGTGGGGCTGGTGAGACGATGCAGAAGGGTTTCCTATTTACAGACCACTGCCTCAAAACAACCAACTTCATTTTGCTACTATATCTATTTTGACTCATAAAGGTTTTGATGAAATCACTCAGAACAGTTACTGCCATCTTTTTGGAAAAGCTTTCAGACTTGGTAGCAGTACAGGAATGATGCTGTGTATAGCCTAATGTTAGATGCTTTTTGCACTGGCACAAAAAAACACATCACTGTTCAGCTTACCGCGGCATGGTTGAAGCCCACAGCTGAAGGCATCAGAGTGTGTTGTTTGTCATTATTTTAATGCAGACCTAGAGCTGGACTTATTTCAGTGTAGGATGAGCACTGGTCTCCAATGGTTGGTCTTCACATTTACTGGCACTTTCACTTGTGGTGTGCAAACACGCCATCAGAGAAAATTGGCGTGAAAGTCGATAGCTGTATTTTTACTTATGTTTATACTTTGAGATATTGCAAGCATCAAATTTATTCTTGGTGTTACAAATATTTGTTGTAATGTGCAAGACAATTGTGAAGAAGAGAAAGTATAAATAGCTATTGGATATTTAGCTGAATTGATAAGAAAATATACTAACAATGTACTGAGTTCGTGTGCACGATTTTTATGGCACATTTCAAGCTCTTTTCTGCATTTATCACCACTGCAATGCAAAATGTAGGCAAGTGGCTTGGTTCGGGAGGGTGTTAGCATTGAAACAGTTGTTTTATCACTCACACTGCGGTTTTATCACTCGTGTGGTAGTATGAAAAATCAGGGTTCAGGTTATGGGTTACGGTGAATAACATGTACTACCTCGATGGAAAGAAATGCGAGCAAACCGGCACCAACCGCCCCACTTTTGGAATTTATCTTCATCACGGTTTTACATGGGTGGTAGGAAAAAGACGTTAGTCATCCTAGAGTGCATCATGGACGAGTCTAGGGTCTTTTTGTTATCACCGAAGTAAAAGCGCAGTGAAAAGAAATTGAAACAGCGGAGCGTGTTGGCACCGGGTTGTTCATGTTTCTTTCCATCGAGGGAGTACCACGTTCAATGACTTTAGCTCTTGATCTAACACCACTGCTCCTCCAGTCAGCTATTTTGGTAACACACCTGTCACTATGGCAGCTTTTACTTAGTGTAGAGCTTCATATATGATCCTATAGCTGTCTGAAGAACTATAGTGTGATCTTTCTGTATATAAGTGGTCCACTTCAAGAGTATATATATATATATATGTACGTCTAACTCGCATTGTTTGCAAATTTACATACACATTGTGTGCACACTAATACATTTATTTCTTTTTCTTGCTACTGAATGTGTATATAAGCAATGTAGTGACTACTGACATGACCCAAATACCTGAGGTCAACACAGTAGCATAAACGTTTACAGCATCGGTGATCAACTGGAATCGAGGTCTTGGTTTTGTACAGTGAAGTGTATTTTAGTCTGTTTGTAGAGCTCGTTCTGAGGCCTGCCTAATGGCAGTTTTCTTGCTTGTACAAGTAAAATTTCAAGTTACACTACTGATCCATTACGCCTGATCCTTTCTTTCTCTAGTAGTTTTGCGATTTTGTCATTTAATTTCAGCTTGTGATTGAAGAATCAGAATGTTCTTTACTGAGGTGTCTCTGTATGAAGCTAACTGCAGCACACATGGCAGTGAACGTTTCTAAAGTGTGGCAGGCATCATTGTCAAAAGAAATGATGATGATCTTTTTTTATGGTGCAAGGGCAGCTTTAGCCAAAGAGCGCCATGGCACAAGGTAGTTTTCATTGCACAAGGTGGGGTCAACGACCCATTTCCCAAGCATTTCACCCTAAAGGAGCCGGGCACCAGGCAGAGGAAAGCTTGTACCCATTGTATCACCGGTGGGTACCCGGCGGCACTGGGGATCGAACCCCGCACCTCCCGCGTGCGAGGCGGATGCTCAATCCACCAGGCCACCGCTGTAGTGTCGAAAGAGAGAGATAGAGTACTTTGTGCAGGCGTTTCTGCACTTCCGTATCTTGCATGTAGCGTCAAGTACGCGCAACTGCGTACTTTCGAACAGCTACTCGAATAGTCGCAACAGGCCTTCGTAAACATATCCAAGCGGCGCAGGCTGACTGCTGACCATCGGCCGTTTAGTGGCTCGTGGTCGCCAAGAAACTAGGTCGGCAAGGTAAGATGAGATAATTCGCGATACCTGGAACAGAAACAGTACGTGAGAACAAATTATTTCACTGGCGCAGCCGATTACCATGCTCGCATGGCCACTAGTTTATGCATGTGCATGCACAAGTTGTCACGTGGCAATTCTTTTACTCATGTCTTGCGCACCATTTCAAAGACAGACCGCGCAATCAAAATTTGGTGCCTTCTTTAATAAAATTTCGCATATTTTTAAATTGGCCCTCAATGCACGTTGCGTCACGCGACAATTAACCTGGCATCCGTGGCAGCGGTACCCATGCATTGACAAAACAACGCGCACGCACTTGCATTTAGGAGGTCAAATCTGAATGGTTCTCTTCCACAGAAAATGTATACTGCGTAATTATAGCGGGAGCGAAGAAAAACGCTTGCGAACTAAATTCACGACGAGCTCCAGATAAGCGACTCATGAAAGATTCGCAGTACGTCAACATGCGACTTCAATAATAACGCCCGCGCAAGCCATATTGTTCTGAGAACGCGCAGCAGTTCCTCGAACAATATGTTCGAATATTATCGCTTGCATGAAGACGTGAAAGACCGGAATTGGATCGCTTGCTTGCGTGTTCAAAAAAGGCTGCAAAATTCCGCGACTCTCGTGCTACGCTAGTAGGCTGCTACCGAGCGACCGCTAAGAACGACTCTTGAAACGCTTACGCAGTGGTTAGCCCCTGCCGCCGCCGCAGTGCGGTGCCACCATAGGAATTAAACGAGAGCTGACCAGTGAGAACCAGTCTTCCCCACAAACAAAAAAATGTACAGTGACCCGCGCGCTCGTGAATTAGTTCTAGGAGTGCCGTTACGGTAGAAAGTCCTCTTCGAAAACCATATTGCCTGCGGTCATTTATGTTATTATCTTCAACAGATCTGTCGAGACATGATTGAAAATATGATGCTCAAGTACCTTAGAATATGTATACAATAATGGTATTGCCCTGGAAGACGAAAGTAGAGACGAATTATCTGCTGTAGGTACGGTACAATTTGGCTGCGTTTCTAATCAAAGGGAACATCGGCTATATACGACAAAAGGTTGAACATAATGGACAAATATTTACTGCACAACTCGGCATACCCAACGAAGTGGGCATTAAGTATTCCATCAGCACCTGCGGTTTTTTTGGTGCCAGTGCTCAGCAGAAGTGGCAAAAGGCGTTGTTCAGTAACCACAACGTTAATTTATGGCTGACAGTGATAGGCTGAACGCTGGTGTGCTGCCACCATATATAGTGAATACAGAGCCAACAAATTGATTGAAGGCAGCCGCGACTTGCGGTTGGGACGTTATAGTTTCGCCACTTATACAAAACTTCTATGTCATTTCCTTTTAAGGAGATGACTGCGGATAGAAGTTTTCTGGTGTGATAGTGGGGAAGTTCATGGCAACGTCAAAATAGTAGTCCTTTTTTAAATACATTCCTTTACCTTTTTACGCAGCAGTGAAAGCTTTAATTGTTTTGTTAGCCACTGAATGAGACAGCCGGGTTTGCTTTCTTAATTTCATTTCATTTCATTTTATTACTCTCAAGGCCGGTCAGGCGTTACAGAGAGGAGTAGGCAAGGCAAGAAAAAAAGAATAAATACAAAGAAACAAACAAATAAACAGTTTAGAATTCATAAGCATTAACAGTATCCTTGAATTTCTGAGAATCATTGATGACGACGACGGTGGAGGGCAGGTGATTCCAGTCCGAGGCTGTTCTGGGGACGAAGGAATTTAGATATTGGACAGTCCTGCACTGTGGAATGTGCACCTTTAGTTGATGATCTCTGCGGGACGATATGTGCACCGGAGGATTAAACAAGGACTGCTTTAAGGTTTCGTTGCCGTAATATATTTTATGAAATGTGCAGAGGCGCGAAATGCGGCGCCGTATGGCAAGATCCGGAAGATTAAGCGTTCTTTTCATTTCTGAAACACTTTCATGGCGGGAGTAATTTGACATTATGAACCTTGCAGAGCGATTTTGGATGGATTCAAGCAGCCCAATGAGAGAGTTAGTGTATGGGTCCCACACTGGAGCAGCGTATTCAATTTTTGAACGGACGAGTGTTTTGTAGAGCAGTAGTTTCACAGGGATAGGGGCAAGGGAAAAGTTACGACGGATGAAGCCAAGCAGGCGGTTGGCCTCGTTAGTAATATATTCAATGTGAGACTTCCAGGACAGATCATCTGTTATTTGAACTCCAAGGTACTTATACTTGGTAACTTGGGTCAGTGGGGTGTCGTCGAGAGAGTATGAGCACGGAATGTTGTGATTAGTCGTGCGCGTAATTCTCATTAATTTACATTTGTTAACGTTTAGTTTCATAAGCCAGGTATTACACCAAGTTCCAATTATATTCAGATCATTTTGAAGAGCACATGCATCATCTTGGTTAGTAACTTCTCTGTTTAAAACACAGACATCAGCGAAAAGTCTTATTTTGGAAGTAACTGAGGAAGGAAGATCATTAATATAGATAAGGAAAAGAAGTCCTAGAACTGATCCTTGCGGAACGCCAGAGGTTACGGGGGAAATGGGGAGTCATGATCGTTAGCATTTACATACTGACTTCGATTACTTAAAAAACACTCAATCCACTTTAAAATACCATTATCAATATTTATTTACTTAACTTATAAAGTAACAGTTGATCTGACACGGTGTCAAAAGCCTTTGCAAAGTCGATATATATACAATAAATAAGGGAAGAGTGGTCCAGAGCGAAAATAAAGTCATTAGTGAATGCAATTAATTGAGTTTCACATGAATGATGCTTACGAAAACCATGCTGTGAATCTGTAAAAAAACGAATTAGCTTCCAGATAGTCAACAAGGTGTGAATAGATAATATGTTCAAGGAGTTTGCATGGAATAGATGTTAAGGAAATAGGCCTGTAGTTATTAGGATTATGAACGTCACCAGACTTGTGGACTGGAACCACCTTGGCGATTCTCCAGTCGTCAGGCAGTGATGCGCTGCGGATGGACTGCGTAAAAATTTCGGACATCATGGATGAATATAAACATGTACTTTTCAAGAACTTATAACTAATACCGTCGACCCCTGCAGCTGAATCAAGCTTTCCTTTTTGAATAAGCCTGGCAACACCATCATTGATAGTTATAGGCTCCATCTGCACAGATTCTGAAACCGCAATATCGGGTAAGGTGGACACAACGGAATTACTAAAAGATGAAAAAAATGTATTGTTCAAAGCAATGCAGCACTTGTGAGGGGGAACCGGGATATTATTTATGGAGCGAAGTCGGACCTCTTTTGTTTTGCGCATATTAACGACGTTCCAAAATTTTTGAGGGTTGGAAACGACCAAATGAGGCAGTGTGTCATGATAAAAGACATGCTTAGCGCTCTGCAGCGCCTGCTTGTACTGTGACGCGACAGCACGATATAGGTGCCACTTATCAGTAGTTATTGATATTTTCAGCTGCCGGAAAATGCGCTTTTTTTATTTAGGAGGCGCTTTAGCGATACGCTGAACCAAGGTGCTTGTTTGGAGCAGGAAACGCGACGAATGGGAATATATTCATTTATGAGATCGTTCACCTTCGTTTTAAATATGTGCCAGTTTTCTTGAGTGGAACGACTCCAGAACTGCGGGAAGAAGGTGTCGGAAAAGCGCTCGAGCTCTGCATTAATAGCTTGGAAGTCCGCCTTGTTGTAGTTCCTAAGTAGCTTGTATCTTTTTGGAGAACGAGCCGAGCGTGAAGGCATAGTTAGGTGGATTGCACTATGGTCACTTAAGCCCGGAAGAAAGCTGATTGAAGATATAGTTTCAGGAGAAGTGGCTAGCACAAGATCAAGTATGTTGGCAGATGTCTGAGTAACGCGGGTTGGTTCTTTAACGATTTGATCAAGGTTGAACGTGGAACACAATTCAATGAATGCAGAACATTCTGAGAAAGGACGTAAGAGATGAAAAGAGGGGCTGTTCCATGAAATTGCGGGAAGGTTGAAATCACCAAAAATATAGAGGAGACCTCGGAAACTTAGAAAGGACCGAGTTAATGGCGTCATGTAGGTCATCGCAGAAGCAAGGCTGTGAGCTAGGTGGTCGATAGCATACACAGAATAAAACGTCTTTGTGGTTCAAACGTAAGCAAGTGCAGAGAAATTCCAGTGATGAATTCACGGGAACGCTATAGGAAGCAATTTCATCTGATACGGCAATCAAAACACCACCACCAACACGCTCGCAGCGATCAAATCTATAAATGTCATAATTTTTTTCACAAGTGAACAGTTCCCGAGAATCAACTTTTTCAGACAGCCACGTTTTGGTCAGGACAATCACATCGGCAAAACACGTGTCGGCTAGAGCTGACAATGAGTCTCGTTTATTTAAAATGCTGCGAATGTTAGTGAAAAGAATCGAGTAATCTGGATTCGGCAATGCCTGAACGGCTGCGTTTTCCTATGGCGAACCTGAGGTAGAAGTTGATGCAGGCGTACCTGATGCAAGCGGAGGAGATGCAGGCGGGGCTGTTGCGTCATTTTCAGAGGCACTCCCGCTAGGCGCTTCAACTGCGCATACGGCATCCGTGTCGGCAGAATATACGTAGCACTTTTTGTTTACGTACAGCCTGTTGTAACGCAGGTTGTATTTATGGCCACTTGCTTTACCATAGTCCATGAGCTTTTTCCGCGAAAGCCTAGTTGCTCTGCAAAAGTCCTCCTGCATAGACACGCCTGAATTCTTCAGTTTTGTTCTCTGAGCCCAAATGCTATCTTTAACTTTGAACGACGCGAACTTCACGACGATCGGTCGGCATTTCTTTTGAACGAAAGCTCCAAGGCGATGTGCCCTTGCAGTGCCTTCATCGGTTAGTTCCAGGGAAAATGAGCTCAGAAGGCGTCTCCGTATCTTCCGCTCAGATTCCGCCCATGTTTCATCTGCTGCATCATCGACACCATAAAATATAATATTATCTCTTCGAGTCTGATCTTCAAATTCATCAAGGCGTGTCCGCAGAAGATAGCTTTCATCAAGAACAGCTTTAGTTACGAAGTGTTTCACGTCAGCCCCATCCAGAAGAGCTGTAGAATCGCTTGCCTTTGCTTCGAGAGCTGCCAGTCGATGTAATGCGTCTGACACAGTGTCTTCAAGCTGCTTTTGACTAGCCTCTAGCTGTTTTTGACTGGCCTCTAGCTGTTTTTGACTGGCCTTTACCTCGCTCAAAGATGCCATTACTTCCCCAAGGCGCGATTCCATAGATTTTTTGAGGTCATTAATTGCGACTAATATAGCCTCATTACCCAGGCCTTGCTTGTTAGGACCAGGGTTCGATTCTACATCACCTGACAACAAAAGCAACTTCACAACGTGAATACAATCGGCAACGGAGCATCCCAAAGTGTGTGGGCATGGGACAAGCAGTAAACAGCGATTACTGGTACGCTTAGAAGATAGTGAAAGTGGGCAACTAACCTGCGTAAGCAAGTAGAAGGGCTTTAGCACCATCATCGCTGCTGTCCCACGCCCACTGACGAGCGGATGCATCGGTTGACTTTTTATACACGGCACGCTGGTTGATGACGGTGGCGGTGCGCCTTGCTTGTCGCAGCGCGGTGGCAGCGCGCTTTCATGGTCCAACGGCGCGAAGTTCAAAGTGGCAGGACAATGACCGGCCGAGAAGAAACGGGCAGCATTTGGCAGCGATGGTTCTCCTCCAGGCAAATCCAGGCAAAAAGCAGGGAAGTTGCAGTCGATCACGGGCAACTGCGTAAGCAAGTAGAAGGGCTTTAGCACCATCATCGCTGCTGTCCCACGCCCACTGACGAGCGGATGCATCGGTTGACTATTTATACACGGCACGCTGGTTGATGACGGTGGCGGTGCGTCTTGCTTGTCGCAGCGCGGTGGCAGCGCGCTTTCATGGTCCAACGGCGCGAAGTTCAAAGTGGCAGGACAATGACCGGCCGAGAAGAAACGGGCAGCATTTGGCAGCGATGGTTCTCCTCCAGGCAAAAAGCAGGGAAGTTGCAGTCGATCACGAGCAACTGCGTAAGCAAGTAGAAGGGCTTTAGCGCCATCATCGCTGCTGTCCCACGCCCACTGACGAGCGGATGCATCGGTTGACTATTTATACACGGCACGCTGGTTGATGACGGTGGCGGTGCGCCTTGCTTGTCGCAGCGCGGTGGCAGCGCGCTTTCATGGTCCAACGGCGCGAAGTTCAAAGTGGCAGGACAATGACCGGCCGAGAAGAAACGGGCAGCATTTGGCAGCGATGGTTCTCCTCCAGGCAAATCCAGGCAAAAAGCAGGGAAGTTGCAGTCGATCACGAGCAACTGCCTAAGCAAGTAGAAGGGCTTTAGCACCATCATCGCTGCTGTCCCACGCCCACTGACGAGCGGATGCATCGGTTGACTATTTATACACGGCACGCTGGTTGATGACGGTGGCGGTGCGTCTTGCTTGTCGCAGCGCGGTGGCAGCGCGCTTTCATGGTCCAACGGCGCGAAGTTCAAAGTGGCAGGACAATGACCGGCCGAGAAGAAACGGGCAGCATTTGGCAGCGATGGTTCTCCTCCAGGCATATCCAGGCAAAAAGCAGGGAAGTTGCAGTCGATCACGAGCAACTGCGTAAGCAAGTAGAAGGGCTTTAGCACCATCATCGCTGCTGTCCCACGCCCACTGACGAGCGGATGCATCGGTTGACTATTTATACACGGCACGCTGGTTGATGACGGTGGCGGTGCGTCTTGCTTGTCGCAGCGCGGTGGCAGCGCGCTTTCATGGTCCAACGGCGCGAAGTTCAAAGTGGCAGGACAATGACCGGCCGAGAAGAAACGGGCAGCATTTGGCAGCGATGGTTCTCCTCCAGGCAAATCCAGGCAAAAAGCAGGGAAGTTGCAGTCGATCACGAGCAACTGCGTAAGCAAGTAGAAGGGCTTTAGCACCATCATCGCTGCTGTCCCACGCCCACTGACGAGCGGATGCATCGGTTGACTATTTATACACGGCACGCTGGTTGATGACGGTGGCGGTGCGTCTTGCTTGTCGCAGCGCGGTGGCAGCGCGCTTTCATGGTCCAACGGCGCGAAGTTCAAAGTGGCAGGACAATGACCGGCCGAGAAGAAACGGGCAGCATTTGGCAGCGATGGTTCTCCTCCAGGCAAATCCAGGCAAAAAGCAGGGAAGTTGCAGTCGATCACGAGCAACTGCGTAAGCAAGTAGAAGGGCTTTAGCACCATCATCGCTGCTGTCCCACGCCCACTGACGAGCGGATGCATCGGTTGACTATTTATACACGGCACGCTGGTTGATGACGGTGGCGGTGCGTCTTGCTTGTCGCAGCGCGGTGGCAGCGCGCTTTCATGGTCCAACGGCGCGAAGTTCAAAGTGGCAGGACAATGACCGGCCGAGAAGAAACGGGCAGCATTTGGCAGCGATGGTTCTCCTCCAGGCAAAAAGCAGGGAAGTTGCAGTCGATCACGAGCAACTGCGTAAGCAAGTAGAAGGGCTTTAGCACCATCATCGCTGCTGTCCCACGCCCACTGACGAGCGGATGCATCGGTTGACTATTTATACACGGCACGCTGGTTGATGACGGTGGCGGTGCGCCTTGCTTGTCGCAGCGCGGTGGCAGCGCGCTTTCATGGTCCAACGGCGCGAAGTTCAAAGTGGCAGGACAATGACCGGCCGAGAAGAAACGGGCAGCATTTGGCAGCGATGGTTCTCCTCCAGGCAAATCCAGGCAAAAAGCAGGGAAGTTGCAGTCGATCACGAGCAACTGCCTAAGCAAGTAGAAGGGCTTTAGCACCATCATCGCTGCTGTCCCACGC
The DNA here is from genome assembly GCF_052857255.1 of Amblyomma americanum. Taxonomy (NCBI): domain Eukaryota; kingdom Metazoa; phylum Arthropoda; class Arachnida; order Ixodida; family Ixodidae; genus Amblyomma; species Amblyomma americanum. Next base: position 15,955,365 of record NC_135497.1, on the reverse strand, counting down.
CAACTGACGAGCGGATGCATCGGTTGACTATTTATTCACGGCACGCTGGTTGATGACGGTGGCGGTGCGTCTTTCTTGTCGCAGCGCGGTGGCAGCGCGCTTTCATGGTCCAACGGCGCGAAGTTCAAAGTGGCAGGACAATGACCGGCCGAGAAGAAACGGGCAGCATTTGGCAGCGATGGTTCTCCTCCAGGCAAATCCAGGCAAAAAGCAGGGAAGTTGCAGTCGATCACGAGCAACTGCCTAAGCAAGTAGAAGGGCTTTAGCACCATCATCGCTGCTGTCCCACCCACTGACGAGCGGATGCATCAGTTGACTATTTATACACGGCACGCTGGTTGATGACGGTGGTGGTGCGTCTTGCTTGTCGCAGCGCGGTGGCAGCGCGCTTTCATGGTCCAACGGCGCGAAGTTCAAAGTGGCAGGACAATGACCGGCCGAGAAGAAACGGGCAGCATTTGGCAGCGATGGTTCTCCTCCAGGCAAAAAGCAGGGAAGTTGCAGTCGATCACGAGCAACTGCGTAAGCAAGTAGAAGGGCTTTAGCACCATCATCGCTGCTGTCCCACGCCCACTGACGAGCGGATGCATCGGTTGACTATTTATACACGGCACGCTGGTTAATGACGGTGGCGGTGCGCCTTGCTTGTCACAGCGCGGTGGCAGCGCGCTTTCATGGTCCAACGGCGCGAAGTTCAAAGTGGCAGGACAATGACCGGCCGAGTAGAAACGGGCAGCATTTGGCAGCGATGGTTCTCCTCCAGGCAAATCCAGGCAAAAAGCAGGGAAGTTGCAGTCGATCACGAGCAACTGCGTAAGCAAGTAGAAGGGCTTTAGCACCATCATCGCTGCTGTCCCACGCCCACTGACGAGCGGATGCATCGGTTGACTATTTATACACGGCACGCTGGTTGATGACGGTGGCGGTGCGTCTTGCTTGTCGCAGCGCGGTGGCAGCGCGCTTTCATGGTCCAACGGCGCGAAGTTCAAAGTGGCAGGACAATGACCGGCCGAGAAGAAACGGGCAGCATTTGGCAGCGATGGTTCTCCTCCAGGCAAATCCAGGCAAAAAGCAGGGAAGTTGCAGTCGATCACGAGCAACTGCGTAAGCAAGTAGAAGGGCTTTAGCACCATCATCGCTGCTGTCCCACGCCCACTGACGAGCGGATGCATCGGTTGACTATTTATACACGGCACGCTGGTTGATGACGGTGGCGGTGCGCCTTGCTTGTCGCAGCGCGGTGGCAGCGCGCTTTCATGGTCCAACGGCGCGAAGTTCAAAGTGGCAGGACAATGACCGGCCGAGAAGAAACGGGCAGCATTTGGCAGCGATGGTTCTACTCCAGGCAAATCCAGGCAAAAAGCAGGGAAGTTGCAGTCGATCACGAGCAACTGCCTAAGCAAGTAGAAGGGCTTTAGCACCATCATCGCTGCTGTCCCACGCCCACTGACGAGCGGATGCATCGGTTGACTATTTATACACGGCACGCTGGTTGATGACGGTGGCGGTGCGTCTTGCTTGTCGCAGCGCGGTGGCAGCGCGCTTTCATGGTCCAACGGCGCGAAGTTCAAAGTGGCAGGACAATGACCGGCCGAGAAAAAACGGGCAGCATTTGGCAGCGATGGTTCTCCTCCAGGCAAATCCAGGCAAAAAGCAGGGAAGTTGCAGTCGATCACGAGCAACTGCGTAAGCAAGTAGAAGGGCTTTAGCACCATCATCGCTGCTGTCCCACGCCCACTGACGAGCGGATGCATCGGTTGACTATTTATACACGGCACGCTGGTTGATGACGGTGGCGGTGCGTCTTGCTTGTCGCAGCGCGGTGGCAGCGCGCTTTCATGGTCCAACGGCGCGAAGTTCAAAGTGGCAGGACAATGACCGGCCGAGAAGAAACGGGCAGCATTTGGCAGCGATGGTTCTCCTCCAGGCAAAAAGCAGGGAAGTTGCAGTCGATCACGAGCAACTGCGTAAGCAAGTAGAAGGGCTTTAGCACCATCATCGCTGCTGTCCCACGCCCACTGACGAGCGGATGCATCGGTTGACTATTTATACACGGCACGCTGGTTGATGACGGTGGCGGCGCGCCTTGCTTGTCGCAGCGCGGTGGCAGCGCGCTTTCATGGTCCAACGGCGCGAAGTTCAAAGTGGCAGGACAATGACCGGCCGAGAAGAAACGGGCAGCATTTGGCAGCGATGGTTCTCCTCCAGGCAAAAAGCAGGGAAGTTGCAGTCGATCACGAGCAACTGCGTAAGCAAGTAGAAGGGCTTTAGCACCATCATCGCTGCTGTCCCACGCCCACTGACGAGCGGATGCATCGGTTGACTATTTACACACGGCACGCTGGTTGATGACGGTGGCGGTGCGTCTTGCTTGTCGCAGCGCGGTGGCAGCGCGCTTTCATGGTCCAACGGCGCGAAGTTCAAAGTGGCAGGACAATGACCGGCCGAGAAGAAACGGGCAGCATTTGGCAGCGATGGTTCTCCTCCAGGCAAAAAGCAGGGAAGTTGCAGTCGATCACGAGCAACTGCGTAAGCAAGTAGAAGGGCTTTAGCACCATCATCGCTGCTGTCCCACGCCCACTGACGAGCGGATGCATCGGTTGACTATTTATACACGGCACGCTGGTTGATGACGGTGGCGGTGCGCCTTGCTTGTCGCAGCGCGGTGGCAGCGCGCTTTCATGGTCCAACGGCGCGAAGTTCAAAGTGGCAGGACAATGACCGGCCGAGAAGAAACGGGCAGCATTTGGCAGCGATGGTTCTCCTCCAGGCAAATCCAGGCAAAAAGCAGGGAAGTTGCAGTCGATCACGAGCAACTGCGTAAGCAAGTAGAAGGGCTTTAGCACCATCATCGCTGCTGTCCCACGCCCACTGACGAGCGGATGCATCGGTTGACTATTTATACACGGCACGCTGGTTGATGACGGTGGCGGTGCGTCTTGCTTGTCGCAGCGCGGTGGCAGCGCGCTTTCATGGTCCAACGGCGCGAAGTTCAAAGTGGCAGGACAATGACCGGCCGAGAAGAAACGGGCAGCATTTGGCAGCGATGGTTCTCCTCCAGGCAAAAAGCAGGGAAGTTGCAGTCGATCACGAGCAACTGCGTAAGCAAGTAGAAGGGCTTTAGCACCATCATCGCTGCTGTCCCACGCCCACTGACGAGCGGATGCATCGGTTGACTATTTATACACGGCACGCTGGTTGATGACGGTGGCGGTGCGTCTTGCTTGTCGCAGCGCGGTGGCAGCGCGCTTTCATGGTCCAACGGCGCGAAGTTCAAAGTGGCAGGACAATGACCGGCCGAGAAGAAACGGGCAGCATTTGGCAGCGATGGTTCTCCTCCAGGCAAAAAGCAGGGAAGTTGCAGTCGATCACGAGCAACTGCGTAAGCAAGTAGAAGGGCTTTAGCACCATCATCGCTGCTGTCCCACGCCCACTGACGAGCGGATGCATCGGTTGACTATTTATACACGGCACGCTGGTTGATGACGGTGGTGGTGCGCCTTGCTTGTCGCAGCGCGGTGGCAGCGCGCTTTCATGGTCCAACGGCGCGAAGTTCAAAGTGGCAGGACAATGACCGGCCGAGAAGAAACGGGCAGCATTTGGCAGCGATGGTTCTCCTCCAGGCAAATCCAGGCAAAAAGCAGGGAAGTTGCTGTCGATCACGAGCAACTGCCTAAGCAAGTAGAAGGGCTTTAGCACCATCATCGCTGCTGTCCCACGCCCACTGACGAGCGGATGCATCGGTTGACTATTTATACACGGCACGCTGGTTGATGACGGTGGCGGTGCGTCTTGCTTGTCGCAGCTCGGTGGCAGCGCGCTTTCATGGTCCAACGGCGCGAAGTTCAAAGTGGCAGGACAATGACCGGCCGAGAAGAAACGGGCAGCATTTGGCAGCGATGGTTCTCCTCCAGGCAAATCCAGGCAAAAAGCAGGGAAGTTGCAGTCGATCACGAGCAACTGCGTAAGCAAGTAGAAGGGCTTTAGCACCATCATCGCTGCTGTCCCACGCCCACTGACGAGCGGATGCATCGGTTGACTATTTATACACAGCACGCTGGTTGATGACGGTGGCGGTGCGTCTTGCTTGTCGCAGCGCGGTGGCAGCGCGCTTTCATGGTCCAACGGCGCGAAGTTCAAAGTGGCAGGACAATGACCGGCCGAGAAGAAACGGGCAGCATTTGGCAGCGATGGTTCTCCTCCAGGCAAAAAGCAGGGAAGTTGCAGTCGATCACGAGCAACTGCGTAAGCAAGTAGAAGGGCTTTAGCACCATCATCGCTGCTGTCCCACGCCCACTGACGAGCGGATGCATCGGTTGACTATTTATACACGGCACGCTGGTTGATGACGGTGGCGGTGCGCCTTGCTTGTCGCAGCGCGGTGGCAGCGCGCTTTCATGGTCCAACGGCGCGAAGTTCAAAGTGGCAGGACAGTGACCGGCCGAGAAGAAACGGGCAGCATTTGGCAGCGATGGTTCTCCTCCAGGCAAATCCAGGCAAAAAGCAGGGAAGTTGCAGTCGATCACGAGCAACTGCCTAAGCAAGTAGAAGGGCTTTAGCACCATCATCGCTGCTGTCCCACGCCCACTGACGAGCGGATGCATCGGTTGACTATTTATACACGGCACGCTGGTTGATGACGGTGGCGGTGCGTCTTGCTTGTCGCAGCGCGGTGGCAGCGCGCTTTCATGGTCCAACGGCGCGAAGTTCAAAGTGGCAGGACAATGACCGGCCGAGAAGAAACGGGCAGCATTTGGCAGCGATGGTTCTCCTCCAGGCAAATCCAGGCAAAAAGCAGGGAAGTTGAAGTCGATCACGAGCAACTGCGTAAGCAAGTAGAAGGGCTTTAGCACCATCATCGCTGCTGTCCCACGCCCACTGACGAGCGGATGCATCGGTTGACTATACACGGCACGCTGGTTGATGACGGTGGCGGTGCGTCTTGCTTGTCGCAGCGCGGTGGCAGCGCGCTTTCATGGTCCAACGGCGCGAAGTTCAAAGTGGCAGGACAATGACCGGCCGAGAAGAAACGGGCAGCATTTGGCAGCGATGGTTCTCCTCCAGGCAAAAAGCAGGGAAGTTGCAGTCGATCACGATCAACTGCGTAAGCAAGTAGAAGGGCTTTAGCACCATCATCGCTGCTGTCCCACGCCCACTGACGAGCGGATGCATCGGTTGACTATTTATACACGGCACGCTGGTTGATGACGGTGGCGGTGCGCCTTGCTTGTCGCAGCGCGGTGGCAGCGCGCTTTCATGGTCCAACGGCGCGAAGATCAAAGTGGCAGGACAATGACCGGCCGAGTAGAAACGGGCAGCATTTGGCAGCGATGGTTCTCCTCCAGGCAAATCCAGGCAAAAAGCAGGGAAGTTGCAGTCGATCACGAGCAACTGCCTAAGCAAGTAGAAGGGCTTTAGCACCATCATCGCTGCTGTCCCACGCCCACTGACGAGCGGATGCATCGGTTGACTATTTATACACGGCACGCTGGTTGATGACGGTGGCGGTGCGTCTTGCTTGTCGCAGCGCGGTGGCAGCGCGCTTTCATGGTCCAACGGCGCGAAGTTCAAAGTGGCAGGACAATGACCGGCCGAGAAGAAACGGGCAGCATTTGGCAGCGATGGTTCTCCTCCAGGCAAAAAGCAGGGAAGTTGCAGTCGATCACGAGCAACTGCGTAAGCAAGTAGAAGGGCTTTAGCACCATCATCGCTGCTGTCCCACGCCCACTGACGAGCGGATGCATCGGTTGACTATTTATACACGGCACGCTGGTTGATGACGGTGGCGGTGCGCCTTGCTTGTCGCAGCGCGGTGGCAGCGCGCTTTCATGGTCCAACGGCGCGAAGTTCAAAGTGGCAGGACAATGACCGGCCGAGAAGAAACGGGCAGCATTTGGCTGCGATGGTTCTCCTCCAGGCAAATCCAGGCAAAAAGCAGGGAAGTTGCAGTGATCACGAGCAACTGCCTAAGCAAGTAGAAGGGCTTTAGCACCATCATCGCTGCTGTCCCACGCCCACTGACGAGCGGATGCATCGGTTGACTATTTATACACGGCACGCTGGTTGATGACGGTGGCGGTGCGTCTTGCTTGTCGCAGCGCGGTGGCAGCGCGCTTTCATGGTCCAACGGCGCGAAGTTCAAAGTGGCAGGACAATGACCGGCCGAGAAGAAACGGGCAGCATTTGGCAGCGATGGTTCTCCTCCAGGCAAATCCAGGCAAAAAGCAGGGAAGTTGCAGTCGATCACGAGCAACTGCGTAAGCAAGTAGAAGGGCTTTAGCACCATCATCGCTGCTGTCCCACGCCCACTGACGAGCGGATGCATCGGTTGACTATTTATACACGGCACGCTGGTTGATGACGGTGGCGGTGCGTCTTGCTTGTCGCAGCGCGGTGGCAGCGCGCTTTCATGGTCCAACGGCGCGAAGTTCAAAGTGGCAGGACAATGACCGGCCGAGAAGAAACGGGCAGCATTTGGCAGCGATGGTTCTCCTCCAGGCAAAAAGCAGGGAAGTTGCAGTCGATCACGAGCAACTGCGTAAGCAAGTAGAAGGGCTTTAGCACCATCATCGCTGCTGTCCCACGCCCACTGACGAGCGGATGCATCGGTTGACTATTTATACACGGCACGCTGGTTGATGACGGTGGTGGTGCGCCTTGCTTGTCGCAGCGCGGTGGCAGCGCGCTTTCATGGTCCAACGGCGCGAAGTACAAAGTGGCAGGACAATGACCGGCCGAGAAGAAACGGGCAGCATTTGGCAGCGATGGTTCTCCTCGAGGCAAAAAGCAGGGAAGTTGCAGTCGATCACGAGCAACTGCGTAAGCAAGTAGAAGGGCTTTAGCACCATCATCGCTGCTGTCCCACGCCCACTGACGAGCGGATGCATCGGTTGACTATTTATACACGGCACGCTGGTTGATGACGGTGGCGGTGCGTCTTGCTTGTCGCAGCGCGGTGGCAGCGCGCTTTCATGGTCCAACGGCGCGAAGTTCAAAGTGGCAGGACAATGACCGGCCGAGAAGAAACGGGCAGCATTTGGCAGCTATGGTTCTCCTCCAGGCAAAAAGCAGGGAAGTTGCAGTCGATCACGAGCAACTGCGTAAGCAAGTAGAAGGGCTTTAGCACCATCATCGCTGCTGTCCCACGCCCACTGACGAGAGGATGCATCGGTTGACTATTTATACACGGCACGCTGGTTGATGACGGTGGCGGTGCGCCTTGCTTGTCGCAGCGCGGTGGCAGCGCGCTTTCATGGTCCAACGGCGCGAAGTTCAAAGTGGCAGGACAATGACCGGCCGAGAAGAAACGGGCAGCATTTGGCAGCGATGGTTCTCCTCCAGGCAAATCCAGGCAAAAAGCAGGGAAGTTGCAGTCGATCACGAGCAACTGCGTAAGCAAGTAGAAGGGCTTTAGCACCATCATCGCTGCTGTCCCACGCCCACTGACGAGCGGATGCATCGGTTGACTATTTATACACGGCACGCTGGTTGATGACGGTGCGTCTTGCTTGTCGCAGCGCGGTGGCAGCGCGCTTTCATGGTCCAACGGCGCGAAGTTCAAAGTGGCAGGACAATGACCGGCCGAGAAGAAACGGGCAGCATTTGGCAGCGATGGTTCTCCTCCAGGCAAAAAGCAGGGAAGTTGCAGTCGATCACGAGCAACTGCGTAAGCAAGTAGAAGGGCTTTAGCACCATCATCGCTGCTGTCCCACGCCCACTGACGAGCGGATGCATCGGTTGACTATTTATACACGGCACGCTGGTTGATGACGGTGGCGGTGCGTCTTGCTTGTCGCAGCGCGGTGGCAGCGCGCTTTCATGGTCCAACGGCGCGAAGTTCAAAGTGGCAGGACAATGACCGGCCGAGAAGAAACGGGCAGCATTTGGCAGCGATGGTTCTCCTCCAGGCAAAAAGCAGGGAAGTTGCAGTCGATCACGAGTAACTGCGTAAGCAAGTAGAAGGGCTTTAGCACCATCATCGCTGCTGTCCCACGCCCACTGACGAGCGGATGCATCGGTTGACTATTTATACACGGCACGCTGGTTGATGACGGTGGCGGTGCGCCTTGCTTGTCACAGCGCGGTGGCAGCGCGCTTTCATGGTCCAACGGCGCGAAGTTCAAAGTGGCAGGACAATGACCGGCCGAGAAGAAACGGGCAGCATTTGGCAGCGATGGTTCTCCTCCAGGCAAATCCAGGCAAAAAGCAGGGAAGTTGCAGTCGATCACGAGCAACTGCGTAAGCAAGTAGAAGGGCTTTAGCACCATCATCGCTGCTGTCCCACGCCCACTGACGAGCGGATGCATCGGTTGACTATTTATACACGGCACGCTGGTTGATGACGGTGGCGGTGCGTCTTGCTTGTCGCAGCGCGGTGGCAGCGCGCTTTCATGGTCCAACGGCGCGAAGTTCAAAGTGGCAGGACAATGACCGGCCGAGAAGAAACGGGCAGCATTTGGCAGCGATGGTTCTCCTCCAGGCAAAAAGCAGGGAAGTTGCAGTCGATCACGAGCAACTGCGTAAGCAAGTAGAAGGGCTTTAGCACCATCATCGCTGCTGTCCCACGCCCACTGACGAGCGGATGCATCGGTTGACTATTTATACACGGCACGCTGGTTGATGACGGTGGCGGTGCGCCTTGCTTGTCGCAGCGCGGTGGCAGCGCGCTTTCATGGTCCAACGGCGCGAAGTTCAAAGCGGCAGGACAATGACCGGCCGAGAAGAAACGGGCAGCATTTGGCAGCGATGGTTCTCCTCCAGGCAAATCCAGGCAAAAAGCAGGGAAGTTGCTGTCGATCACGAGCAACTGCCTAAGCAAGTAGAAGGGCTTTAGCACCATCATCGCTGCTGTCCCACGCCCACTGACGAGCGGATGCATCGGTTGACTATTTATACACGGCACGCTGGTTGATGACGGTGGCGGTGCGTCTTGCTTGTCGCAGCGCGGTGGCAGCGCGCTTTCATGGTCCAACGGCGCGAAGTTCAAAGTGGCAGGACAATGACCGGCCGAGAAGAAACGGGCAGCATTTGGCAGCGATGGTTCTCCTCCAGGCAAAAAGCAGGGAAGTTGCAGTCGATCACGAGCAACTGCGTAAGCAAGTAGAAGGGCTTTAGCACCATCATCGCTGCTGTCCCACGCCCACTGACGAGCGGATGCATCGGTTGACTATTTATACACGGCACGCTGGTTGATGACGGTGGCGGTGCGTCTTGCTTGTCGCAGCGCGGTGGCAGCGCGCTTTCATGGTCCAACGGCGCGAAGTTCAAAGTGGCAGGACAATGACCGGCCGAGAAGAAACGGGCAGCATTTGCCAGCGATGGTTCTCCTCCAGGCAAAAAGCAGGGAAGTTGCAGTCGATCACGAGTAACTGCGTAAGCAAGTAGAAGGGCTTTAGCACCATCATCGCTGCTGTCCCACGCCCACTGACGAGCGGATGCATCGGTTGACTATTTATACACGGCACGCTGGTTGATGACGGTGGCGGTGCGCCTTGCTTGTCGCAGCGCGGTGGCAGCGTGCTTTCATGGTCCAACGGCGCGAAGTTCAAAGTGGCAGGACAATGACCGGCCGAGAAGAAACGGGCAGCATTTGGCAGCGATGGTTCTCCTCCAGGCAAAAAGCAGGGAAGTTGCAGTCGATCACGAGCAACTGCGTAAGCAAGTAGAAGGGCTTTAGCACCATCATCGCTGCTGTCCCACGCCCACTGACGAGCGGATGCATCGGTTGACTATTTATACACGGCACGCTGGTTGATGACGGTGGCGGTGCGCCTTGCTTGTCGCAGCGCGGTGGCAGCGCGCTTTCATGGTCCAACGGCGCGAAGTTCAAAGCGGCAGGACAATGACCGGCCGAGAAGAAACGGGCAGCATTTGGCAGCGATGGTTCTCCTCCAGGCAAATCCAGGCAAAAAGCAGGGAAGTTGCTGTCGATCACGAGCAACTGCCTAAGCAAGTAGAAGGGCTTTAGCACCATCATCGCTGCTGTCCCACGCCCACTGACGAGCGGATGCATCGGTTGACTATTTATACACGGCACGCTGGTTGATGACGGTGGCGGTGCGTCTTGCTTGTCGCAGCGCGGTGGCAGCGCGCTTTCATGGTCCAACGGCGCGAAGTTCAAAGTGGCAGGACAATGACCGGCCGAGAAGAAACGGGCAGCATTTGGCAGCGATGGTTCTCCTCCAGGCAAATCCAGGCAAAAAGCAGGGAAGTTGCAGTCGATCACGAGCAACTGCGTAAGCAAGTAGAAGGGCTTTAGCACCATCATCGCTGCTGTCCCACGCCCACTGACGAGCGGATGCATCGGTTGACTATTTATACACAGCACGCTGGTTGATGACGGTGGCGGTGCGTCTTGCTTGTCGCAGCGCGGTGGCAGCGCGCTTTCATGGTCCAACGGCGCGAAGTTCAAAGTGGCAGGACAATGACCGGCCGAGAAGAAACGGGCAGCATTTGGCAGCGATGGTTCTCCTCCAGGCAAAAAGCAGGGAAGTTGCAGTCGATCACGAGCAACTGCGTAAGCAAGTAGAAGGGCTTTAGCACCATCATCGCTGCTGTCCCACGCCCACTGACGAGCGGATGCATCGGTTGACTATTTATACACGGCACGCTGGTTGATGACGGTGGCGGTGCGCCTTGCTTGTCGCAGCGCGGTGGCAGCGCGCTTTCATGGTCCAACGGCGCGAAGTTCAAAGTGGCAGGACAGTGACCGGCCGAGAAGAAACGGGCAGCATTTGGCAGCGATGGTTCTCCTCCAGGCAAATCCAGGCAAAAAGCAGGGAAGTTGCAGTCGATCACGAGCAACTGCCTAAGCAAGTAGAAGGGCTTTAGCACCATCATCGCTGCTGTCCCACGCCCACTGACGAGCGGATGCATCGGTTGACTATTTATACACGGCACGCTGGTTGATGACGGTGGCGGTGCGTCTTGCTTGTCGCAGCGCGGTGGCAGCGCGCTTTCATGGTCCAACGGCGCGAAGTTCAAAGTGGCAGGACAATGACCGGCCGAGAAGAAACGGGCAGCATTTGGCAGCGATGGTTCTCCTCCAGGCAAATCCAGGCAAAAAGCAGGGAAGTTGAAGTCGATCACGAGCAACTGCGTAAGCAAGTAGAAGGGCTTTAGCACCATCATCGCTGCTGTCCCACGCCCACTGACGAGCGGATGCATCGGTTGACTATACACGGCACGCTGGTTGATGACGGTGGCGGTGCGTCTTGCTTGTCGCAGCGCGGTGGCAGCGCGCTTTCATGGTCCAACGGCGCGAAGTTCAAAGTGGCAGGACAATGACCGGCCGAGAAGAAACGGGCAGCATTTGGCAGCGATGGTTCTCCTCCAGGCAAAAAGCAGGGAAGTTGCAGTCGATCACGATCAACTGCGTAAGCAAGTAGAAGGGCTTTAGCACCATCATCGCTGCTGTCCCACGCCCACTGACGAGCGGATGCATCGGTTGACTATTTATACACGGCACGCTGGTTGATGACGGTGGCGGTGCGCCTTGCTTGTCGCAGCGCGGTGGCAGCGCGCTTTCATGGTCCAACGGCGCGAAGATCAAAGTGGCAGGACAATGACCGGCCGAGTAGAAACGGGCAGCATTTGGCAGCGATGGTTCTCCTAAAGGCAAATCCAGGCAAAAAGCAGGGAAGTTGCAGTCGATCACGAGCAACTGCCTAAGCAAGTAGAAGGGCTTTAGCACCATCATCGCTGCTGTCCCACGCCCACTGACGAGCGGATGCATCGGTTGACTATTTATACACGGCACGCTGGTTGATGACGGTGGCGGTGCGTCTTGCTTGTCGCAGCGCGGTGGCAGCGCGCTTTCATGGTCCAACGGCGCGAAGTTCAAAGTGGCAGGACAATGACCGGCCGAGAAGAAACGGGCAGCATTTGGCAGCGATGGTTCTCCTCCAGGCAAAAAGCAGGGAAGTTGCAGTCGATCACGAGCAACTGCGTAAGCAAGTAGAAGGGCTTTAGCACCATCATCGCTGCTGTCCCACGCCCACTGACGAGCGGATGCATCGGTTGACTATTTATACACGGCACGCTGGTTGATGACGGTGGCGGTGCGCCTTGCTTGTCGCAGCGCGGTGGCAGCGCGCTTTCATGGTCCAACGGCGCGAAGTTCAAAGTGGCAGGACAATGACCGGCCGAGAAGAAACGGGCAGCATTTGGCTGCGATGGTTCTCCTCCAGGCAAATCCAGGCAAAAAGCAGGGAAGTTGCAGTGATCACGAGCAACTGCCTAAGCAAGTAGAAGGGCTTTAGCACCATCATCGCTGCTGTCCCACGCCCACTGACGAGCGGATGCATCGGTTGACTATTTATACACGGCACGCTGGTTGATGACGGTGGCGGTGCGTCTTGCTTGTCGCAGCGCGGTGGCAGCGCGCTTTCATGGTCCAACGGCGCGAAGTTCAAAGTGGCAGGACAATGACCGGCCGAGAAGAAACGGGCAGCATTTGGCAGCGATGGTTCTCCTCCAGGCAAATCCAGGCAAAAAGCAGGGAAGTTGCAGTCGATCACGAGCAACTGCGTAAGCAAGTAGAAGGGCTTTAGCACCATCATCGCTGCTGTCCCACGCCCACTGACGAGCGGATGCATCGGTTGACTATTTATACACGGCACGCTGGTTGATGACGGTGGCGGTGCGTCTTGCTTGTCGCAGCGCGGTGGCAGCGCGCTTTCATGGTCCAACGGCGCGAAGTTCAAAGTGGCAGGACAATGACCGGCCGAGAAGAAACGGGCAGCATTTGGCAGCGATGGTTCTCCTCCAGGCAAAAAGCAGGGAAGTTGCAGTCGATCACGAGCAACTGCGTAAGCAAGTAGAAGGGCTTTAGCACCATCATCGCTGCTGTCCCACGCCCACTGACGAGCGGATGCATCGGTTGACTATTTATACACGGCACGCTGGTTGATGACGGTGGTGGTGCGCCTTGCTTGTCGCAGCGCGGTGGCAGCGCGCTTTCATGGTCCAACGGCGCGAAGTACAAAGTGGCAGGACAATGACCGGCCGAGAAGAAACGGGCAGCATTTGGCAGCGATGGTTCTCCTCGAGGCAAAAAGCAGGGAAGTTGCAGTCGATCACGAGCAACTGCGTAAGCAAGTAGAAGGGCTTTAGCACCATCATCGCTGCTGTCCCACGCCCACTGACGAGCGGATGCATCGGTTGACTATTTATACACGGCACGCTGGTTGATGACGGTGGCGGTGCGTCTTGCTTGTCGCAGCGCGGTGGCAGCGCGCTTTCATGGTCCAACGGCGCGAAGTTCAAAGTGGCAGGACAATGACCGGCCGAGAAGAAACGGGCAGCATTTGGCAGCTATGGTTCTCCTCCAGGCAAAAAGCAGGGAAGTTGCAGTCGATCACGAGCAACTGCGTAAGCAAGTAGAAGGGCTTTAGCACCATCATCGCTGCTGTCCCACGCCCACTGACGAGAGGATGCATCGGTTGACTATTTATACACGGCACGCTGGTTGATGACGGTGGCGGTGCGCCTTGCTTGTCGCAGCGCGGTGGCAGCGCGCTTTCATGGTCCAACGGCGCGAAGTTCAAAGTGGCAGGACAATGACCGGCCGAGAAGAAACGGGCAGCATTTGGCAGCGATGGTTCTCCTCCAGGCAAATCCAGGCAAAAAGCAGGGAAGTTGCAGTCGATCACGAGCAACTGCGTAAGCAAGTAGAAGGGCTTTAGCACCATCATCGCTGCTGTCCCACGCCCACTGACGAGCGGATGCATCGGTTGACTATTTATACACGGCACGCTGGTTGATGACGGTGCGTCTTGCTTGTCGCAGCGCGGTGGCAGCGCGCTTTCATGGTCCAACGGCGCGAAGTTCAAAGTGGCAGGACAATGACCGGCCGAGAAGAAACGGGCAGCATTTGGCAGCGATGGTTCTCCTCCAGGCAAAAAGCAGGGAAGTTGCAGTCGATCACGAGCAACTGCGTAAGCAAGTAGAAGGGCTTTAGCACCATCATCGCTGCTGTCCCACGCCCACTGACGAGCGGATGCATCGGTTGACTATTTATACACGGCACGCTGGTTGATGACGGTGGCGGTGCGTCTTGCTTGTCGCAGCGCGGTGGCAGCGCGCTTTCATGGTCCAACGGCGCGAAGTTCAAAGTGGCAGGACAATGACCGGCCGAGAAGAAACGGGCAGCATTTGGCAGCGATGGTTCTCCTCCAGGCAAAAAGCAGGGAAGTTGCAGTCGATCACGAGTAACTGCGTAAGCAAGTAGAAGGGCTTTAGCACCATCATCGCTGCTGTCCCACGCCCACTGACGAGCGGATGCATCGGTTGACTATTTATACACGGCACGCTGGTTGATGACGGTGGCGGTGCGCCTTGCTTGTCACAGCGCGGTGGCAGCGCGCTTTCATGGTCCAACGGCGCGAAGTTCAAAGTGGCAGGACAATGACCGGCCGAGAAGAAACGGGCAGCATTTGGCAGCGATGGTTCTCCTCCAGGCAAATCCAGGCAAAAAGCAGGGAAGTTGCAGTCGATCACGAGCAACTGCGTAAGCAAGTAGAAGGGCTTTAGCACCATCATCGCTGCTGTCCCACGCCCACTGACGAGCGGATGCATCGGTTGACTATTTATACACGGCACGCTGGTTGATGACGGTGGCGGTGCGTCTTGCTTGTCGCAGCGCGGTGGCAGCGCGCTTTCATGGTCCAACGGCGCGAAGTTCAAAGTGGCAGGACAATGACCGGCCGAGAAGAAACGGGCAGCATTTGGCAGCGATGGTTCTCCTCCAGGCAAAAAGCAGGGAAGTTGCAGTCGATCACGAGCAACTGCGTAAGCAAGTAGAAGGGCTTTAGCACCATCATCGCTGCTGTCCCACGCCCACTGACGAGCGGATGCATCGGTTGACTATTTATACACGGCACGCTGGTTGATGACGGTGGCGGTGCGCCTTGCTTGTCGCAGCGCGGTGGCAGCGCGCTTTCATGGTCCAACGGCGCGAAGTTCAAAGCGGCAGGACAATGACCGGCCGAGAAGAAACGGGCAGCATTTGGCAGCGATGGTTCTCCTCCAGGCAAATCCAGGCAAAAAGCAGGGAAGTTGCTGTCGATCACGAGCAACTGCCTAAGCAAGTAGAAGGGCTTTAGCACCATCATCGCTGCTGTCCCACGCCCACTGACGAGCGGATGCATCGGTTGACTATTTATACACGGCACGCTGGTTGATGACGGTGGCGGTGCGTCTTGCTTGTCGCAGCGCGGTGGCAGCGCGCTTTCATGGTCCAACGGCGCGAAGTTCAAAGTGGCAGGACAATGACCGGCCGAGAAGAAACGGGCAGCATTTGGCAGCGATGGTTCTCCTCCAGGCAAATCCAGGCAAAAAGCAGGGAAGTTGCAGTCGATCACGAGCAACTGCGTAAGCAAGTAGAAGGGCTTTAGCACCATCATCGCTGCTGTCCCACGCCCACTGACGAGCGGATGCATCGGTTGACTATTTATACACGGCACGCTGGTTGATGACGGTGGCGGTGCGTCTTGCTGGTCGCAGCGCGGTGGCAGCGCGCTTTCATGGTCCAACGGCGCGAAGTTCAAAGTGGCAGGACAATGACCGGCCGAGAAGAAACGGGCAGCATTTGGCAGCGATGGTTCTCCTCCAGGCAAATCCAGGCAAAAAGCAGGGAAGTTGCAGTCGATCACCAGCAACTGCCTAAGCAAGTAGAAGGGCTTTAGCACCATCATCGCTGGTGTCCCACGCCCACTGACGAGCGGATGCATCGGTTGACTATTTATACACGGCACGCTGGTTGATGACGGTGGCGGTGCGTCTTGCTTGTCGCAGCGCGGTGGCAGCGCGCTTTCATGGTCCAACGGCGCGAAGTTCAAAGTGGCAGGACAATGACCGGCCGAGAAGAAACGGGCAGCATTTGGCAGCGATGGTTCTCCTCCAGGCAAAAAGCAGGGAAGTTGCAGTCGATCACGAGCAACTGCGTAAGCAAGTAGAAGGGCTTTAGCACCATCATCGCTGCTGTCCCACGCCCACTGACGAGCGGATGCATCGGTTGACTATTTATACACGGCACGCTGGTTGATGACGGTGGCGGTGCGCCTTGCTTGTCACAGCGCGGTGGCAGCGCGCTTTCATGGTCCAACGGCGCGAAGTTCAAAGTGGCAGGACAATGACCGGCCGAGAAGAAACGGGCAGCATTTGGCAGCGATGGTTCTCCTCCAGGCAAATCCAGGCAAAAAGCAGGGAAGTTGCAGTCGATCACGAGCAACTGCGTAAGCAAGTAGAAGGGCTTTAGCACCATCATCGCTGCTGTCCCACGCCCACTGACGAGCGGATGCATCGGTTGACTATTTATACACGGCACGCTGGTTGATGACGGTGGCGGTGCGTCTTGCTTGTCGCAGCGCGGTGGCAGCGCGCTTTCATGGTCCAACGGCGCGAAGTTCAAAGTGGCAGGACAATGACCGGCCGAGAAGAAACGGGCAGCATTTGGCAGCGATGGTTCTCCTCCAGGCAAAAAGCAGGGAAGTTGCAGTCGATCACGAGCAACTGCGTAAGCAAGTAGAAGGGCTTTAGCACCATCATCGCTGCTGTCCCACGCCCACTGACGAGCGGATGCATCGGTTGACTATTTATACACGGCACGCTGGTTGATGACGGTGGCGGTGCGCCTTGCTTGTCGCAGCGCGGTGGCAGCGCGCTTTCATGGTCCAACGGCGCGAAGTTCAAAGCGGCAGGACAATGACCGGCCGAGAAGAAACGGGCAGCATTTGGCAGCGATGGTTCTCCTCCAGGCAAATCCAGGCAAAAAGCAGGGAAGTTGCTGTCGATCACGAGCAACTGCCTAAGCAAGTAGAAGGGCTTTAGCACCATCATCGCTGCTGTCCCACGCCCACTGACGAGCGGATGCATCGGTTGACTATTTATACACGGCACGCTGGTTGATGACGGTGGCGGTGCGTCTTGCTTGTCGCAGCGCGGTGGCAGCGCGCTTTCATGGTCCAACGGCGCGAAGTTCAAAGTGGCAGGACAATGACCGGCCGAGAAGAAACGGGCAGCATTTGGCAGCGATGGTTCTCCTCCAGGCAAATCCAGGCAAAAAGCAGGGAAGTTGCAGTCGATCACGAGCAACTGCGTAAGCAAGTAGAAGGGCTTTAGCACCATCATCGCTGCTGTCCCACGCCCACTGACGAGCGGATGCATCGGTTGACTATTTATACACGGCACGCTGGTTGATGACGGTGGCGGTGCGTCTTGCTGGTCGCAGCGCGGTGGCAGCGCGCTTTCATGGTCCAACGGCGCGAAGTTCAAAGTGGCAGGACAATGACCGGCCGAGAAGAAACGGGCAGCATTTGGCAGCGATGGTTCTCCTCCAGGCAAATCCAGGCAAAAAGCAGGGAAGTTGCAGTCGATCACGAGCAACTGCCTAAGCAAGTAGAAGGGCTTTAGCACCATCATCGCTGGTGTCCCACGCCCACTGACGAGCGGATGCATCGGTTGACTATTTATACACGGCACGCTGGTTGATGACGGTGGCGGTGCGTCTTGCTTGTCGCAGCGCGGTGGCAGCGCGCTTTCATGGTCCAACGGCGCGAAGTTCAAAGTGGCAGGACAATGACCGGCCGAGAAGAAACGGGCAGCATTTGGCAGCGATGGTTCTCCTCCAGGCAAAAAGCAGGGAAGTTGCAGTCGATCACGAGCAACTGCGTAAGCAAGTAGAAGGGCTTTAGCACCATCATCGCTGCTGTCCCACGCCCACTGACGAGCGGATGCATCGGTTGACTATTTATACACGGCACGCTGGTTGATGACGGTGGCGGTGCGCCTTGCTTGTCGCAGCGCGGTGGCAGCGCGCTTTCATGGTCCAACGGCGCGAAGTTCAAAGCGGCAGGACAATGACCGGCCGAGAAGAAACGGGCAGCATTTGGCAGCGATGGTTCTCCTCCAGGCAAATCCAGGCAAAAAGCAGGGAAGTTGCAGTCGATCACGAGCAACTGCGTAAGCAAGTAGAAGGGCTTTAGCACCATCATCGCTGCTGTCCCACGCCCACTGACGAGCGGATGCATCGGTTGACTATTTATACACGGCACGCTGGTTGATGACGGTGGCGGTGCGTCTTGCTTGTCGCAGCGCGGTGGCAGCGCGCTTTCATGGTCCAACGGCGCGAAGTTCAAAGTGGCAGGACAATGACCGGCCGAGAAGAAACGGGCAGCATTTGGCAGCGATGGTTCTCCTCCAGGCAAAAAGCAGGGAAGTTGCAGTCGATCACGAGCAACTGCGTAAGCAAGTAGAAGGGCTTTAGCACCATCATCGCTGCTGTCCCACGCCCACTGACGAGCGGATGCATCGGTTGACTATTTATACACGGCACGCTGGTTGATGACGGTGGCGGTGCGTCTTGCTTGTCGCAGCGCGGTGGCAGCGCGCTTTCATGGTCCAACGGCGCGAAGTTCAAAGTGGCAGGACAATGACCGGCCGAGAAGAAACGGGCAGCATTTGCCAGCGATGGTTCTCCTCCAGGCAAAAAGCAGGGAAGTTGCAGTCGATCACGAGTAACTGCGTAAGCAAGTAGAAGGGCTTTAGCACCATCATCGCTGCTGTCCCACGCCCACTGACGAGCGGATGCATCGGTTGACTATTTATACACGGCACGCTGGTTGATGACGGTGGCGGTGCGCCTTGCTTGTCGCAGCGCGGTGGCAGCGTGCTTTCATGGTCCAACGGCGCGAAGTTCAAAGTGGCAGGACAATGACCGGCCGAGAAGAAACGGGCAGCATTTGGCAGCGATGGTTCTCCTCCAGGCAAAAAGCAGGGAAGTTGCAGTCGATCACGAGCAACTGCGTAAGCAAGTAGAAGGGCTTTAGCACCATCATCGCTGCTGTCCCACGCCCACTGACGAGCGGATGCATCGGTTGACTATTTATACACGGCACGCTGGTTGATGACGGTGGCGGTGCGCCTTGCTTGTCGCAGCGCGGTGGCAGCGCGCTTTCATGGTCCAACGGCGCGAAGTTCAAAGCGGCAGGACAATGACCGGCCGAGAAGAAACGGGCAGCATTTGGCAGCGATGGTTCTCCTCCAGGCAAATCCAGGCAAAAAGCAGGGAAGTTGCTGTCGATCACGAGCAACTGCCTAAGCAAGTAGAAGGGCTTTAGCACCATCATCGCTGCTGTCCCACGCCCACTGACGAGCGGATGCATCGGTTGACTATTTATACACGGCACGCTGGTTGATGACGGTGGCGGTGCGTCTTGCTTGTCGCAGCGCGGTGGCAGCGCGCTTTCATGGTCCAACGGCGCGAAGTTCAAAGTGGCAGGACAATGACCGGCCGAGAAGAAACGGGCAGCATTTGGCAGCGATGGTTCTCCTCCAGGCAAATCCAGGCAAAAAGCAGGGAAGTTGCAGTCGATCACGAGCAACTGCGTAAGCAAGTAGAAGGGCTTTAGCACCATCATCGCTGCTGTCCCACGCCCACTGACGAGCGGATGCATCGGTTGACTATTTATACACGGCACGCTGGTTGATGACGGTGGCGGTGCGTCTTGCTGGTCGCAGCGCGGTGGCAGCGCGCTTTCATGGTCCAACGGCGCGAAGTTCAAAGTGGCAGGACAATGACCGGCCGAGAAGAAACGGGCAGCATTTGGCAGCGATGGTTCTCCTCCAGGCAAATCCAGGCAAAAAGCAGGGAAGTTGCAGTCGATCACGAGCAACTGCCTAAGCAAGTAGAAGGGCTTTAGCACCATCATCGCTGCTGTCCCACGCCCACTGACGAGCGGATGCATCGGTTGACTATTTATACACGGCACGCTGGTTGATGACGGTGGCGGTGCGTCTTGCTTGTCGCAGCGCGGTGGCAGCGCGCTTTCATGGTCCAACGGCGCGAAGTTCAAAGTGGCAGGACAATGACCGGCCGAGAAGAAACGGGCAGCATTTGGCAGCGATGGTTCTCCTCCGGGCAAAAAGCAGGGAAGTTGCAGTCGATCACGAGCAACTGCGTAAGCAAGTAGAAGGGCTTTAGCACCATCATCGCTGCTGTCCCACGCCCACTGACGAGCGGATGCATCGGTTGACTATTTATACACGGCACGCTGGTTGATGACGGTGGCGGTGCGCCTTGCTTGTCGCAGCGCGGTGGCAGCGCGCTTTCATGGTCCAACGGCGCGAAGTTCAAAGCGGCAGGACAATGACCGGCCGAGAAGAAACGGGCAGCATTTGGCAGCGATGGTTCTCCTCCAGGCAAATCCAGGCAAAAAGCAGGTAAGTTGCAGTCGATCACGAGCAACTGCGTAAGCAAGTAGAAGGGCTTTAGCACCATCATCGCTGCTGTCCCACGCCCACTGACGAGCGGATGCATCGGTTGACTATTTATACACGGCACGCTGGTTGATGACGGTGGCGGTGCGTCTTGCTTGTCGCAGCGCGGTGGCAGCGCGCTTTCATGGTCCAACGGCGCGAAGTTCAAAGTGGCAGGACAATGACCGGCCGAGAAGAAACGGGCAGCATTTGGCAGCGATGGTTCTCCTCCAGGCAAATCCAGGCAAAAAGCAGGGAAGTTGCAGTCGATCACGAGCAACTGCGTAAGCAAGTAGAAGGGCTTTAGCACCATCATCGCTGCTGTCCCACGCCCACTGACGAGCGGATGCATCGGTTGACTATTTATACACGGCACGCTGGTTGATGACGGTGGCGGTGCGTCTTGCTTGTCGCAGCGCGGTGGCAGCGCGCTTTCATGGTCCAACGGCGCGAAGTTCAAAGTGGCAGGACAATGACCGGCCGAGAAGAAACGGGCAGCATTTGGCAGCGATGGTTCTCCTCCAGGCAAATCCAGGCAAAAAGCAGGGAAGTTGCAGTCGATCACGAGCAACTGCGTAAGCAAGTAGAAGGGCTTTAGCACCATCATCGCTGCTGTCCCACGCCCACTGACGAGCGGATGCATCGGTTGACTATTTATACACGGCACGCTGGTTGATGACGGTGGCGGTGCGTCTTGCTTGTCGCAGCGCGGTGGCAGCGCGCTTTCATGGTCCAACGGCGCGAAGTTCAAAGTGGCAGGACAATGACCGGCCGAGAAGAAACGGGCAGCATTTGGCAGCGATGGTTCTCCTCCAGGCAAATCCAGGCAAAAAGCAGGGAAGTTGCAGTCGATCACGAGCAACTGCGTAAGCAAGTAGAAGGGCTTTAGCACCATCATCGCTGCTGTCCCACGCCCACTGACGAGCGGATGCATCGGTTGACTATTTATACACGGCACGCTGGTTGATGACGGTGGCGGTGCGCCTTGCTTGTCGCAGCGCGGTGGCAGCGCGCTTTCATGGTCCAACGGCGCGAAGTTCAAAGTGGCAGGACAATGACCGGCCGAGAAGAAACGGGCAGCATTTGGCAGCGATGGTTCTCCTCCAGGCAAATCCAGGCAAAAAGCAGGGAAGTTGCAGTCGATCACGAGCAACTGCCTAAGCAAGTAGAAGGGCTTTAGCACCATCATCGCTGCTGTCCCACGCCCACTGACGAGCGGATGCATCGGTTGACTATTTATACACGGCACGCTGGTTGATGACGGTGGCGGTGCGTCTTGCTTGTCGCAGCGCGGTGGCAGCGCGCTTTCATGGTCCAACGGCGCGAAGTTCAAAGTGGCAGGACAATGACCGACCGAGAAGAAACGGGCAGCATTTGGCAGCGATGGTTCTCCTCCAGGCAAAAAGCAGGGAAGTTGCAGCTGATCACGAGCAACTGCGTAAGCAAGTAGAAGGGCTTTAGCACCATCATCGCTGCTGTCCCACGCCCACTGACGAGCGGATGCATCGGTTGACTATTTATACACGGCACGCTGGTTGATGACGGTGGCGGTGCGCCTTGCTTGTCGCAGCGCGGTGGCAGCGCGCTTTCATGGTCCAACGGCGCGAAGTTCAAAGTGGCAGGACAATGACCGGCCGAGAAGAAACGGGCAGCATTTGGCAGCGATGGTTCTCCTCCAGGCAAATCCAGGCAAAAAGCAGGGAAGTTGCTGTCGATCACGAGCAACTGCCTAAGCAAGTAGAAGGGCTTTAGCACCATCATCGCTGCTGTCCCACGCCCACTGACGAGCGGATGCATCGGTTGACTATTTATACACGGCACGCTGGTTGATGACGGTGGCGGTGCGTCTTGCTTGTCGCAGCGCGGTGGCAGCGCGCTTTCATGGTCCAACGGCGCGAAGTTCAAAGTGGCAGGACAATGACCGGCCGAGAAGAAAGGGGCAGCATTTGGCAGCGATGGTTCTCCTCCAGGCAAAAAGCAGGGAAGTTGCAGTCGATCACGAGCAACTGCGTAAGCAAGTAGAAGGGCTTTAGCACCATCATCGCTGCTGTCCCACGCCCACTGACGAGCGGATGCATCGGTTGACTATTTATACACGGCACGCTGGTTGATGACGGTGGCGGTGCGTCTTGCTTGTCGCAGCGCGGTGGCAGCGCGCTTTCATGGTCCAACGGCGCTAAGTTCAAAGTGGCAGGACAATGACCGGCCGAGAAGAAACGGGCAGCATTTGGCAGCGATGGTTCTCCTCCAGGCAAATCCAGGCAAAAAGCAGGGAAGTTGCAGTCGATCACGAGCAACTGCCTAAGCAAGTAGAAGGGCTTTAGCACCATCATCGCTGCTGTCCCACGCCCACTGACGAGCGGATGCATCGGTTTACTATTTATACACGGCACGCTGATTGATGACGGTGGCGGTGCGTCTTGCTTGTCGCAGCGCGGTGGCAGCGCGCTTTCATGGTCCAACGGCGCGAAGTTCAAAGTGGCAGGACAATGACCGGCCGAGAAGAAACGGGCAGCATTTGGCAGCGATGGTTCTCCTCCAGGCAAATCCAGGCAAAAAGCAGGGAAGTTGCAGTCGATCACGAGCAACTGCGTAAGCAAGTAGAAGGGCTTTAGCACCATCATCGCTGCTGTCCCACGCCCACTGACGAGCGGATGCATCGGTTGACTATTTATACACGGCACGCTGGTTGATGACGGTGGCGGTGCGTCTTGCTTGTCGCAGCGCGGTGGCAGCGCGCTTTCATGGTCCAACGGCGCGAAGTTCAAAGTGGCAGGACAATGACCGGCCGAGAAGAAACGGGCAGCATTTGGCAGCGATGGTTCTCCTCCAGGCAAATCCAGGCAAAAAGCAGGGAAGTTGCAGTCGATCACGAGCAACTGCGTAAGCAAGTAGAAGGGCTTTAGCACCATCATCGCTGCTGTCCCACGCCCACTGACGAGCGGATGCATCGGTTGACTATTTATACACGGCACGCTGGTTGATGACGGTGGCGGTGCGTCTTGCTGGTCGCAGCGCGGTGGCAGCGCGCTTTCATGGTCCAACGGCGCGAAGTTCAAAGTGGCAGGACAATGACCGGCCGAGAAGAAACGGGCAGCATTTGGCAGCGATGGTTCTCCTCCAGGCAAATCCAGGCAAAAAGCAGGGAAGTTGCAGTCGATCACGAGCAACTGCCTAAGCAAGTAGAAGGGCTTTAGCACCATCATCGCTGCTGTCCCACGCCCACTGACGAGCGGATGCATCGGTTGACTATTTATACACGGCACGCTGGTTGATGACGGTGGCGGTGCGTCTTGCTTGTCGCAGCGCGGTGGCAGCGCGCTTTCATGGTCCAACGGCGCGAAGTTCAAAGTGGCAGGACAATGACCGGCCGAGAAGAAACGGGCAGCATTTGGCAGCGATGGTTCTCCTCCAGGCAAATCCAGGCAAAAAGCAGGGAAGTTGCAGTCGATCACGAGCAACTGCGTAAGCAAGAAAGAGGGCTTTAGCACCATCATCGCTGCTGTCCCACGCCCACTGACGAGCGGATGCATCGGTTGACTATTTATACACGGCACGCTGGTTGATGACGGTGGCGGTGCGTCTTGCTTGTCGCAGCGCGGTGGCAGCGCGCTTTCATGGTCCAACGGCGCGAAGTTCAAAGTGGCAGGACAATGACCGGCCGAGAAGAAACGGGCAGCATTTGGCAGCGATGGTTCTCCTCCAGGCAAATCCAGGCAAAAAGCAGGGAAGTTGCAGTCGATCACGAGCAACTGCGTAAGCAAGTAGAAGGGCTTTAGCACCATCATCGCTGCTGTCCCACGCCCACTGACGAGCGGATGCATCGGTTGACTATTTATACACGGCACGCTGGTTGATGACGGTGGCGGTGCGTCTTGCTTGTCGCAGCGCGGTGGCAGCGCGCTTTCATGGTCCAACGGCGCGAAGTTCAAAGTGGCAGGACAATGACCGGCCGAGAAGAAACGGGCAGCATTTGGCAGCGATGGTTCTCCTCCAGGCAAAAAGCAGGGAAGTTGCAGTCGATCACGAGCAACTGCGTAAGCAAGTAGAAGGGCTTTAGCACCATCATCGCTGCTGTCCCACGCCCACTGACGAGCGGATGCATCGGTTGACTATTTATACACGGCACGCTGGTTGATGACGGTGGCGGTGCGCCTTGCTTGTCGCAGCGCGGTGGCAGCGCGCTTTCATGGTCCAACGGCGCGAAGTTCAAAGTGGCAGGACAATGACCGGCCGAGAAGAAACGGGCAGCATTTGCCAGCGATGGTTCTCCTCCAGGCAAATCCAGGCAAAAAGCAGGGAAGTTGCTGTCGATCACGAGCAACTGCCTAAGCAAGTAGAAGGGCTTTAGCACCATCATCGCTGCTGTCCCACGCCCACTGACGAGCGGATGCATCGGTTGACTATTTATACACGGCACGCTGGTTGATGACGGTGGCGGTGCGTCTTGCTGGTCGCAGCGCGGTGGCAGCGCGCTTTCATGGTCCAACGGCGCGAAGTTCAAAGTGGCAGGACAATGACCGGCCGAGAAGAAACGGGCAGCATTTGGCAGCGATGGTTCTCCTCCAGGCAAATCCAGGCAAAAAGCAGGGAAGTTGCAGTCGATCACGAGCAACTGCGTAAGCAAGTAGAAGGGCTTTAGCACCATCATCGCTGCTGTCCCACGCCCACTGACGAGCGGATGCATCGGTTGACTATTTATACACGGCACGCTGGTTGATGACGGTGGCGGTGCCTCTTGCTTGTCGCAGCGCGGTGGCAGCGCGCTTTCATGGTCCAACGGCGCGAAGTTCAAAGTGGCAGGACAATGACCGGCCGAGAAGAAACGGGCAGCATTTGGCAGCGATGGTTCTCCTCCAGGCAAAAAGCAGGGAAGTTGCAGTCGATCACGAGCAACTGCGTAAGCAAGTAGAAGGGCTTTAGCACCATCATCGCTGCTGTCCCACGCCCACTGACGAGCGGATGCATCGGTTGACTATTTATACACGGCACGCTGGTTGATGACGGTGGCGGAGCGCCTTGCTTGTCGCAGCGCGGTGGCAGCGCGCTTTCATGGTCCAACGGCGCGAAGTTCAAAGTGGCAGGACAATGACCGGCCGAGAAGAAACGGGCAGCATTTGGCAGCGATGGTTCTCCTCCAGGCAAAAAGCAGGGAAGTTGCAGTCGATCACGAGCAACTGCGTAAGCAAGTAGAAGGGCTTTAGCACCATCATCGCTGCTGTCCCACGCCCACTGACGAGCGGATGCATCGGTTGACTATTTATACACGGCACGCTGGTTGATGACGGTGGCGGTGCGCCTTGCTTGTCGCAGCGCGGTGGCAGCGCGCTTTCATGGTCCAACGGCGCGAAGTTCAAAGTGGCAGGACAATGACCGGCCGAGAAGAAACGGGCAGCATTTGCCAGCGATGGTTCTCCTCCAGGCAAATCCAGGCAAAAAGCAGGGAAGTTGCTGTCGATCACGAGCAACTGCCTAAGCAAGTAGAAGGGCTTTAGCACCATCATCGCTGCTGTCCCACGCCCACTGACGAGCGGATGCATCGGTTGACTATTTATACACGGAACGCTGGTTGATGACGGTGGCGGTGCATCGGTTGACTATTTATACACGGCACGCTGGTTGATGACGGTGGCGGTGCGCCTTGCTTGTCGCAGCGCGGTGGCAGCGCGCTTTCATGGTCCAACGGCGCGAAGTTCAAAGTGGCAGGACAATGACCGGCCGAGAAGAAACGGGCAGCATTTGGCAGCGATGGTTCTCCTCCAGGCAAATCCAGGCAAAAAGCAGGGAAGTTGCTGTCGATCACGAGCAACTGCCTAAGCAAGTAGAAGGGCTTTAGCACCATCATCGCTGCTGTCCCACGCCCACTGACGAGCGGATGCATCGGTTGACCATTTATACACGGCACGCTGGTTGATGACGGTGGCGGTGCGTCTTGCTTGTCGCAGCGCGGTGGCAGCGCGCTTTCATGGTCCAACGGCGCGAAGTTCAAAGTGGCAGGACAATGACCGGCCGAGAAGAAACGGGCAGCATTTGGCAGCGATGGTTCTCCTCCAGGCAAAAAGCAGGGAAGTTGCAGTCGATCACGAGCAACTGCGTAAGCAAGTAGAAGGGCTTTAGCACCATCATCGCTGCTGTCCCACGCCCACTGACGAGCGGATGCATCGGTTGACTATTTATACACGGCACGCTGGTTGATGACGGTGGCGGTGCGTCTTGCTTGTCGCAGCGCGGTGGCAGCGCGCTTTCATGGTCCAACGGCGCGAAGTTCAAAGTGGCAGGACAATGACCGGCCGAGAAGAAACGGGCAGCATTTGGCAGCGATGGTTCTCCTCCAGGCAAATCCAGGCAAAAAGCAGGGAAGTTGCAGTCGATCACGAGCAACTGCCTAAGCAAGTAGAAGGGCTTTAGCACCATCATCGCTGCTGTCCCACGCCCACTGACGAGCGGATGCATCGGTTGACTATTTATACACGGCACGCTGGTTGATGACGGTGGCGGTGCGTCTTGCTTGTCGCAGCGCGGTGGCAGCGCGCTTTCATGGTCCAACGGCGCGAAGTTCAAAGTGGCAGGACAATGACCGGCCGAGAAGAAACGGGCAGCATTTGGCAGCGATGGTTCTCCTCCAGGCAAATCCAGGCAAAAAGCAGGGAAGTTGCAGTCGATCACGAGCAACTGCGTACGCAAGTAGAAGGGCTTTAGCACCATCATCGCTGCTGTCCCACGCCCACTGACGAGCGGATGCATCGGTTGACTATTTATACACGGCACGCTGGTTGATGACGGTGGCGGTGCGCCTTGCTTGTCGCAGCGCGGTGGCAGCGCGCTTTCATGGTCCAACGGCGCGAAGTTCAAAGTGGCAGGACAATGACCGGCCGAGAAGAAACGGGCAGCATTTGGCAGCGATGGTTCTCCTCCAGGCAAATCCAGGCAAAAAGCAGGGAAGTTGCAGTCGATCACGAGCAACTGCCTAAGCAAGTAGAAGGGCTTTAGCACCATCATCGCTGCTGTCCCACGCCCACTGACGAGCGGATGCATCGGTTGACTATTTATACACGGCACGCTGGTTGATGACGGTGGCGGTGCGTCTTGCTTGTCGCAGCGCGGTGGCAGCGCGCTTTCATGGTCCAACGGCGTGAAGGTCAAAGTGGCAGGACAATGACCGGCCGAGAAGAAACGGGCAGCATTTGGCAGCGATGGTTCTCCTCCAGGCAAATCCAGGCAAAAAGCAGGGAAGTTGCAGTCGATCACGAGCAACTGCCTAAGCAAGTAGAAGGGCTTTAGCACCATCATCGCTGCTGTCCCACGCCCACTGACGAGCGGATGCATCGGTTGACTATTTATACACGGCACGCTGGTTGATGACGGTGGCGGTGCGTCTTGCTTGTCGCAGCGTGGCGGCAGCGCGCTTTCATGGTCCAACGGCGCGAAGTTCAAAGTGGCAGGACAATGACCGGCCGAGAAGAAACGGGCAGCATTTGGCAGCGATGGTTCTCCTCCAGGCAAAAAGCAGGGAAGTTGCAGTCGATCACGAGCAACTGCGTAAGCAAGTAGAAGGGCTTTAGCACCATCATCGCTGCTGTCCCACGCCCACTGACGAGCGGATGCATCGGTTGACTATTTATACACGGCACGCTGGTTGATGACGGTGGCGGTGCGCCTTGCTTGTCGCAGCGCGGTGGCAGCGCGCTTTCATGGTCCAACGGCGCGAAGTTCAAAGTGGCAGGACAATGACCGGCCGAGTAGAAACGGGCAGCATTTGGCAGCGATGGTTCTCCTCCAGGCAAATCCAGGCAAAAAGCAGGGAAGTTGCAGTCGATCACGAGCAACTGCGTAAGCAAGTAGAAGGGCTTTAGCACCATCATCGCTGCTGTCCCACGCCCACTGACGAGCGGATGCATCGGTTGACTATTTATACACGGCACGCTGGTTGATGACGGTGGCGGTGCGTCTTGCTTGTCGCAGCGCGGTGGCAGCGCGCTTTCATGGTCCAACGGCGCGAAGTTCAAAGTGGCAGGACAATGACCGGCCGAGAAGAAACGGGCAGCATTTGGCAGCGATGGTTCTCCTCCAGGCAAAAAGCAGGGAAGTTGCAGTCGATCACGAGCAACTGCGTAAGCAAGTAGAAGGGCTTTAGCACCATCATCGCTGCTGTCCCACGCCCACTGACGAGCGGATGCATCGGTTGACTATTTATACACGGCACGCTGGTTGATGACGGTGGCGGTGCGCCTTGCTTGTCGCAGCGCGGTGGCAGCGCGCTTTCATGGTCCAACTGCGCGAAGTTCAAAGTGGCAGGACAATGACCGGCCGAGAAGAAACGGGCAGCATTTGGCAGCGATGGTTCTCCTCCAGGCAAATCCAGGCAAAAAGCAGGGAAGTTGCAGTCGATCACGAGCAACTGCCTAAGCAAGTAGAAGGGCTTTAGCACCATCATCGCTGCTGTCCCACGCCCACTGACGAGCGGATGCATCGGTTGACTATTTATACACGGCACGCTGGTTGATGACGGTGGCGGTGCGTCTTGCTTGTCGCAGCGCGGTGGCAGCGCGCTTTCATGGTCCAACGGCGCGAAGTTCAAAGTGGCAGGACAATGACCGGCCGAGAAGAAACGGGCAGCATTTGGCAGCGATGGTTCTCCTCCAGGCAAATCCAGGCAAAAAGCAAGGAAGTTGCAGTCGATCACGAGCAACTGCGTAAGCAAGTAGAAGGGCTTTAGCACCATCATCGCTGCTGTCCCACGCCCACTGACGAGCGGATGCATCGGTTGACTATTTATACACGGCACGCTGGTTGATGACGGTGGCGGTGCGTCTTGCTTGTCGCAGCGTGGCGGCAGCGCGCTTTCATGGTCCAACGGCGCGAAGTTCAAAGTGGCAGGACAATGACCGGCCGAGAAGAAACGGGCAGCATTTGGCAGCGATGGTTCTCCTCCAGGCAAAAAGCAGGGAAGTTGCAGTCGATCACGAGCAACTGCGTAAGCAAGTAGAAGGGCTTTAGCACCATCATCGCTGCTGTCCCACGCCCACTGACGAGCGGATGCATCGGTTGACTATTTATACACGGCACGCTGGTTGATGACGGTGGCGGTGCGCCTTGCTTGTCGCAGCGCGGTGGCAGCGCGCTTTCATGGTCCAACGGCGCGAAGTTCAAAGTGGCAGGACAATGACCGGCCGAGTAGAAACGGGCAGCATTTGGCAGCGATGGTTCTCCTCCAGGCAAATCCAGGCAAAAAGCAGGGAAGTTGCAGTCGATCACGAGCAACTGCGTAAGCAAGTAGAAGGGCTTTAGCACCATCATCGCTGCTGTCCCACGCCCACTGACGAGCGGATGCATCGGTTGACTATTTATACACGGCACGCTGGTTGATGACGGTGGCGGTGCGTCTTGCTTGTCGCAGCGCGGTGGCAGCGCGCTTTCATGGTCCAACGGCGCGAAGTTCAAAGTGGCAGGACAATGACCGGCCGAGAAGAAACGGGCAGCATTTGGCAGCGATGGTTCTCCTCCAGGCAAAAAGCAGGGAAGTTGCAGTCGATCACGAGCAACTGCGTAAGCAAGTAGAAGGGCTTTAGCACCATCATCGCTGCTGTCCCACGCCCACTGACGAGCGGATGCATCGGTTGACTATTTATACACGGCACGCTGGTTGATGACGGTGGCGGTGCGCCTTGCTTGTCGCAGCGCGGTGGCAGCGCGCTTTCATGGTCCAACTGCGCGAAGTTCAAAGTGGCAGGACAATGACCGGCCGAGAAGAAACGGGCAGCATTTGGCAGCGATGGTTCTCCTCCAGGCAAATCCAGGCAAAAAGCAGGGAAGTTGCAGTCGATCACGAGCAACTGCCTAAGCAAGTAGAAGGGCTTTAGCACCATCATCGCTGCTGTCCCACGCCCACTGACGAGCGGATGCATCGGTTGACTATTTATACACGGCACGCTGGTTGATGACGGTGGCGGTGCGTCTTGCTTGTCGCAGCGCGGTGGCAGCGCGCTTTCATGGTCCAACGGCGCGAAGTTCAAAGTGGCAGGACAATGACCGGCCGAGAAGAAACGGGCAGCATTTGGCAGCGATGGTTCTCCTCCAGGCAAATCCAGGCAAAAAGCAAGGAAGTTGCAGTCGATCACGAGCAACTGCGTAAGCAAGTAGAAGGGCTTTAGCACCATCATCGCTGCTGTCCCACGCCCACTGACGAGCGGATGCATCGGTTTACTATTTATACACGGCAGGCTGGTTGATGACGGTGGCGGTGCGTCTTGCTTGTCGCAGCGCGGTGACAGCGCGCTTTCATGGTCCAACGGCGCGAAGTTCAAAGTGGCAGGACAATGACCGGCCGAGAAGAAACGGGCAGCATTTGGCAGCGATGGTTCTCCTCCAGGCAAAAAGCAGGGAAGTTGCAGTCGATCACGAGCAACTGCGTAAGCAAGTAGAAGGGCTTTAGCACCATCATCGCTGCTGTCCCACGCCCACTGACGAGCGGATGCATCGGTTGACTATTTATACACGGCACGCTGGTTGATGACGGTGGCGGTGCGCCTTGCTTGTCGCAGCGCGGTGGCAGCGCGCTTTCATGGTCCAACGGCGCGAAGTTCAAAGTGGCAGGACAATGACCGGCCGAGAAGAAACGGGCAGCATTTGGCAGCGATGGTTCTCCTCCAGGCAAAAAGCAGGGAAGTTGCAGTCGATCACGAGCAACTGCGTAAGCAAGTAGAAGGGCTTTAGCACCATCATCGCTGCTGTCCCACGCCCACTGACGAGCGGATGCATCGGTTGACTATTTATACACGGCACGCTGGTTGATGACGGTGGCGGTGCGTCTTGCTTGTCGCAGCGCGGTGGCAGCGCGCTTTCATGGTCCAACGGCGCGAAGTTCAAAGTGGCAGGACAATGACCGGCCGAGAAGAAACGGGCAGCATTTGGCAGCGATGATTCTCCTCCAGGCAAAAAGCAGGGAAGTTGCAGTCGATCACGAGCAACTGCGTAAGCAAGTAGAAGGGCTTTAGCACCATCATCGCTGCTGTCCCACGCCCACTGACGAGCGGATGCATCGGTTGACTATTTATACACGGCACGCTGGTTGATGACGGTGGCGGTGCGCCTTGCTTGTCGCAGCGCGGTGGCAGCGCGCTTTCATGGTCCAACGGCGCGAAGTTCAAAGTGGCAGGACAATGACCGGCCCAGAAGAAACGGGCAGCATTTGGCAGCGATGGTTCTCCTCCAGGCAAATCCAGGCAAAAAGCAGGGAAGTTGCAGTCGATCACGAGCAACTGCGTAAGCAAGTAGAAGGGCTTTAGCACCATCATCGCTGCTGTCCCACGCCCACTGACGAGCGGATGCATCGGTTGACTATTTATACACGGCACGCTGGTTGATGACGGTGGCGGTTCGTCTTGCTTGTCGCAGCGCGGTGGCAGCGCGCTTTCATGGTCCAACGGCGCGAAGTTCAAAGTGGCAGGACAATGACCGGCCGAGAAGAAACGGGCAGCATTTGGCAGCGATGGTTCTCCTCCAGGCAAAAAGCAGGGAAGTTGCAGTCGATCACGAGCAACTGCGTAAGCAAGTAGAAGGGCTTTAGCACCATCATCGCTGCTGTCCCACGCCCACTGACGAGCGGATGCATCGGTTGACTATTTATACACGGCACGCTGGTTGATGATGGTGGCGGTGCGCCTTGCTTGTCGCAGCGCGGTGGCAGCGCGCTTTCATGGTCCAACGGCGCGAGGTTCAAAGTGGCAGGACAATGACCGGCCGAGAAGAAACGGGCAGCATTTGGCAGCGATGGTTCTCCTCCAGGCAAATCCAGGCAAAAAGCAGGGAAGTTGCTGTCGATCACGAGCAACTGCCTAAGCAAGTAGAAGGGCTTTAGCACCATCATCGCTGCTGTCCCACGCCCACTGACGAGCGGATGCATCGGTTGACTATTTATACACGGCACGCTGGTTGATGACGGTGGCGGTGCGTCTTGCTTGTCGCAGCACGGTGGCAGCGCGCTTTCATAGTCCAACGGCGCGAAGTTCAAATTGGCAGGACAATGACCGGCCGAGAAGAAACGGGCAGCATTTGGCAGCGATGGTTCTCCTCCAGGCAAATCCAGGCAAAAAGCAGGGAAGTTGCAGTCGATCACGAGCAACTGCGTAAGCAAGTAGAAGGGCTTTAGCACCATCATCGCTGCTGTCCCACGCCCACTGACGAGCGGATGCATCGGTTGACTATTTATACACGGCACGCTGGTTGATGACGGTGGCGGTGCGTCTTGCTTGTCGCAGCGCGGTGGCAGCGCGCTTTCATGGTCCAACGGCGCGAAGTTCAAAGTGGCAGGACAATGACCGGCCGAGAAGAAACGGGCAGCATTTGGCAGCGATGGTTCTCCTCCAGGCAAAAAGCAGGGAAGTTGCAGTCGATCACGAGCAACTGCGTAAGCAAGTAGAAGGGCTTTAGCACCATCATCGCTGCTGTCCCACGCCCACTGACGAGCGGATGCATCGGTTGACTATTTATACACGGCACGCTGGTTGATGACGGTGGCGGTGCGCCTTGCTTGTCGCAGCGCGGTGGCAGCGCGCTTTCATGGTCCAACGGCGCGAAGTTCAAAGTGGCAGGACAATGACCGGCCGAGAAGAAACGGGCAGCATTTGGCAGCGATGGTTCTCCTCCAGGCAAATCCAGGCAAAAAGCAGGGAAGTTGCAGTCGATCACGAGCAACTGCCTAAGCAAGTAGAAGGGCTTTAGCACCATCATCGCTGCTGTCCCACGCCCACTGACGAGCGGATGCATCGGTTGACTATTTATACACGGCACGCTGGTTGATGACGGTGGCGGTGCGTCTTGCTTGTCGCAGCGCGGTGGCAGCGCGCTTTCATGGTCCAACGGCGCGAAGTTCAAAGTGGCAGGACAATGACCGGCCGAGAAGAAACGGGCAGCATTTGGCAGCGATGGTTCTCCTCCAGGCAAATCCAGGCAAAAAGCAGGGAAGTTGCAGTCGATCACGAGCAACTGCCTAAGCAAGTAGAAGGGCTTTAGCACCATCATCGCTGCTGTCCCACGCCCACTGACGAGCGGATGCATCGGTTGACTATTTATACACGGCACGCTGGTTGATGACGGTGGCGGTGCGTCTTGCTTGTCGCAGCGCGGTGGCAGCGCGCTTTCATGGTCCAACGGCGCGAAGTTCAAAGTGGCAGGACAATGACCGGCCGAGAAGAAACGGGCAGCATTTGGCAGCGATGGTTCTCCTCCAGACAAATCCAGGCAAAAAGCAGGGAAGTTGCAGTCGATCACGAGCAACTGCCTAAGCAAGTAGAAGGGCTTTAGCACCATCATCGCTGCTGTCCCACGCCCACTGACGAGCGGATGCATCGGTTGACTATTTATACACGGCACGCTGGTTGATGACGGTGGCGGTGCGTCTTGCTTGTCGCAGCGCGGTGGCAGCGCGCTTTCATGGTCCAACAGCGCAAAGTTCAAAGTGGCAGGACAATGACCGGCCGAGAAGAAACGGGCAGCATTTGGCAGCGATGGGTCTCCTCCAGGCAAAAAGCAGGGAAGTTGCAGTCGATCACGAGCAACTGCGTAAGCAAGTAGAAGGGCTTTAGCACCATCATCGCTGCGGTCCCACGCCCACTGACGAGCGGATGCATCGGTTGACTATTTATACACGGCACGCTGGTTGATGATGGTGGCGGTGCGCCTTGCTTGTCGCAGCACGGTGGCAGCGCGCTTTCATGGTCCAACGGCGCGAAGTTCAAAGAGGCAGGACAATGACCGGCCGAGAAGAAACGGGCAGCATTTGGCAGCGATGGTTCTCCTCCAGGCAAATCCAGGCAAAAAGCAGGGAAGTTGCAGTCGATCACGAGCAACTGCGTAAGCAAGTAGAAGGGCTTTAGCACCATCATCGCTGCTATCCGACGCCCACTGACGAGCGGATGCATCGGTTGACTATTTATACACGGCACGCTGGTTGATGACGGTGGCGGTGCGCCTTGCTTGTCGCAGCGCGGTGGCAGCGCGCTTTCATGGTCCAACGGCGCGAAGTTCAAAGTGGCAGGACAATGACCGGCCGAGAAGAAACGGGCAGCATTTGGCAGCGATGGTTCTCCTCCAGGCAAATCCAGGCAAAAAGCAGGGAAGTTGCAGTCGATCACGAGCAACTGCCTAAGCAAGTAGAAGGGCTTTAGCACCATCATCGCTGCTGTCCCACGCCCACTGACGAGCGGATGCATCGGTTGACTATTTATACACGGCACGCTGGTTGATGACGGTGGCGGTGCGTCTTGCTTGTCGCAGCGCGGTGGCAGCGCGCTTTCATGGTCCAACGGCGCGAAGTTCAAAGTGGCAGGACAATGACCGGCCGAGAAGAAACGGGCAGCATTTGGCAGCGATGGTTCTCCTCCAGGCAAATCCAGGCAAAAAGCAGGGAAGTTGCAGTCGATCACGAGCAACTGCCTAAGCAAGTAGAAGGGCTTTAGCACCATCATCGCTGCTGTCCCACGCCCACTGACGAGCGGATGCATCGGTTGACTATTTATACACGGCACGCTGGTTGATGACGGTGGCGGTGCGTCTTGCTTGTCGCAGCGCGGTGGCAGCGCGCTTTCATGGTCCAACGGCGCGAAGTTCAAAGTGGCAGGACAATGACCGGCCGAGAAGAAACGGGCAGCATTTGGCAGCGATGGTTCTCCTCCAGGCAAAAAGCAGGGAAGTTGCAGTCGATCACGAGCAACTGCGTAAGCAAGTAGAAGGGCTTTAGCACCATCATCGCTGCTGTCCCACGCCCACTGACGAGCGGATGCATCGGTTGACTATTTATACACGGCGCGCTGGTTGATGACGGTGGCGGTGCGCCTTGCTTGTCGCAGCGCGGTGGCAGCGCGCTTTCATGGTCCAACGGCGCGAAGTTCAAAGTGGCAGGACAATGACCGGCCGAGAAGAAACGGGCAGCATTTGGCAGCGATGGTTCTCCTCCAGGCAAATCCAGGCAAAAAGCAGGGAAGTTGCAGTCGATCACGAGCAACTGCCTAAGCAAGTAGAAGGGCTTTAGCACCATCATCGCTGCTGTCCCACGCCCACTGACGAGCGGATGCATCGGTTGACTATTTATACACGGCACGCGGGTTGATGACGGTGGCGGTGCGTCTTGCTTGTCGCAGCGCGGTGGTAGCGCGCTTTCATGGTCCAACGGCGCGAAGTTCAAAGTGGCAGGACAATGACCGGCCGAGAAGAAACGGGCAGCATTTGGCAGCGATGGTTCTCCTCCAGGCAAATCCAGGCAAAAAGCAGGGAAGTTGCAGTCGATCACGAGCAACTGCCTAAGCAAGTAGAAGGGCTTTAGCACCATCATCGCTGCTGTCCCACGCCCACTGACGAGCGGATGCATCGGTTGACTATTTATACACGGCACGCTGGTTGATGACGGTGCCGGTGCGTCTTGCTTGTCGCAGCGTGGTGGCAGCGCGCTTTCATGGTCCAACGGCGCGAAGTTCAAAGTGGCAGGACAATGACCGGCCGAGAAGAAACGGGCAGCATTTGGCAGCGATGGTTCTCCTCCAGGCAAATCCAGGCAAAAAGCAGGGAAGTTGAAGTCGATCACGAGCAACTGCGTAAGCAAGTAGAAGGGCTTTAGCACCATCATCGCTGCTGTCCCACGCCCACTCTTCGCTGTAGCTGAATAACTTCTTTAGTGTTGCAAGGGCTAGTACTTCACGCTCGTTTCGTCATGATTGGCACAAAATCTTTTGCGCACTTCAACACAACACTCTTTAAAAAAAACACCACAGCGCATCGACGGAGCAATCGCCTGAATAAAAAAATTAAAAAACGAAATATCTAACAAATTAAAACGGCAAAATCGTTGGGACGGGTGAAATTCAAAACTATACGCATCTGCTTGTGTTTTTCTAGCAGCAGAACCACATGTCAGTTTTAACGACATCATCTTGTGGTGAGATATGACGTCGTAAATATGCATAACCGGATTTCGGCAAAGCAGACTACTACTCATGAGGAAAATATGAAATTGATTTGGCGTCTTTTAGAATGCAGGTAGGTTCATTCACCACTTGAGTGAAGTTGCGGAAAATCACCAGCAAGCACCGCGTTAGAAGAGGAAATAGTACTAGACCATAAGAATTCGTTCAGGCCTTCAAGAGATGTCCTGCCGCTTTTTTGTTGGTTGCACAAATGTTGCAATAGCCAGGGTAAACTTACAAAGGCTTTAACCAATATTCATTCAATACCACCTATGCCGGGAAGTTTACTCGCATGCATTGACTCTCGGAAAATAATTACTAAACCGCTACCAGCTGACTTCCTTTCTTTTCGGAACATTCAGTAGCGTGCCGGTACTATTTTCAGCGCTCTCGACATCGGTGCGCAACCAGGTTTCTGTTAAGCATACGATATGTGGCTTGTGTGGGAGCAGTATACTTTGCAGGTCAACTGTTCTATTGACGATGCTCCACGCATCTTAGTGAGTACACACAAACTGCTTATTCTCATGGGGTGCGGTTCACGGACGGCGTTTTTCTTGCAGGCGAAGCGGAATCCTGTTGTGTCGTTCCTCATCCCATTCGAACAAATCATTCTCTATCTTCGGCCGCCGTGGTGGCTGAGTGGTTATGGCGCTCCGCTGTTGGCCCGAAAGACGCGGGTTCGATCCCGGCCGTGGCAGTCGCATTTCGATGGAGGCGAAATTCTAGAGGCCCTTGTACTGTGCGATGTCAGTGCACGTTAAAGAACCGCAGGTGCTCGAAACTTCCGGAGTCCCTCATAGCCTGGGTCGCTTTGGGACGCTAAACCCCCATAAACCATTGTCTATATTAAGCTCATTATATACGAGCTTTACTTTTTGGCCGTTCTTTTTGTTAGTAGCGGCACTGTCCCACAGTTGTTTTCTTTCTTGTGGCTGCGGGAAAATCCTCAAAACTGATATGTCTTTGGTTTTTAGCTTGAACCAATTCATTAAGATTTTAATTTTCTCACGGTGCACATGATAGTAGAATTTTATTACAAGTCGCGCTTTGTCAATCTGTTTACGTCCAATTCTGTGTATTAGTTTGACAGAACTGGCATGTGCGCATAGCATTTTTGTAAAGATGTTTTTTCACGACGGATTCCTTGAGATCTTCATATGTCTCATCTGCCTTCTCACCGCCAATCACAAGACGATTATTACGCCGACTGCGGTCGTCGAGATTGGAAAGTTTAAGTTCAAAGCTATGAATCTTCTTCTCTATGCTGCGAGCTATGGAGCATACTTCAGTGATAGCTGAAACCGAGCCTTCCAACTTCATAAGCCGTGATTCAATTTCATCTAGCCTGTTTTTGATCTGTTTCATCTCTCTAGGAGTTCATCGAGTAGCCGCTCAGTTGGTGGCCCCGGGTTAGACTCGATATCAATGCAAGGCATGAGAAACTAAGAAAAGTTTGAAACAACGGTACACAGTGTACATATACACTCGGGGCACGGCAGCCGCAGCAAGGATTGCTGGACTTAAAGGCAGAAGTGGGTTTACTAACCAATACGAAAAACATGGAACGCGTTTGAGACTGTGCTGACCGAAGGCCAGCTGACGCGTCCACTCTGCTGGCCTGAGCTAACGACTGTACAATGACGCAACTGCACTCTCCGGTGAGCCCTTCGAGTGCTGTAGACAGGTGCGTGGACGACTGTACAGCCCTATTTCAGAGCAAAGACCTTCACTCAGAGCCTCCAGAGCCAGGGGCCTTCAATATATGCAGCCTGCAGAGGAAAATGGAACTGCCGAGCACAGGACTAGAGCCGAAACCATCTGCAAGTCCTTACTGAAATTTTTCCCATTTCGTGGGGATAAATGTTTGCTTCCCTAGAGTGGCAAAAGCTACGGCTTAACCTGCCGGTGCCACAGAGGAACCCGTGGCGCTTGCACCCTTCGTCCTGGCCAATAGCAGCAGTGACTCCAGCTACTCTCCAACCCGCCATGACGATATCGAAAGGTAAACTCTTCGCACATACATGGGTTCCGGGTTAATAACTGACACTATTCGATTCCAGTGAGCCATGCGCAGAGCGCGCACCTCGTTCCAAATGAGAATGGCAGTTGCTGGTGTTCGAGAGCTGTCTGAGGAAGCTGTTATAGACATGCCCAGAGTGTTCGAGGCCTTGCGAAACCATGGACTATTGCCAACAAGGGCAGTCTCAGCAATGTCAGCAGCGTCTGCCCTCTGGAGCATGTCCGGACATAGAAGAGCCAGCTTGTTATCAATGGAAGGGCAGCAGGAACTCTTTTGCTGTCCAGCCGCATTTCGGAACAAATGTGACTTCCAAGCTGCTAATGCTGAGTCATGCACTTTGATGCTGCCTGCTAGAGAGCGCGTATCCTAGATGGCGGATAGGGATGCTCCCATCACAGCCTGGCCCTGGTCCTCTGCAATTTGTGCTGTCATGACTCGGCTTGCGATACGACATTTGGCCAGCCGACGACCCCCCAATAAAAGGGTGCCTCACTGTGAAAGAGCCTGCGGAATTTTCTCACGCTTCGTTCAGACTTCCCTTTGACTGGCTCCCGGATTCGAATGACCAGTGCGGAAACAGACGAAGGCAAGAGAAGAAAACACTGACGACAGGACGGGCGCCCGTCCTGTCGTCAATGTTTTCTTCTCTTATCTTCGTCCGTTTCCGCGCTGGTCATTCCGAGTCATGTCCCACGTACCAACTCGCCCAATCGGCAATTTTGGTTCCCGGAGAAGGACGCCTGGGAGCAGCGACCGACGACGGCCCAAAACAAGGGCGCCCGTTTTGGGGGAATAAAGGAACGACGCCGTCAAGTAATCAGCCGTGTCCGCGGACAGGAGCAGGCCACACCGTAGAGAGCTCGCCGCAGTTGAGGCCCGCGGCGCTGCAACGACCACGTGTGCTTTCGGGGACACGGAGCCGCTTGCACCGCTGTTGCTACAATGTAGGAATTAGCAGCGGACTTGCGATTCCTCCTCGCCCGTTCACACGGGTGGCCTCTGCAACGAGTGACTCTGCCTGCTATAGTGCTGCGCAACTTTGAGAAATGTGGCTCGTGTTGGATTCGCCGCCATCTGATGAAGGGGCGGAACCTTACGGGATTTAAGGAGCGTGCTGAGTAAGAAAGGACGCACTGGCCCCTGGCGACAGGGCTCACCCAGTCGCTCGACGCATCAACCTTTAATTTTTGGCTCATTACTGTTTCTTAAATATGTAAACAAGTTTCGAAAAAGTTCCAGTAAACCCTCTTGTTTTCGTTTTCCCAAACAAGTTCCTTCTCTCCTCAGCCCGAAGACTCACAGACACGCTACCAAATAGAGCCCGGGTTCGAGAGAGTCTTTGCGCCATGAGAGTGCAGTCACTTGCGAGACTCTGCAGGAAAAACTTTTGTGCCTGAAGTTACATTTCTGATGACTGGCAGATGAGAACTTAAGACATGTGCGATAAGAGTGGTGCTTTCAGATTTAGGCGTTAGTTTTAGGCGTTTAGATTTGGGCGGAATCCAAATTACCCACCAATCATCCACCTAAAGGATTTTGCGGACAAATGTGAGCACGTCAATAAAATCTTTTTAACTGCTATGTGCCATGGCCTGGTACATCGTTTTGTATTTTACCGCATGGCTAAGATCAAAACAGAGATATACATTATGTTGCGAAAAGAGTCATGAAGCCATCTATCAAGATTTGCTGATTTTAAAATATTGCTAATCAGATATATTTCCTGTCATCCAGTTGTCTATGGCAGTTGAATAAACCGCAGAATAAAATTTTGTGATGCACTCGCGGAAGATTCACACCTTGAGTTAGCTGCAAGATAATCTCTACTTCCTTTTCATAAACATGTCAACATGTCCTTGCATGCATCATTACAGAAGTTAAATGCTAAAAATTTTGTTCCTCTGCCATAATTTCTTTTAAACTACTCATGTAGAGCAGTTGAATTACAAATAAGTCTACGCTACACAAGCACTCAGTAAGCTGAGAACGGTCCTCAAAAGGGGTCTGCGTGCAATATGGAAAAGCTTCGATGCATTGGAAACAGCTAAGAGTTAAGCGGTGGATCTCAAACTTAATTTTCAGACAGCGGAAAACTGAAATCCTACATTTCGATCTGCAGGAAACCTGCCTGTAATCACTTTGACTACTCAGGAGGGTAGCGACACTCGATTTGCCACGGATCTCCCCGGAGAACACTCAGACCGAAAGAAAGGACTAGGTGACAGGTGTACCCACACAAACGCACATTTAATACACCCTACGTGACACACACACTAGAACACAAAACTAACAAAAATCACAAAGACCATAAACACACACGACCAAGCACACTGCTATCAGCGTCTACTACTAGCGTTCTACTATTAGTGGTCGGCGTTCGTCCTCACGGTTGGTTCGGTGCGGCTGCGGCGTTGTATGGATTCAGTAGCCGGCGTCGAGGCGGCGTTCGACGTGCTTGGGCTGGCGTCGCTGGCTGCGTCGTACAAGCTCCCGGTCCATGCGCCCGTGTAAGTGATGCCGGTGTTGTTGGCGTTGGGGGCACCACCCCGATGGGTGGCAACAGTGCTGGAGATACCCCTGGCCGTAGCAGGTGGTAGCGTCCTCCGTTGACTCCCCGGAGCGGGCTCAGGCACGGCAGGGAGTCCACGATGCGAAGCCGTAGAACGCGAGCTCACCGCAGCAGTAGCCGGCGTCGCTCTTTTCCAGCCGATGTGTCCCTGACCCTCCGGAGCCTCCGCTTCTCTGCTGTTCCCCCCGTGCCTCGCTCTCCCTCGCCCTTTTATGGCCTTGGTGTTAGTCCACGCAAGCCTGGTCGTCGTCTTCTCCTTCTTCTCCACCAATAATCTCTCTCCACCTCACCGAATGCTTCTTCTTCCTCTTCTTTATTCTTCGGTTAATCCACGCCATCTTCACACCTTTCCTTCAAAATTTAATTTAGGCTCCTTAATATATGCGACACGATTACATTTCCCAAGCCGCCGCCACATACTACAGTACGCACTGTCGATGCGCAGTAAACCTGTAGCACCTGCAACAATGGCAACATTGATGAGATGTAGCAAGCAGTACACAGAACGATGTTGAATAAATGCACATCGAGATGAGGAAGGGGTCAAGATGTTCCGACCCCTGATCTAGCTGCTCTCAATTTTGCGTCTGCAGCAACGAAAGTACCGTTTATGCATATTTACTGAAGGGAGCCGAACAAAATATTCATTCTCGTAGCTGCATTGAACAATGTATACATGGGAAAGCATGCACACCTAAGGTTGAGGCCCAATATTGAGCACCCTTTTCCAGACGTCTCAAACTGACCTCCTTTGTCTAACAGCCCCCCCCCAGACCCCCTTGAAACAAAAACTGTCACTGGATGGCAAGCAAGTTATAGCGCTCTGGTTGCTGCTTTGAAATGCGACTTTTTGTCACACTCACTACTATTTATATTATCACTGCCACTCAGGAAATCCATATAAACAGGTGCTAGAATCCCACTTCAGATACGACAATCTCCCTGGCAATTTCGAAACTGCTCACCAGTTGCTGTCAACTGCAA
Organism: Amblyomma americanum; assembly: GCF_052857255.1. Classification (NCBI taxonomy): domain Eukaryota; kingdom Metazoa; phylum Arthropoda; class Arachnida; order Ixodida; family Ixodidae; genus Amblyomma; species Amblyomma americanum. The sequence goes on along the minus strand of NC_135497.1, from coordinate 15,913,577 downwards.
TACAGCCTGTTGAGTTTAAACCTGTCAAAATCCAGATATACCCTGACTCGGACTCTGTAATGAACCGAATGTCTCGTCAACAACTGATACTCAGCTCTGTTGCATCCCTTGCTTTATTCTCCATATTGCTTAACTACATGCCGTATGGATTACTTCTATGGTGTACAAGTTTTATTTCATGAGTTTCTCCACTTGACGGTTGGGAAGAAGCGTCAACATTGGTCGCGCTAGATTAGCCAGCTTCAGGGATACCCCAGCTGTGCAATGACCGCGCAACATCCTCCTCAGCCTTGCTTCAGTCGTGTAGTGTGTCATATGACGTAAATGCGGAGGCGGGTGACAAAACTGTCACTTCAGCTAACAACTCTGGTCCCCATCAAAAACATTGTCTTCGTCCCAAGAGCATACAGGCAATAAGCAATGCCACAAATGTGGAAATATGGCAGGGGACCAGCCCCCGTCCGCCCCCCGCACTCCCACTCCGCGGATGCAGCGTTTCCGCTCGCTAACCGCGGAGGGGTTCGTGCTCGAGGGACAAAGGAAAGGGACGACAATGCGTTGACACTCATATGCTATTTATTACACTTGCAATCAATACACAGAGCGGGCCAGCTAGCTACAAAACAACTACGAGGAATTCCTCGGAAATGAAAGGCTACGTAAGAAGGACTGTTGTACCTGCAAGGGTTGGAGACCAAGCTAGAGAAGAGCGATCTAGGCTTCAATCTTTCTTTTTTCAAGCAAGGAGAATGGATTAAACAGTCATTACTGGGACTAATATACGCTGATGATATAGTGCTAATGGCTGACAACAAGGAAGATTTACTGAAGTTGATAGACATATGTGGTACAGAGTGAGATAGATTAGGTTTCAAGTTTAGTAAGAAAAAATCTGCAGTCATGATGTTTAATGATGAGGGCGGCGAGCATAAAATACAGGAGTTCACGCTAGAAGTAGTGGATGAGTACAAGTATCTTGGGGTGTGGATAAATCACGGTACTAGGTATCTGACAGAGCATGAAAAATATGTAATGAATAAAGCTAGTAGGAATGCAGCTGTCATGAAAAATAGGGCACTGTGGAATTACGATAGGTATGAAGCGGTAAGAGGGATCTAGAAAGGGGTGATGGTTCCGAGCTTGACTTTCGGTAATGTGGTCCTGTGCATGGGACCAGATGTTCAAGCATGGTTAGAAATTAAACAAAGTGGCGTAGGGAGGCTAGCTTTGGGAGCACATGGCAATTCACCAAATCAGGGGGTGCAGGATGATATGGGATGGGCGTCGTTCGCAAAGAAGCTAGCAGTAAGATAGCATTTGAGGAACGATTGAGAAAAATGGGGGAAAAGCAGTGGGCTAGGAAAGTTCTCGCATACCTGTATATAAGGAATGTTGGCGCGAAATGGAGAAACCGAACAAGAAAATTGACAAGCATATATCTGGACAGCAGTACGAGGGCAAATCAGAAATTATCGGTTAATAAAAAGGTTAAAGAAACAGAGAGAGCTCTGTGGAAAACAGGGATGCTGACGAAATCAGCACTTGGAACATACAGGATATTTAAGCAGGAAATTGCCAAAAAATATCTACGATAATTAAAGGGGGAGCTCTTTGTTGTTTGTGGCCAGGACGGGAGTTTTGCGGACTAAGACATATAGAGTCAGGCACCACTAGATAGACACGTTGTGCGTTGCGTGCGGAGAGGAGGAGGAAACGGCTGAACACTTGATACTTTTCTGTAAAGGGCTTCACAATACAGTGGAATGCATTGGGGCTGAGTTATCCACGGCATTGGGGTTTAAGGACAGTGAAGGGGAAGTAGATTTTAAGCGGGTAGAAGTAAGCAAGCGAAGGTTATCTGAATGGTGGCTAAAATCAAGACAAGAGTAAAATTTCATGTCATGGCAAGGTGGGTTGATCCACCGCCCGATTTAAAGGGTTCAGCCGTATCCATCCATCCCTCCATACAGCCACCCGTCCGTCCGTCCGTCCGTCCGTCCGTCCGTCCGTCCGTCCGTCCGTCCGTCCGTCCATCCATCCATCCATCCATCCATCCATCCATCCATCCATCCATCCATCCATCCATCCATCCATCCATCCATCCATCCTTTCCCCCATAAGGGAGACTTCCCTCCTCGCCCAACCGGTGCTGCCCTGACGGCCGACGTCCTGATGGGCTGCGTCGAAAAGGTGGGGAAAAACAGGTTTCCACACAAAAGACTTCAGTGTTTCTGGGAACGAGGTAGCAGGCGTGACCCAAATTCCCAGTAACTGAATAAACTTGGTATGTGTCAGTTATCCACTACAGGGAATACAATGGTGAATGATTTTTATCACTTTCCTGATTTCACTTCCAAATGCAGTTGTTGCCGTCTATACTCCTTTCCATACATGTGGTGCAACACTGTGAAATGTATGGAAGTAGTCCGCGCGAGAAAATAAAGGGAAGCGTGTTACTCCGCGCTTGTTCTGTGGCCGAGTGGTCTAAGGCACGATAAAGCGACAGCGTGTCGTCAGCATTAACAGTGCATTTAATCAAGATCATGACAAGTCTGTAATGCAGAAAGCCTGCAGGCAAAGCACTCGCTGTATTTCGCGCACCACAAGGAACGCACTACTTTTTGGTTGACACAAGAGCGCTAGCTTTGACAGTGTTGCACCTGATGTATGGAACGGTATATAGGAGAAAATCGGTCTCGAAACTGTCGACTCACAGCAGTGGCACCACATAGCTGAAAAGATGCGTGGCTGTCTTGCAGTTGAGGTTACAATGCCACTCTTTTATCTTTCTGTCTCGCCTTTCACTGACTAGTTCCGGCATAGCTGAAGTTTCCACTGGTTTTATTCATTTTATTGGGTATTATGACGACGAGCAGTTGTAAAGAAACGCGCAACGCCAATATAAAAAAAGTGATTATCTGCTAACCGCGACTTTTCAGTAGAACAGCACCGCATGCGTATGCGCTTTGGACCACACTGTGGACGATAAACGCAGACGTAAAGGCGAACACAGGTAGCGTTGTTTCTAAATGAGGTAACGCGATCGGTGAAGCTTGCTGTTGTACTTGTTCGTGGTTGGTGTCCCGAATGCCTGGCTGCCGGTAAGAGCGCATGTTTAAAAAATTGTTAGGGTCTGAACGTAGCTAAGCCGATTAGACGTGCGAAAGCATGTGTTTAGCTTGGTTGGCTCATGGTTTTGCTTTGATGGGTCGTCGAAACGTCTGGCGACGATATCGGACACAGGTTAAGCTCTGATCGAGGTTACGCTGATCTGCTCTGTTCGCGCCGCAGATGGAAGTTGATGAAGGCAATATACATACAGCGCGGGAGTGTGTTGCTGTTTAACACGAGGCGCGTTCGGCTGCGACGATAGCCTAGTGCTCTCGCGCAGCGGCCTACGAAGCTGAAGCAGCGCAGACCCAGCAGCAAATGCACTCCACTGTGATCGGAATGACGTTGCAGCCGTCGCACTGGAACCTCCGCAGAAAGCGGTTGTCAGCGATGCATGCTAGCTCATACCACTCACCGGCCCACGTTTTCCAATCGTTGTCGGCCGTCCGCTGCTCACCAGCGTCGGGGGACATCGCTACTGTCCAGACGGGTTGCCACTGGAGCAGCTGCTTTCACTGCTGTCGACCGCATCGTAAGAAATGGTCCTGAGATCGGCTGTCCGCCGAAGAATTTCAAGTTCTAACGCAATCATGTTTTCGGGGTCCATCTCAATAGCAGACAATAAAGTAATAGCTGAACGTAGTCCGACCAGCAACCCGCGCATTTTCGAAGGTCACTCGGCATATTACTGCGTCCATGGCACTGGCTGAAAGGCACTCCATGCATTGGTTGACTCCTCCTGCTCTCTGAGCTCAGTTAAAAGAAGAAGCGTAAATCTTTACGCGACGTATCACAAATCGGGAACTAGGCGCGAAGGAGGACGTGCAAGTTTTTCGCAATTCTTCTTCGCTGACGTGTGGCGATGAAGGGAGTTGTATCTGTCGACCACGAAGCTAGCTGCTCCGTTCGTTGAATTTATTCAACTCACATCTGCGCATTTTGCTGGATGAGTATGGCTGGATGACTATACGTCAGGAATGTTTGTCACGTTTATCTGCGGCATGTGACGGCATGGGAGAAAATGGTACTCCAAATGGTGGCTGCATGTGCTGCGGCTTTGTTGCAATGTAATGCAGGTCCCGAAGCGCCGTGAAATATTCAGGCGCTAGCATGGCTGAGGCGTAGCAAACGAGCAGCTACGTCGGGTATGACGGACGAGGCGGGCGCATGCAGCGCCAAGACTACATCAGGGGCTGGCTGCCAAACCTTCTTATTGAGAGGCGAGCCAGGTAACTGTACTTACCGTACTTTGGCCGATGCAGAGGTGGAACTTCCATAAGTTACTGCCTGTGCCCTGATAGGGTTGGGTGCTAGTGTGGACATGGCTGTACGGGCGACTTCCACGCAAAGTGTGAAGCGTTCAATTAATTTTTCTCATGACCTGGTAGCATCCATTCCGTCGAGAGTGAGCGGAGAGCTGAAGCACGCGACCGTGGCAGCGTCGAACTCGGCCCACTTGATTCCAGGCATATTCCAGGCAATGTGTTTACTTGGTGGGAGCAAGGAGGGATAAAATGGCGGCGACTACAGGGTGGACAAGGCAGGAGCGGCATTCCGGCCTGTCAGAACAGCGAGGCGAGGTTCCGCTTTCTCCAACTACTCCATGTGCGAGGACGTTGCAGGGGCGAAATGGCTGAGGCAGAGGTACGCGAGGTAATGACAGTTTTTATTGCTTTCAGCCCGCAACTCTTTACAGCACAGTGCTAGAGCGCGCTGTTGCGGGCCTCACAAAGCACACAGCGAGATCAGAGCATGGCGGCAAGGCTCATCTGCGCTCACGGCACGGCCGTGAAAGCTCATATGCCTCCCATTGGCCAGGTATTACAGATGCTAGCGCCAATTCCTCCTTCAGTTATGCTACTAGTGGTCGGGGTACGCATTTTTGGCGTACTAATCTTAAAGATGATGGAGGATCGAAACGCGCGGGCGTAGAGCGTGTTCGTATGATAACGGACTGGTCCAAATATAGGCCCGCTAGGTGTGGCGGACGGACGTATCGCAGACCACCTTCTCTGCGCGCGGCCGCACACCGCGCTTTAATTGGGTGTTCGTAAACCTTTCTTTGCAGTTGTGTCATGTTTACACTAGTTGCGCACTGCAAGCCAGCAATGATAATCGCAGCGCTGCGGCAGTGCAAGCAGAACAGAGGACATATATTCTCCACGTTTTTACTGACATCATTCCCATCTGCAGCAATGATACTTTCAGTCGAAAGGAGATAATCCTTCACAAAACACACAACATGCCTAGCAGTGTAAGAGCATTCTGTACAATAGAAATCTAAGTGTGTGTGTCGATGCACCAAGACGTGTTAAATATCGCTCAAAGGGTGCAGCTCACATTTCCATTACATCACTTTGTGCATACTCAATTCGCGCAATATGTCGACGATCATTCCGTGCGTACTCAGTGACGCTATTAAATACACGCACAATCTACCTTAAACCATTGTTAATTGCGAAAACCTTTTAGTATTTCTGTACACACTTGGAAACAAACCACTACCACACAACAGCCCACACTGCCTTTGTTAACATATGCGGCACCAATACAATTCAGTTTACACACAAATGCATAATCGATGCCCACAATATATACGCTGGCAATTTTGCGCACAGCACAGGATGACTACTTCGTCAATAGCAGTGACTACGTTATACAACTCACGATAAATGGCGCCGAATACAATGGCGACGCCCGAGGAAGGATACGCAAGTTTTGGTGCTTGTCGAATCCGTACACACGGGCGCGTGAGGATGCGGGGCGTAAGAGGTGTTGTACGATCAAGTTTTCCGCATGCGACCGAGCGGACGACTCCAGCGTTATGACTGGCGCGCCCTCACTGCCGCCCGTTCGGCGGCGCAGGCATATGTCGTTGCAAAACATGGAGATATCTTGCGGTACGAATACCAACATTGATTGTGGCTCACTCGACACGTGTTTAGCTGTAAAATTTTTCGTAGAAGGTAAAACCGCGATCGGCTGTGATAGCCATAGATACAGCGCGACGGACCCTGACGTTCACGAATGAAGTCACGACAAACTTTGCAACACCGAAGGGGAGCTTTATTTGGAACAGCGTCACGGGAAACGATTAACGTTAGCCCTATTTCTATTCCAGAAAGTGAAAGAAAAGGAATCACACCGCGATCGTGTGCAACGCGTCCGATCGCTCGTCGGCTAGACTCCGCTAAAAACTGCCCGTATGTATGCAACCGTTCTCACTACGGTCTTGGATTTTTGCCCTCTAAGATCTGAAGAGTGCCCCCATTGAAAGTTACGCTATCTCCAAACATGTAATAATGATTTCAGAACTACGACGCGATTCGTATCGCGAAACCTCGGAGCTAAGGACACGGGACTAGAACAAGCTAGGTTAGCAGTACATTTTCAGTTGTTTGGAATTACAACCAGTAAATTCACATTGATTTCTCAAATTGCTTAGATCAAGTTTATTCATCAGTTATTACTAGCACATAGAAGTTTTTTGTACCTTTTTCATTAATCCAGGCACAGTAGTTGTCATATATAAATGCTGGTTGTCACTGCAATGTGAACAGGCCTCCTTGCGACCTTTCCACTTAATTGTTATTGCAAATGACATTTATTTATTCGTTCAAATTTATTTTCATTTATTTTACAATACTGCCACTCTCAGTCGAGAGCCTAGCAGGAGGGCATGAACAATAATTTCTTGTTCGCGTACAAGTATACGTGATAGTGACACAAATAACGGAGAAAAGACACAATTCACCCAAATACAAGTGATAAGGTAATACAAAAATACAATAGAAAACAACTTAAAATATTATGAACAACGGCGGTACACGTCATAGAAATAAACGGGAAATTTTAGAGAAGCAACTGCATTTCAATTCTACTTATTGAGATTGCTACTTAAGAGAGAATCGGGTACAAACATTAGAAGATCTTAATAATCTTTTGTGATAAGCTCTAACTGGGAAACGAACCTGAATAATGAATTCGTCGTTGTTAATGATGAGCTAAGTTCATTCCATTCTCTGATCACGCGAGGAAAAAATGAGTACCTGAATGTGTCGTTAGAGAAAGAATACTAAGCGTATGCTCGTGTTCATGCCGTGTTTTTCTAGCGTGCGAATATGAAATGTACTGCGTGGTATCCATTTTATACTGATGAGACGATGCAGATTTTGAAAAAGGAACTTTAGTCGAGCTTTTTTTGTTCTCGTCAGTAGTGTGTTAAGGCCTGAAGAGGCTAAGAGAAGTGAGGGCGAGTCAGTAGGACGGTATTTGCTGTGAATGGACCTTGCGGCTTTTCTTTGTCTCACAAACGTTTTGTACGCCAGAAGCTTAATATTCACTGGAGCGAGCTTTAGGCGTCTTTTTAGATAAAATAGCTTTCTCAGCGCAGTAGTTGTAATATTAGTTACGGATGTTTCCCATTTGAGGTTTGGTGTAAATGTTATGTTGACTGACCTTCGAAAGAGGCAGCTTATTAATGGTATAGGTGAAGTGAGCTGGCTGTTTTTTTCTTCTTATCGTCATTTACACTGACTTATTTATGAGTAGAGGAGAATGGAGAGGGGAAGAGGGTGAATCACGTCCAGGGACGAAGATGAAGAAGGAACGCCCAGCGAAGCCGGGCGGCGAAAGACTGACTTTGCAATTCGACTGAGCGAGTTTCCCTCGGCCAGATGTAACTATCGCCCCACTCAAAGTTTAACCACAGCTTAAACCCCGGCCATTTTTTTAAAGTCCTTGACGTCTCCTTCCTTACGAATTAAAATAATGTTAGCGCTCTTCTAAGCTGCTGGTACGCTCGAGGTCATAAGGCATTGCCTATACAGGGTGGCCAGTTTTTCTAGCGCGATCTCCCCTCCGTCGTTAACAGATCTCCTGTTACCTGATCCTCATCAGCTGCTTTCCCCCTTTCCGTTGCTCCTAAGGCTTCCTTTACTTCCTGCTTTGTTACTGGATGGATGTACCATTGCTGTGCGCCACTGCCTCTCTCACACAAGTTCTGATTACATAAGGTACTGTGTAGATTTGCGTAGAACTCTTCGGCTATGTTAAATCTCTTATCCGTATTGCTAATGACATCCGCCTCCTTGTCTCTTAACGCATACATCTGGTTTTTACCTATGCCGAGTTTCCTCTTAACCGCTTTCTGGCTACCTCCGTTCTTTAGAGCATGCTCGATTCTCTTTATATTAAACTTTATTAGGTCGTCTACCTTACACTTATTAACTTTAATAGCTCTGCCAGTTATGTTCTGTCCGTACGGTTGGACGCTTTCATTGTTTCGCGTTTCTTAATCAGAACTTTCTTCTACTGGAATAGCTTGCCGCTATCCTGTCGAAGCCTCCTACCGCCTACTTCTATTACGCGCTCCCGTAGTAATAGCAGTGGGATTATCTTGCATTGTTTGCAGGGTCGGATTAAGAAAAATGGGGCCCCTGGGCTAGTGCGCATGCAGGCCCTCTTTCCCTATACTGACCCCCCCCCCCTCCCACCTGTCTTCTGCTACGCTACTGAAAATATGCCGAGTTTCATTTTAATTCCACCAAATTAAAAAAGAACGAAGCGCGATCAAAGGGATTATTATTATTGTTATAATTATACTGGAAAACAAAACTTTCTTGAAACGCGTGCTGTTGTAAACACATACACATACGTTCACTTTGTGATTAATCTGCATTCTGTTTTCAGCAAAAGCTAGGCTTTAAGTAAAAGTTCAGTGCACTCAAGACGAACAAGAACGCAGAAAAGACAACACAGCTCAGATGTCGACCCTTCTGATGCTAGGCTTTCTTTGCATCACTAAGTTTAATCCCGTGAGGAGACGCACGGTTCTATCAAAACATTCTTTATTGAAATTCAAGCATCAGACTGCAGTAATCGTTATACATCTACTCTATAGATATGCAATAGATATATACATTACTTAAGGCAATACAAACACTATAAAAATGCACTAGAATACAAATGAAAGTTACCAACTGTAATTACAAAACATTATTTGAAAAATTTCTGTTAAATGTAAGACAAGCAAGGACGACACCAAATAAAAGTGGCACTATCAAAAAACAACAAAAATACAGTTCTTTAAAAACATGCTAAATATCACAAGAACAAACAGGAGACGAACAACGAAGATTTGCAAATCTTGAAATACACTGCTCAGCGTTTCATTGGCAACGGGGAGGCTGGGAGGCGGCACAACGAACTTATTGGAACTATTCATGTATAGCGCAAACAGTCCTCTTTAAAAATGGCATCTTTCATGCCTTCGCTTTGGCGAAATCAGATATAGTCTGTTCGAAGGATAGATCGCGGAGGAGGTCACTTTTAATGGACATGACAGCAAGCGAGTTCACCTTGTCGTCAAGGAGGTTCGAACGAGGCCGATTTTTTATCAGCTACAACTTGGAAATCGATCGTTCGGTCTCACAGTTTGTCTCTGGTATGCTTAAGTACATTCGCAAAGCAATAGAAAGGTTCGGAAACACATCAATAAGCTTTCTTTCGTGCAGCAACTTCATTATTCCCAGAGGAATCGTGTCCTGGCACACAAAGTTGTGCAGAGGTTCTCAACATCAACGATTTCAGCGGAAAATGCTGGCTCCAAATCATTTTTGAAGGTTTTCACCAACTTTTCAGCCTGCTGTGCCAGAGAGGCCTCGCTCCCAACTTCTGTCAGCAATTTTAAGAATCCGAACCTTTCGCAGAGTTCAGTGTAGGCAGCCTATTGCACTAGCAAAGCAGAACCTAGACTGTCAAGTACCACATTGTAGGTCTCTACGATAAACTTTTTTTTACCTTGTAGCGCACTATCGCTTTTTCCGTCCGGGTGCTTACTCAAAACGATATATTTGCCCTCATCCTGATAACATTGATTGGTACTTAGCGTGCGTTCTCTCTCTTCGAAGGTATAAAAGAGAGGTCGCAAAGAATTAACAAAGCCTTCTAGAGAGCTCAGCTGGTCTACAGCAGTTGAAACGTCTAGGCCTGGTTTCTGAACTGCTACGCTCGTTTTGTAAAAGCGCTGCAAGATTTCACTCCAGAAAATTCCCATGAATGCAGTCTCTAGTTTTGTCATTTTCTTAAAGAGAGTGCGCTTCGTTCCTAGTGTCAACGTTTTCTTCCTCGTTCTTTGATGTAGCTTCAAGGCAACACAAGACTGCATTCAAATTTTTCAGAATGGCCTTACATGATTAAGCGTGTCTTGACCACCTGGTCTCAGAGAGAGTTTTCAAAACAAGCTGCTGGCCAGTTCCGCCCACGCTGTCCAAAAGATACCTCCATCGCTTAGGTGAGGCAGCAAAGAATGCATACAGTCTCTCAATTACATTAAAAAATTTGACTGCCTCAAGGCAACTGTCAACGCTACACGCGCCAAGTTCAGTGAGTGACCAGCGCACTGGACGTAGACTGCCAATTCGTTCAGGTGTTTGAATTTAGCTTGCAGTCCTTTGTATTTTCCTGTCATATTACTCGCATTATCATAAGCTTGACGGTACAATCATCAATTGAGATGCCATTGGTCGCCAAGAGGGACATCGCGGTATCGAAGAGATACAAGCCGTTACGAGATTCGATTGGAACAAATCCAAGAAAGCGTTCGTACACTTTCCTATTTAAATAATATCGTAAAACAACTGACAGCTGATCAACGTGAGTAAGGTCTGGAGTGGAATCAACAATTAAAGAGAAGTATTTTGCGCGTTTCACTTCGTCAAAGAGACGCTCCTTGACAGCCTTTGCCATATTCTCGATAAATTCATCACAAAGAGTTTTGACTGATACGATAGGTGACCTTTTCCTTTGTTCCCGTAGCGTTTGATGCGCTCCTCTAGAAAGGGATCAAAGTTGGCAATCGCCTCAAGCACTCCCCTATAATTGCCATTTCTCGGTGAACCAAAAATCTCCTCACTGCCCCTAAATGCTAGGTTGCGCTCACCTAGAAGCTTAACTACAATGACTACGCGCTTCTACACCTCTGTCCAGTAAGCAGTATCAGTGACAAGATGTTTAACAAGCTCCTTGTCAATTGCGCTGCTCGAGTTAGAGCGGGCGAGCCATGGTGCCACGCAGTTCCAGTGCTTGACGCTATTTTCATGTGCGCAAACCTTTCTTCTGCTCTTTTCCAATCCGAAAAGCCGTGAGTGGTGAAAGCACTGGGGTTGCTTTAAATCGAAAATAGTTTGCACATGAAACAGTAAACGGAACCGTTCGACTCCGAGTACTTTAACCAGTACGCCTCCCCATTTACAGCCTTTCGCACGAAAAGATGACGTGACATATAGCGTTTCGGAGTTTTGTATTGCCTTTCGGAAGGCGGAAAATTTTCTGCCCCATTTTGAAAATATGCCCTTTCTCAAGGCATACACTCCGAAAGCTGTCAGTAATAACGTCTGGCCACTTAGCAGGGTCACTTCGAAGAATCTCGCAACGTGCCTCTTGCTGCGGGGGTGTCTGTACTTCTCCGTTGCCGCAACGAGAAGCCGTCTCATTCGTCCTCTCGAGGCGCACTTTGCGGGTGGGAACATGATTATTTTGAAGCCAAACTAACAGGAAACAATTGATTCAGTTCTTGTAGTGCTGTTTCCTGGCGCTCGTCAGTAGAAGGAGGCTCATCGGGGAGGTTTGGAACCTGTTGATCAGCAGGAGTAGAAATCGGGTGTTGCGGACCGGACACTTGGAGCTCTGTGGCAGGGGCCCGGCCGAGTAGCATACACGTTGCTGACTCAGGAACAGAACAGGGCTCGGTTAGCGCCGGTTGCTCAGAAATATGGACGACCGAGGTTGGCACCGTTTTCACAGGATCAAGACAACCAAGATGAGGCAAACCTTGCTTCTTGCTAGGAAACCGTGCTGATGGAGTTGGCAAGTCCTCCACAGAAACAAAGTCGGTACTACTGGGAGATTGACACGCACTCTGGGTAGAGCGATCATACTGCTCTGCGGAAGCTGCATTCAGTAGGTACTTTGTCATCTTTGGTAGCTTCTTTTCACGCTCTTCTAACTTCGCCTTTCGTTTAGACGCACCACTCTGATTCTTCCGACCGAGCATTTTCGCATGAATGGATGCATGCTAATCGTTCACCGCACCGGACACTTCGTCAGTCCGACGCGACCGCAGGTGTCCAACGGTGGCCGTCCCGATGACTGGCGCACGCTGCCTGGATGGTCCGTGGCTGGCCGAGAGTGGTGCGTCCCCCGGGAGCTCCTCAGCGGGCAGGCTTATGCAAGCTTAACCGGCGGCTCGGGGCTGAATCGCAGCCCACGATCAACTTAGTTTCATAGACGCGCACCGCGTCTGTCTGTTACTATTACCAAAGCAGGCGTTCACATACGCATAGAGCTCCTTGTACAAATTCCCTCCTTCTCTGTACAAACTCACTCCTTCTCCCGTTCCGGTCTCGTCTTCCTATTGGCTAGGAGCAGTCGTCTGTTCTGGGAGGTTCTCGATTTTTCTTTCGCCCCGTCGACGCTGAGCGCGAGAACGAAGGGGAGATGGCGACTCCTAGCGCGGGCGAAGTTAGGCGCCCTTCGTCGCCTCTGAGTCATCTTTTTCTACTTCTTTCTGGAAAGCTCGGCGGCCAGTCTGGCCTAGCATAAGGTCGAGCGCGCGAAACGGTGCGCAGCCATTAGGCAGGAATGGGCCCTGGAGACAGGCCTTTGTGTCCAGCTCTCCAACTTCTCCCTTCACTCTTCCACAACCCTAGCCCGAAAAGTGAATATTCCATGCCCTACGGCACGCGGAAAAAAGCACATGTGACGTCTTCTTTCCTTTCCTGCCTAGACTCTGCCATCAGGCTCATCGCCATCTGCTATCGGACTCGTCCTCCCCCGCCCAAATTACCATCACAGTAAAGAAAATTCGAATGGGAGGCACTGTTGGGTACTGCAGCACATCCTTTCGATGAGAAGGACAGCGGCTGAACTATTTGAGAGGTGGGGGGTGGCCTGGTGGTGACGAGGGGCAAGGCAGATTTAGGTCCTCATCCCACATTACATGTTTTCGGTGTTTCCCCTTTGCCCCTCCTCTCCAGACAGCACTGGACAGGCGGACTGACAGAAAACCACGAAAACTCTCCCAAGCAAACGCACCTCGCTTCGTAAGAAAGAGGGCCCCGCCGAGGTGGCGGGCGATTCCTGTTTTTGCAGCTCCACCAGCTCTCCCCAAAAGATCAGGCTAAGTGCATGCTGTTACATTAGGTGGGGGCCCTCGTCTGCTCGTTCTGGTTTTCTCGCTTCATACATGTCGCTCGAAGATCCGTTGCCCATGGTTCCATATACTAAGCAGGTTAGAATAAATGGGTCCCTTTCTCCTACTGTCCGAGGTGAGGCCCTGGGCTGCAGCCCCCTTAGCCCCCCCCCCCTTTTATCCAGCGCTGATTGTCTGAACATTAAGACCTTCTTCATATGTGAAAGCCGTATATCTGTTCTGCAGCGATATCCTGAATACGTCGACTTTCCATTACCACTAACTTGTTAATCGTCTTACACTTCACTAGTGTCGTCCGTTCCCTCTTGAAGTCTGAGCTAATACGAGACCTTAGCATGCTGTGGTCTCTACAGCGCACATTTTCGAAGGCCTTCACATTGTGCACGATGCCAATTTGAGTGCCTAGTAGCAGGACTACTTATTTTTAATCTCATCATTGGGGCTCTTCCAGGCCCGCTTCCTGTTCTCTCGATTGCAGAAGGTATTCCTATTCCGTAAATTGTTTCTCTCTGCGAACTAATTCCACATGCTATTCGTTGCTCCTATGCCATTCTCGCTTACCGCATTGTCTCCGTCCTGCTTCTTTCCTACCTTCGCATTGAAGTCGCCCTTCAGTACAGTGTACTATGACTTTACTGTGTTCATTGTTGATTAAACACCTTCATAGAAGCTTTCAACCATCTGGTCATCATGGCTGGATGCAAGCGCGTAGGCCTGCACCACCTTCAGCTTGCAACTCTTATTAAGCCTAATTACTATAGCTGCCACTCTCTCGTTAATACTATTGAGCTCCTCTAAGTTGCCAGTTACATCCTGATTAATGAGGAATCCCACACCTACCTCTGGTCTATCTGCGATAGCACAGTATGTGTCCGTCCTTTAGTACTGTATACGCCTCACCTGTCCTCCTAACTTCACCAAGCCCTATGACATCCCATTTCATGCCCGCTAGTCCCTCGAACAGCAGTGCTAGGCTAGCCTTGCTAGATAAGGTTCCAGCGTTAAAAGTTACCAGGTTCAGATTCCAATGGCGGCCTGTCCGGAGCCAGAGATTCCCAGCACCGTCCGCTTCGTCATAGGTCTGACCGCCGCTTTCGTCAGTTGTTCCGCAGCCGCTGGGGACTGAGGGCCGAGGGTTAATTGTTTTGTTCGTAGAAGGTTGTGGTCTGGTACTACACCACGGCGGCCAAATTCAACTCTGGTGAGGAAATGCGTTGTCGTTTCTGGTCATCGAGGTCAGGCGCACCCCAGGCCTGGTCATGCAATTCGAGCGACACGCGGAGTTTATTTTTTTTAAAACCCGGTGGAGAATTGCGCGGCACCAGGATTCGGGCTCCGGTCCTCTTGCACCCGAGGCGGATGCTCTACCTCTACGCATTGCATACACAAAGTGGTAATTTGTTTCTCCGTTACGATGTCTCCTCCCGTCTCTCTCCTGCAATACCTGCAACATTATCTGTGCATACCTCTGTTGCCCTGGCCGCTTTATTTTCAAGTACGCAGAAAAATTATCCATCTCTATCAAATTCTAGTTCCTTCTTCCATATTACGCTCTTTCGCCTTGCGGGTAAATGTATGAGGTGTTTCGTGAAAACCCACCACTAATTTTCAAAGACACGTTTTTTTCAAGATAAAGATACGCTTTCAGCGGCATAGTAATACAAGTGGTGGCGGGCGTGAGAAAGCAGCGAAATCATGTTAAGTAACAAAATGTTTAAAAAAATCTATTAGTTAACTTTTTCATTACTACAGATTTGCGCCTAAATGCAATTAGAGATCTGTAGGCGGCCGATAGCAATAGCCATGTCAGTTTTTAGAATTTCGAAAGCGCGATTACTCTCGCCTGTGGGCTCATGAAGTTTGGGCGCTTTCGCGCGCCGCTCGAAAACCACGCGTGTGCGCGGAGCGCAAAGCGACGTCAATCAAATCTCATCACTACGTGCCGCATGTATCACGTGACATCCACGTGACATTCACTCCTGTTAAAATGGGCGTCTCGCAGGGCTCCGTCACTTTCCGTTTAATGTGGCGATATAGGTGGTGAACTGCCAAAGCCACCAATGTTTGTAATTTTTGCAGGTTTGCTAGTTCCCTCAAAAATAATGTTAGTCACTAAATGTAATGAAGACGGGCGAGATCTCTAGCTAGCATTTTTCTCAATATTGTAAAATTTTTGCTTTGTTAAATTTTGAACAGCGCTTGTGGTGTCCATTCTTCGTTGTGTTCCGTTGTTTTGTTGCGCTGTTCAAATATGAATCAGTACCAGCTCGCCCAGTTCGCAGCCTTAATGTCCCTCTACCACATGAGGCCACATCAATTTCCTTACGTCTATACCATTGCGAAAGAGATCCCAAGATTCCTCCGTTAATAAAGATTCCCCCCCCTTTCAGATATACCCGCTGACTTTTGTTTTGCATTTTGTTTGTGTTTTCAACCAAATAACTCCGAGTGACAAAGGCTACATCATACACTACACCCAAAATATTGTCTGTAGTGCAGTAGTTTGGAGTTCGAAAAGTTACAATCGGATACTGGACATTTTAAATGTTAAGTCCGATTGCGATGTTTTTTTATATTATGTTTAATTGCTAGCGCGACAAACAAATGAAAACAAACACTATAGCTGCTTCGCTAAGTGCTGTTACATATATATTATGTTTGGCACCGGCCCCATATTGCAATGATATTTCGAAACGAGCACATCGGTGGTGGATCCCTGAATGCATGCCGCGTAGAAGGCGGTCATTTTCCTCTCACCCCCTTTCTTTTTGTCTGCTCAGGCGTCAGTAAATGACCGGGTTACGGAGCTGCCACAGAAGACAATTGCATCCAGCACCGTTTTGTGAAAAATCTTCGGCAACTGCACCGAAAGGTTCTGCATTGGCGTGGTAATTCACAGGGAGGACATCCCACCAGTTGTGCACTGTTGCACTTGGCGCACACGCGCCGCATGGGGCTTGTCATACACACTGCAGCGGCGTCGAAGACGCGACCACTCTCGCTTGAGCGCCGATTCATCTTTACCTCTTGTATCTGCAGCTAACAAAGTATCCTCCGCTGGAGAACACAAAGATGAAATCTCAGCCGGCAAAGAGGCCGCAAAACGCATGCCAACGCGGGGAAGCACCGGCAGCGAAGAAGAAAAAAATGCACAAATGCTTCTTTCGGCCAGTAAAGTTTCAGTTGCAAGTATAGCGAGCGTCCTGTTCTCTCTGTCTCTCTCCGTGTCTGTGCATATGCTCTAGTTAACATGTGTGATTCTAGCGGACCTTGGTTCAAAGGGCCCGCCGGCACCCTGTTCCTGAGCTTCCACAGCAGCACCTGCCTGAAGAAGGGGTGGTGACAAGTCCGACTGCTGTAGCTTGACTATATAGCCACTGATGACCGTGATTGCACTGCACCCCTGTCAACTTTTCTGTTTACTGGATACACCCAGAACCTGTTTTCTTTCTCTTGTTTTCTCAAAAGCAACAACTTGAGCTCGCACGCGTGCGATGCCCGCTCTTGTGCACACTGCAGCCGTTCGCCTAACCAGTGTGAAAATTGGGAGCGGACGTTTGCAGAACCCAAAAGCGCTCCTGCACCTGACTCGATCACCATTATCATTGCGCAGTTTGGGCAGCTCGGGCGAGCACTTCACGTCCACCAGTCTATTAGCTGATAAAAAAGGAGGAAAACTGTCCAATTAACATTAACCCTAGTTCGACCTCTGTCGTCGTTCAATAAATAACCAATTAATTCCAAATGTGAAACTTTTTTTCTGCACTTTACTGACAATGGAATCACACCGTGTCTGGAAACCCTGAAATAATAGTGGCGGCATCTGTACAGTTGTTTATTATTACATGTAGAGGGAAAACTGGCGGCAGCGGACTTCATCCACAATGGGAAGGGGCAGGAGTAATGGGAGGATGAGGTTTCGTAATTGAGTTGGTCGTTGTTGGCATAAAATGTGGCTTCAGGCATAACAACAAAACTGTTCTTGAGACAAACATCGAAGAAATGCTTGAAAAAATTCGAGATCACTGCGGCAACCCACATTGGAGTAATGCGAAAGCATTGACGCCTCTTCGGCACTCGTCACCTCTCTTTGCTTCTCTTTGCTTTTCTTTGCCTCTCTCTACATGTGGTCTGGACGCTGAAGCTGCACTATGCGATGACACAGACGGATTAAACATGATGTCACATGCCCAAAGAAAGCGCAATTAAGCACCACGTACGGCATCAGCGCGCGAACACAGCATCTGCACGCGGCAACTACGAGAGAGCGACTGACGATGTCTGGCGTACAAGCGGCGCGCCGAAGCGGAAGGGGCCGTATACTCATTTCAAGTTTTTTTGGTGCGCCGTCGCTCTGTGTGTCTCACGTGATTGTGACGTCATTTCAGAAAATCGGCAATGGCGTAGGAGCGACGCGTCGAAGCGGATGGGGCGGTATACTCATTCCACGTTTGCCGCGGCATCGCTCCGCGCCTCACCGTTACAACATTAATTCCCCTTAATTCACCATTAACACCGTTAAATCACCCTTAATTCACCTTATATCACGCTTAAAATTTTGCATTAGTCATTAGTCATTAATTTGAACACTCGAAATATTTCGAGTGTTCAAATTCGGCGCCACCCGTTGACTCGCCCACACTTCCGGGCACGTGGACCCACACTTCCGGTGTTTTGAAATTTGGCGCCACTTGTGCTCTGGCTCCGCCCACTTTTTGGATATTTTTGGTTCTAATTAAGAAACTATTCATTCGATTTCGAAAGTTTTTGTTTGCACTGCATACTCACATCCTCCTCTTTCGATTACAACCACTCGTTTGACGCTACCTATTCTGAGTTCCCTACAGCTGCTCTGGACACGTTTTTGCGGACACCACCTTGTCAACATGGCCAAGTAAAGCTTTCGTTCCAATAGAGCGCAGAAATACTGTCCGAAACTTATTCTGTGCACAAAGGATTGCATCGCGGCGCAGCTACCAATTCCGGGGAAAAATCCAAGTTTTCAGCCCACAACTAGCGAGGCCAAAAAAAAAGACCGCGTCTTATCGGCACTCCCAGGGTGCATTAAGGGCTCTATAGGAAACTAGTATAGACGGCGGCGCCAGCTTTCCCTCTGGGTAATACTGAACAGCCTCTTAAGGGAACAGCAGTTTACACTTGCTAGCGATGCGCTGGAAGTGGTAAACGAATGCGTCTACTTAGGGCAGGTAGTGACAGCTGATCGGGATCATGACAGGGAAATAACCAGAAGGATAAGAACGGGGTGGAGCGCATATGGCAGGTTCACTCAGATCATGAGTGGCATTTTACCGAAATCCCTCAAGAGGAAAGTGTACAACAGCTGTATCTTATCGGTACTCACCTAAGGGACAGAAACGTGGAGGCTAACGAAAAGGGTTCAGCTTAAGTTAAGGACAACGCAGCTAGGTATGGAAAGGAGAATGATAAGTCTAATGTTAATACCACCGCGGTTAAAACATAGAAAGAGGGCGGAGTGGGTCAAGGAACCAACGCGGGTTAGTGATGTTCTCGTCGAAATCAAGAGGAAGAAACGGGCTTGGACAGGGCACGTAATGGGAAGGCAAGATAACCGCTGGTCCTTAAGGGTAACGGAGTGGATTCCAAGAGAAGGCAAGCGTAGCAGGGGGCGGAAGAAAGTTAGGTGTGCGGATGAGACCAAGAACTGCGGGGATAGGGTGACCGCAAATGGAACATAATCAGCCTGACTACGCCTGATTAACCCTCACTACAGGGCACGGCTAATTAGAGAAATATGGGAGACTCCTTTGCCCTACAGTGGGCGTAGTTATGCCGATGATTAATATTTAGAAAGACTACGGGCGGCGGCCGCCTATTTTTCGCTGCCTGAGGGGGAGCACAGCGACGGCAGGCCGGCGCTCTGCTGCGTTGGTGCTGGCCGGACGAGGTTCGTCGTGCAACATTGCTCCGCTTGGGGCGGCCTTTTGGAGTACGAAATTGCTACAGCAGAGCAAACAAATCTGCATGCGCAGTTTCAGCATAGCGCCTTTTTAATTCTTTCGCTTTTTATGTTGCAATGCTTCGATGACCGTTCCAGCGAGAGTGGCATGTCATGCACTGTATTCGCGGAGTAGAAGACTACGTGTGGAATGCGCAGTTGCAGCCTTCTGTTTCATGCCTTGGGTTCTGATATGGAACGACACGCACGCCAAGTGCTGGGAGGGGGGTCATTCCACGCCAAACGTCCCAGACGCCGCGCGGCCGGCAGCTGCTCCGCAACACGTGACTGACCATGTGGCCAAACACGTGGTCAACCCCCCCCCCCCCCGCACACTCTACTTAATAAAAAAAAACCCTGTGTGGCGGCTGGGAATGGAACCAGGGCCTTTGGCGTTTGAGGCGGAGACGCTACCACTCCGGCACGACGGCTCAACGTTTAACCGTGAATAAAGGAGCATGTAGTAAATGCGCGCCTTTCATATATTAACTCTTCCAAGCCAGATGTCGCCACGTTTACGCTACGTATAACCTTGCTTAGGCCATCATCAATTTTTTTCCAAGTGGGAATACCCTGCTTCGACTTTGGCGAGGGTTCGCGAGGCATACGCAACTGACTTTTCGTTGGCCGTCAGTCGAATGAAATAGCATCGCCCCTAGACCGTAGGAGGATGCC
The DNA here is from genome assembly GCF_052857255.1 of Amblyomma americanum. Taxonomy (NCBI): domain Eukaryota; kingdom Metazoa; phylum Arthropoda; class Arachnida; order Ixodida; family Ixodidae; genus Amblyomma; species Amblyomma americanum. The sequence goes on along the minus strand of NC_135497.1, from coordinate 15,893,601 downwards.
ACTAATCCTAGCCGCTTCGACGTTTTGCCACGTTTTGCTTTCTTGAAGGCAACTCTTCTACTTGTGAGCACCCTCAGGCCTCGTTTTTCTGAAGTAAGCGGTACAAATGCTTTAGTTTGGCCGACATATGGGGAATCAACTTTGAATAAAATGTTAACATGCCCACATACGTCTTCAGCTCTGATTGGTAGGAGCTGGCGCTCACTTCACTGCCTCCATTGTTTGGCACACGGACAGAGTCCGGTCGCTCCGAAAATTTGGCCTAAGTGCCACACAGGGTCGCGAAAAGCTTGCATTTCTTTTACTTCAGAGGAACTCCATCGCTCTGGAACCTTCCAGGCACTGCTTCCACCCGAGTAAGGCATTCATGGAACGAACCTCCCGCAATGAGGTTGTCGTCCAGGTATCAAACCACTCCGTCGAGCCCCTTGAGCATCTAATCCATTATGGACTGGAAAACTGCAGGAGCATTTGAAATTTGAAACAACCCGAGGTGTGTGTTCTGAGTAGCTTTTGGGGGTCTTCATGCACCCTGATTTGCTGATACGCGAATGTCAGGTCGAGCATCGTAAATACTTTCCCTCCTGCCACCACAGTAAAGATGTCTTCTGTTAGATAGCGGTCAGTCTTTATAGCCGGGTTAAGGGTAACCTTGTAGTCTCCACAAAGTCTCACTGTTTTATGTGCCTTCGGTGCGGTCACCGTTGGTAATGCCCAGTCATTATGCAGGACTGGTTCCAAAAATTAGCAGTGGCTTAGCTCGGCTATGCCAGGACATACGTAGCGTGAGCTATGCTGAGCCGCTGTGCATCAATTGCCGCTGAGCAGCAATTTCGTTCTCCTTCTCCATGGCTACACCACACTGGCAAACGCCCCGCTATATGTATACCCCCACTGATACCTCTGCGCATGCGCGCAAAAGTAGAGGCGCTTTCAAGCGGCTCCGGCGCAGCGTCAGACTTGGCTACTGCGCAACGGAGGCGCACAGCTGGGCATGCGCCGGCGCCAGTGCGTCTGCCGCGGCTATGATGGCACTCCTCTGGATGCGCAGACCGGCGAGGTGGGCGCGGCGACGGCGGCTCCGGCGCGCCAGCTGTGCGCCGTGCGACGTCACTGCTCCTCGCGCATGCGCAGCACGACTCTTCAGGAGCCACGCGAAACTGCTCAACCTCGGCCAGTGTAGCTCACGCTACAAAACTCCTCGTTCTTGCAATGCTCGAAGTTCCTGCTCAACAGGATGTCTCGGCGCGTAAGGAACTGCCTTGGCTTTGCAAAATACTGATCGGACTCGCTCTTTTAACACGACCCAGGCTCTATAGGGTTTTATCAAACCTATTTCTGACCAGAACACATCGTGGTACTTTTGAAGCAAGTCCGTAAGTGTTTGGTCTATTTGTATACTGAAGACTATTCCACTTCAGCTTCCCTAGCCAATCTCTGCCTAAGAGGCATGGTGGCGACCCCGGTGCCACGACCGCAAGCAACGTTTTCGTTTGCCGTCGTATTCCATCATGACGTTTGCTTGGCCTTTCGTTAGGAGCTGCGTGCCGCCGCAAGTCTTTAGCTCTAGCCTGCAGCTTTCAAGCTCCGCTTGAGCTTGTGGCGCCAGCTTAGCGTACACTTGCTCGTTCACGGTATATACGGCGGCCCCGGTATCTATATGCATAGTCCCTGGCTGTCCCCAGATTTTCACGTCTACTTTATAAGGTGGCAGCGAGTGCTTGGTTCCTTGCACTGAAAAAGACAATTAGCCATGCCCCTGCTCCGCTTCTAGCACGTAGACTGCTTTGCCTTTTTTCTTCATGCAGGCTTTTGCTAAGTGCCCAACGTTCTTGCGCCAGTGAGATCTTGCATCACGATACCTGCATTCGCTAGCGTCGTGTTCATCGCCGCATAGTAAGCAAGTGCGGTTCATGAAAAAAACGTGTTTCTGTTGCCCTAGGCTTTTCTTGCTAACGGCGTTTACTCCTCTCTCTCGACTCGCTGCCCTCCGACGGACTGCAGCTTTTTGGTTTAGTTTGGTTTATGGGGCTTTAACGTCCCAAAGCGACTCAGGCTATGAGAAACGCCGTAGTGAAGGGCCCCGGGAATTTCGACCACCTGGGGTTCTTTAACGTGCACTGACATCGCACAGTACACAGGCCTGTAGAATTCGCCTCCATCGATATTCGACCGCCGCGGCCGGGATAGAACCCGCGCCTTTCGGGCCAGCAGCCAAGCGCCATAACCACTCAGCCACCGCGGCGGCTGCAGCAGCTTTTTGGTTTTCTCCGCAAGCTCCGTGCCTCTTGCTAGTTCGCAGTCTGTCTCAAAATTCAGCTCTTTCTTCTTCAATAGCGCGGCTTGAATTCCAGGATTCCGGAGCCTGGCGACGAACTTGCCACGCAATGCGTCGTCCAGAAAATTGCAAAATGTGCACTTGGCAGCAAGGTGTCGTAGTTTCACGGCAAACGTTGAAACATCTTTTCCAGCTGGTACCGGCCGCTGAACTTTAACCTTTCTGCAATTACTAGACCTCCGGCGCATTGTGTTCTTTAAGCACCATCACAGGTCCTCGAACACACTTGTCATCCGGGCTTGCAGGCAAAAGCAGGTCTTTGAGGGTCTTGTACGCGTTCCTCCCGAGGGCGGTTATGAAAGCGGAGTTCTTCAGACTGTCGTCTCCAGCTTGTGCCACCTCCCAATAGTGGTTAAAACGATCGACGTACAAGTCAAAGTCCTTTTCCCCGCCTCCCGTGTAGGTGTAGAAATCCCAGAACTTCGACGTGGTTCCGGCGCTTCACCGAGTGCGTCGTCCTTCCGCGTCGGTCACGCTGTCAGTCTGACTCCCATCCTCGTCGCCAGCTGAAATGGAACGACACGCACGCCAAGTGCTGGGAGGGATGAACTGCTTTATTAATCGGAGCGCGCTGCTTTTATAGGCAAGTCACGTATGCGCACTGGCGATACGTTTGTCAGCACCGAGCCACAACAGTTTCCACGTGCAACGTCGTCAAGTTATGTTGCTTTAAATGCATTTTTCAGTTTGGACGCGGGCGAGTCTGTACAAGACTGGGAGGTTCCCACTTATAGCGAATCCGTTTCCTGAAACCGCTTGTTATCAGTATACGCTAGTCCTGTCTGTTCTTTTGGTCTCGAAAGTTGCTCTTTACATGCTTTTGCATTTATGCGTATGCTTTCATAGTCGTTATCGTGATTCCCAAGTTGTCTGAACTTGGAGCCTTGGCTATACTTTTGTTGTTGCATTTCTCAGACTATTGAGAACTAGAGAAAACCTACAGCACGGAGATGAAGTGGTCATCCTTATACGCCATTGCCGTAGCGCTGCATTGTGCATTCAATGGGGCATATATGTGTCTGCTGCTTGCATTCATTTCGGCGCACTGCACACATCAAGAACAGAAAATTAGCAGTGCAGTTGTGCACGGAGTCTGAAATATTGCACACATGGCGGATACGATAACCTCATGCCATACAAGAAAAAAGAACGCAGGGTGTGGAACCTGAGACGAGAAATTACTAATTAATATTTTGGTAACTGCTCTAAGACGCATAACTTTTTGAACAACAATGGCTGTGGAAACGTTTTTCGGACGTGTTCGGGAAAATTAGCACCTCGTGGGAAAATTCTGTGTGTACAGACGGATTATTGCTGTACGTTTTAAGGAGGTTATGTGTTTCCTGGGATTTGAAGAGAAAATTAAATACGCGTTTAGAAAATACGGCCGTGCAGCTCTGGGTGAAACAGATGAATGGATATGGAAGGGAAAGTTGAAAGTCCTCGTCAAAAAGGCACGATGCCATTATTATAAATTTTTTATAGCACAAGGTCATCTATGGCCAAAGAGCGCCATGGCACAAGGTATTTTTCGACTTCTCAAGGTGGGGTCAAAGACCCATTTCCCAAGCATTTCACCCTAAAGAAGCCGAGCACCAGACCAGGGGAAAGCTTGTACCCATTGTGTCACTACCCGGCGGCACTGGGGATCGAACCCCGCACCTCCCGCATGCGAGGCGGATGCTCAACCGCTTGGTTACCGCTGCGGTGCACGATGCCATCAATAAACGAAACAGTGCTTGAGAGGCCAACTGAGTGCTGGTCGCAGCTGCCGACACGCGAGGACCTTCATCCAGTGTGCACGTTTCTTGATGCTTTCATGCGCAGAGTAAGTTTTCGATCGTCTCCTAACGCCTGCAGCCCAGACGAAGACAAATGCTTTTGTCGAAACGTTGGCACGCACCCTGAGGCTTTTCCTCCTTTGTTGACTTTGTTTTGCGAAACTTATCTGCCCCCCCCCCCCTCTTTCTACCTGCAGCTGACGTAGGCAGGGCTGCCAGCCATGCCGATTTGAAACGACTACTGATTTGGGAACGCAACGGCAAGCCGAAGGCGACACAGCATAGCTGGGTCACGTCTCGGAGGCACGGTGGAAGTTAGGGTCCATAAAACGTAGACAGGAGTTAAAAAACTGGCGCGAATTGCATGGGGCAAGCTTGACTTTTCGCGCAAGAGCTGAAAGCCCACGTGCATGCGTCCAATCTCGAAAGTGGAATCGATACAAAACACCGTCGTTATATGGGCACATAGGCTGACCTCTGCGGGGGTGTGATTTCCTGCGGTGCCGCGACTGGCAGCCGATATCGTGTCCTTTATTGATAGCACAGTGATGTAGCATTCGGATTTCGCCGACCAGATGTTTATCGGATCCGCGCGAAAAATACGCGGATTGAGCGCAGGACCTTCGGATAATTGCGACTCCCGAGTGCGATTTCTGAGAAAGCCATTTTTTCGCTTCAGTGTTCCTTTAAGGTAAGGCGTTTCATTCCGCATATCATTCAGTATTTCTTAAGGACGTAGCCACCTATGTGACTCGCAATGGTACTCTGCACTTCTTCGCCAATTATCACGTCAACAAAAGTGGAAATTGATGGTCTCGATTCCATGAATGACAGTATAAAATGCGCAGGATTAGATGGTACTAGATTGGGCAAGCAGTAGCCTACTTAAATAACTTCAGTGTTTAAAATAAACTACTCTGCACGATTACATAATTTCCGTTTTGTAAACACTGTAACAACCCTCCACTCTTTTTGAACCTTATCATGGCTCTTCGGAAGGCAAACCATGCTGTTAAAGGTAATTTTTTAAAAATACAGTGCACGCACAGAAGAGACTTGTAATCTTTGAAATCAAGGTTTGAAATACGCTAGCAGTAGGATTAGAACTTCAAAAACTTCATAAATTGTCCTCTATATTTATTTTTTCGCCCAGTAAATTTAGGCAGCAATGAAGCACGCTAATCACTGCAAGTAACACGCTGCAGTATATATGGCTTTTACTTATTTCTTTGTTTACATCTTTTACATAGCATTGTAATACCGCCAAAAATAATTCCAAGTTGTCAGCTACCTCCACTGCGCGTTAGTTTGCAGATTGAACCTGCCTCTTGCTCGGAAAGGCTCCCGGCAACAATTGCTGTGAGGGCAATGTAATTTATTACATGAACGTAACAACTGGCGTCTGCGTTGTGGGCCACGCCTTTCTTTCCGTTGCACAGAGTTCGAAGCAATCCAGTTACCACGAATGAAAAGAAACAAAGGGCCGACAGGTACAACGAAAAGCATCCTCGTCGCATTGCAGTTATCACCACAGAGACCAAAACAAAGATCTCGCCTTATGGCTGCCCTAAAACGACAGCCTCCTAGAAGTAAGGTGTGGGGCTTGAAGCAGGTTACTCTTTTACCTCTTCATTGCCATCGAATATGAGCTTCACCTTAACACACGAGTTGCACTCTTTTAGAAGAACTAAACGAAGGTGATGCTATGCCTGCGCCAAGTTTCATGGACAGCGCACTTCGGCCGACTTCCAGGTGGTTCCATAGTAGTTTCACGTCGCACACAAACAGCAACCCACACAGCTGGCATTGTGAGCGCTACCGACGCAATGAATGCGGCGCTGCTTTCGCTAACCGGCGCTGCAGTCAGAAGGCATAGCCCGAAGCATTGGGCTAAGCGATCTCTGCATTCGCCTCGGAAGCTTCGATATGGACCCTCAGGGAGGGCTGAGCGTCTCGGCAGGTGTCCTCGGTGCGAGGCTGGCGGCGGAAGAGCACCAGCGCCTGGCCCGTGAGCGGCCGGCTCTCGGAAGGTGGCGCGGTGGCCGAAGCTCGGCGTGCGCGCAGCCGTGGGCAGCACAAGAACAGGATGCGCCGGAACTCGCGACGGAAGTTGTCGTTGAGCCAGCCGTAGAGCAGCGGGTTAGAGCAGGCCGAGCTCATGCCGACCATGTGGCAGCAGGCAAAGTAGACGCGGTAGAGACGGGAGTCCTCCGTCAGGCTAGGTGTCGAGTCGGCCACCAGGTTGAGGATGTGCAGCGGCAGCCAGCTGGCGGCGAAGATGGCCGCGATAGCCACCAGCAGCACGTTGGTTCGGTGCATGCGGCGCTTGTCGTGCTGCTGGCGTGGCGCGCTCTGGTTCAGGGGCCCCGCCTTGGCGTCAAGGCGCACGCGCAGCCGGCGGCAGATGCTCGCGTAGGCCACGGTAACCGTGGTGATGGGCATCAAGTACTGGAATACGATGGAGAAGATGGAGTAGTAGAAGCGGCCTTCTTCGATGGGCCAGTGCTCGACGCAGTACTCGAGGTGCACGTACGTTCCCCGCTCGGGGTCCGGCAAGTCTATGGGGTCGAGAACGCGGAACACAAACATGGGCACCGATAACAGCAGTGCCAGCAGCCAGATTAGCGGCATGCCAACCAGAGCCGAGAAGCACCAGTGCTGTTTTGTCGGGTACACGATCACCAGGTAGCGGTCTATGGCGATGGCCGTGATACTGAGCGTAGAGACGAAGACACTCGTTGCCTGCAGGCCGGCCACCAGCTTGCACGTGGTGCCCCCCAGGGGCCAGAACTTGAGCGCGATCTCCACGAGCGAAAAGGGCATGGTGAAGAGGCACAGCAGCAGGTCAGCAGCGGCCAGGTTTACGATAAGCAAGTTGCGAGCTGTGCGCATCTTGGGCCGCCGTGCCACGGCCAGGCAGACGAGCCCGTTCCCGATGGCGCCGGTGAGGATCAGCAGCGTGTAGGCCGCCAGCAGCGCGGCCAGCGTGTCTCCGTCGATGGCGCGCCGGTCCAGGAATGACAGCAGCCGGCTCTCCAGCTGGTCCAGGTCATGGCTCATGTTAGTGCTCCTGTTCTTCGACAGCAGGGCCTGCGGCGGAAGACAAAGTGCTATAGAGTTCACGGCGGCAAGAGGTAAATGCTCGTAAAGGAAAGCATACATACCCACTTGGCACTGCACAGGCGATTGACGAAAGTAAACATGATTTTGCTTACAAGCTATGGACACTAACAGCGATCACTTGGAAAACCTTTACGAACAGCCGAGATTGACAGTAAGCTCAGGCTTACACCTACAAGCCTCTTGGCGGCTGGCAGAATGGCAGTAAAAATGCGTTCGTTTTTCTTCATCTAAATGTCTGCGCCTCTCCGATCCCTTGCAGGAAAGACAGGGACTCGGTTTTCGTTCGTTGGGTGTATGCTTTTTATATACAGCTGGTAATGTACAGCAACAACAGTATTGAACCTCTCTGGACCCCCGTGAACCCACTTCGCGGCTACTCGTGGACACGTCCGCGTGCCTGGCTCCAGGTGAGATTAGACACGCTGTCCGGCACGTCTCACGCCCCGTCTCCGCAAGTAAAATCAAAATACGTGAAAAGAAATCTGTTCCATGATCCGACTGTGACCTGAGGTTCGAGCGCCGTACCTTACAATGACCATCATGTCTATTACAGCGCGTTGTTTTGACTCGTTAGAGGGTCTTTTATCAAGCAGGCTGAAAGGTTCTAAGGCCATTCGGTTCGCTTTGGAGAAATTCACTTTGAAAGCTTGCTTCTAACAGCAAGCCGTCAGAATCAAGCAATAATATTTCGAACGTCCTTGAACAGTCCGGCAGCTATTCTAGCTGGTAGCTTTTTCTTTTCGCTTTGCTTATAATAATTTCAGTACTTTAGCTTGGCTGGCATCTGCAATTTTAATTTACTTGGCGCCACTACTTTTGCCAATAGAGCCGCGATCATTTGGGCACAATACCAAAATAATCGTGCAGCCTCAACTACTGCACTTGTTTAATGAGTTAGGATTAGAACCCGGATTAGCGCAAAACGTGTCCAGCGTTGACGGTGTTTTGCGAAGCCCCAGGGGAAGGACGAAAAGTGGAGAAGAAAAAAGCGTGAGATGAAGATTATAGAGCGAATGAGGGCGAATTGGTGGGAGCCGAGAGGGAAAACGCGGTCGAGGGGTGTGGAGAGAGGGACGAGAGAGTACGGCATGGCGCACTGTGACTGCTGGATTGGATCGGGTGAGGCACTGTTTCACACGTGGTTGATGGACCACCGGCCAGCCTCAATGGGGAACACTAATGGTGTCGAATAGTGTTCCGCGTGAATTGCATTTACTTCTAACTCGTTCATGACGGCTGTTATCTGCTTCTTTTTGAAATCTCAGTTAATTTTAGAAGCCACGATCGGTACAGTTCACTTCCCTCAAATGGCGGTTGCGATGATTTTTTTTTACCGTAATCAATTATGTATGATTAAGTTTTAAAAATCAAACATTTTTCCTTATTTACTTTCTTTTTCAGAATACTCGAAGAGTATTTTAAATTTCGGAAAACTTAAATCGAATCTCCCGCGCGCGTTCCAGATGGCTGCTTTTCGTGACACGAGTGATGACGCTGCTCTTGCCAAGCAAGCCGCATGATAGCGCTGAACGAAGAGTGAGTCTAAAGTAACTGGAACTCCTAAAGCACCCCAATTCAGCGGGCAGCGCGCTGGCAACATTGGGCTGCTGTTGCCAGAAATGGTCCAGCGCGGCGAGCGCGTCGCCTGCTAGGTGAAGGAAGTCTCCCTTGAGGCCGCCTTGTTCATCGTTTTTGCGCAAAAATAACCAATGAAAGTATTCATGATTGAGGGCTCAAATGAGATGAGGGTTTACGAAAGCCTTGATAGCGTCTTACGGCAGCTGCGCAGTCTCTCGTTTTCTTGAGTTCCCGATTGTGCGGTGGCAACGCAAAGAGGCAGGCTTGTTCTAACGCTTTCCTGAAAGGCTCTCAAATGAATGTTTTCGGAACCCGCGGAAAACTTTAAAGTGGGCAGGCTGCGTACATACGAGCGGGATATAGCAAAACGTTTAGTAAATAGGTTCACTCGGAAGTGCGGTGCATGTAAAACGTTCCTTTTGCGTTTGCTGTTTCCCGCCGCATGTTCTTCCCTCCGCGTCGCCAGTCGCCGGCCAGAGGCTTGTGGGAGGTAGTAGGGCGACCCAAAGGTCGACGCGCGGGCCAACTGCGCGGCCAGAATGCCCCCCCCCCCCCCCCCCCCCCCCCCCCGATAAGATCCTTTCGCGACTGCTTAGGAGAAGGTGAGGGATGTAGCCTGACGGCAAAATAAACACAAAACGTGGTGAGCGTTGTAGCCGTATTTCGATGGAGACGAAATATAAAAGCGCAGGTGTGCAGTGCGATGTCAGTACGCGCTAAATATCCCCACGTGGTCGAAATTCACCCAAAGCCCTCCACTACGGCTTCCCTCATAGCTAACGTGTTGGTTCGGGACGTTCCGGAACTTATTTTTTATTTAGGCCTCATGAGCCAATATCGATGATCTGATGAGAAAAAGAAAAGCTTCTAAAGCAACGTCCCCGAAAACATGTAGCTGTCATACACACACGCGCGCGAACACGCACACGTACACGCATACAGACACACACCTCCGCGCACGCAGAAAAAATCGACAGAACCAAAGAATGCAGACCGCGATAGGGATGTCAAACTGGTAGAATGTGGATAAACAAATAACTGGCCTAGGTTACAAGTGATAAGTTTGCACGATACTTACCTCGCACAGCCGGGTGTCCTTTGTTGGGATAAATTTGTCGCGCCCGAATGCGACGCAGCCATACAGCCCTTCGTCTGCTGTCAGACTTCCCGCTGGGGATCACAAATAGGGCGTTTCCGCATTCTCTTCGATTGCTGCATCCGAAGGAGCAACATGCAGGCATTCCTTGCAAACGCAGAGCTGCCCCTTTGTGCCTGTTATGTGCACACAGCGCGATACGGAACGAGCTGCTTCGTAAAACGCGCCAGCCAACCACCTCGGAAGCACTGCACCCCGTCCGCTCCTAGAGCGAGTGGACCATCCATGGTTGCGTCTAATCATGGCCAATAGTCGGCGCGGGAGGCAATGAAAAAACAACTGCGGTACTTTCAGTCCCAACAAGGAAAGGGGTGTTTGAGCTTGGCTTTGAAATGCTCGCACTATGTAGAGTACAGGCCACCGAGCGTCCATGCCGTGTACGAGACCTCAGAAGCGAGCGGGAAATTTACAATACATTTTTAAAAACTCCCGCTTTCGCACCTCGCGGCGACACGCGGTGCCGGGCTTTCGCACGAAAACCTGGCAGACGACTTCACGTCTTGCAAATGACGTCAGCACCGGGGGGTTATCATTGGTTCACAGCGCCAAACTCCTTCCGACGTCACGCGCTACCGCGGCCACTCCGCGCGCGCCGCAGCCGGCGGAGGTAGGGGAGGGGCCGAGGAGCGTCGCCGTTTTGGCGTGCGAGAGGAGAGGGAAAGGCGCGAAGACGCGGAAATTCAAATTTTGTCTGCATATAACTCAGCTTCCACAAAACGCATTAAAATAATTCTTGCTGGAAATTAATTATGAACCATCGGTCATTTAACACCCCAGACATATAGCACCTTTATTGAGAACCCCTTTCTGGGTCCCTTTAAGTGAACCTGCTAAGGAACAGCCCGTGCAAACGCGAAGCTAACGTACGCGCTTCTTTCTCCATGCCGTCCAACCGTACGAGTTACGACTGCGGATATAACTTGAGTATAAATGGCTCGCACTTTATCGACGACCTACGAGAAAGGTCTTATGAGGGCGATGCTTGACGAGCACAGCACGCCGAATTTCGATATTACTGCAAAGGCTCTCTTCACGGTTGCGAAATGCAAGAGAAAGATAGCAAGGTACGATAAAAGTAATTGCCTGTTCTTGCGTTTAAGGACTACTACAAGGACAGTCTGCATGGATATCTGACATGGTGAGGATGATTCAGCAATCATAGATGCAGCTAGAACATCAGTGGTACAGTCCTCAGCACGTCTTTGTAGAGCGCTCGAAAGGCCAGCTTTTGGCTGCATGCGCGACGCCTGCCGATGATGCCTGGTTTGAGATACCTTGCATCTCAGCATGCGCCGCCACACTGGTCACACTGCCTTCTGCTTTATCGCCGCTCTGGTCCGCAGCCGCGATCGCAAACGATCGCCGATGAAGGCCTGGCAGACCGCGGAACCAAAACAATTTGCTGCAGCGCCCATCGAGATGTATTATCTCGGCTTTGTTTCCGCGGCCGCGGACCAGAGCGGCGATAAAGCAGAAGGCAGTGTGATCAGTGTGGCGGCGCACGCTCAGATGCAACATATCTTAAACCAGGCGTTATCGGCAGGCGTCGAGCATGCAGCCGAAAGCTGGCCTTTCGAGCGCTCTTGACAGACGTGCTGACAACTGCACGAGCTCTTGAAAGTTTTCGCTTGACTGTTTTACGCTGTTTATGCGTGCTGACATCACAGTTCAAGCGGCGTATTTAGTTAAACAACGCTGTTGCTTTTACGGCGGCGACTGAACGTTGTCGAGAGTCAGCACTAACTTGACTAATAATAATGGTAAGAATAATAATCCTATTCCAGCGAATCAGGTGCGGTGTTTCGGGCATGCGTGAGGTGCCCGCCGAGATCCGTCTTAAAGCGAGTGAACTCTACGTAACATAGACAAAAGTTTGTTGTTCGTATTCGCTACTTGCAGTAATTTACGCAGTCAGGGCGAATAAACTGCACTAACAAGCCTTACAACTATCTGCTAAATTCGCCACTTCGATTTCTCTTCATAGCTGCCGGGCGAGAAATTCGCTTCATAGGAGGCATTGTGATTAACGCAATTAACGTTGTGAGAGCGTCCCACCCCAAAGATCTCGTGCAATTAGTTTCGCAAAACCTCCTCGCAGAAAATTGAAGCAGACACTTAAGCGGCCCCTTAAGGATATGACGCGGTAGCGGTAACTGTTTAATGACCATATATGCGGAATTGGTCATACTCGAGTGTGCTACCTCAATGGAAAGAAACGCGAACAACCCGGCGCCAACACGCCCCACTTTTGCAATTTATTTTCAACGCGCTTTTACCTCGGTGGTACGAAAAAGACGTTAGAGTCGTCCTAAAATGAATCATGTGCGAGTCTAGGGTCTTTTTGCTATCACCGAAGTAAAATCACGGTGAAAAGAAATTGAAACCGCGGACTGGGTTGGCGCCGGGTTGTTCGCGTTTTTTTCCATCGAGGTAGCACATTCATGCTTCTCCTGGCGCGGTGGCATACAGCGGTTAAGCGAAGCGTCAGTGCACTGCGATGGTAGGAGTTAAACTTTCCTGCCCTTCTCTGATGGGATGGCCTCATTGGGCTTGTCGGTTACTCGTCGCGAGCGGTGAATGTCACGATGGCACGCAGGCTGGTGACCAAATATACACGGCGGTTAGCAGTACCAAAAGCCTTCAGGTCTTCGTCCGCTTATCTGGCTACACGTTGCTGTTTCGGGCAGCAATTCCAACTTGTTAAAAAACAAACTTATTTATTAAAGACGAGATCGAAATACAAGGCAGGCTCCTCAAAGTCTTTGTTTGCAGCGGGTTTAAAACCCTTCGAGAATTGGGCGGAGCTTTACTAAACCGCTCTCGCCCAATTTGACCCAATAGCAGTGCAATGGCACCGTACATACAAGTGGGTGGAGCCAAGGGCTCACCAGAGCCCGACCCATTGGACCCCGCACCTCCTGGTAGTTGCAGGGCGCGCGGTTTCCCGTACGCAGCTCGCTGCATGTTCATTCCATCGAGGCGCCACGCATCGGCCTTGCCGTCTCCGCTGACAGCAAAGGAATTTCTTCAGCGCGAAAAGGTCGTCGGCCCTCTGCGACTCTGACAAGGCAGTTTGGGGTCCTTCTCCTCATTTCCCACAGCTTTGGGCCGCGTCTGGAATGCGCGATGCACTGTCATCGTTCTACCCCTCGTGCACTGCCGGTCAGCAGAGGATGAGTCGGCGCCAGAGCCGAAATGGTTAGCGCGGGTAGCTGGCACCGAGGCGCCCTAAAGCCCCAACTCGATGCACACATCCCAGGCGTACGGCGGAGCGCCTACGCGCCCAGCGCCGCGTCGTGCCAAGCGTCGAAAAAAGTCATACACCTCCATGCTCCCTGTGCTGGGGCGTTCTCCCTCTCGAGCCGACCGAAGGAATTTCAAGCGTGAAGTAAGGTGATTTGGGGGGCGCTGAAAGGACAACTTAAACCGCGAAGAAACGTTCCAGGAACCTGGGATAGGTTCAAGCCATAAAGAAAAGAGTCCCCGAGAGCCCCCGCCGTCCTCCTATTGTTGTAAACCGGACCCCGCTTCCGACGCGCGCGCAAGCGCGCGCGCTCAGGCGCGGATATTTGACATGGACAGATATCTGCCCCTGCTCGCGCCTGCGCGCGCGTCGCGCTTTGCGCATGCGCAGACAGGATCCAGCGTACGCCCGTGCGCGTAGGCGCTCCGCTGGTACGCGTAGGATGTGTCCATCGAGTTGGGGCTTAAGCGCAGGCTTCGCGCCTCTCAGTAAACTCCTACTGCCCACGAAGACGACCGCTCCAGGAAAAAAAAAGGGGGGGGGGGGTTAAACCGCTGCTCTTTTCCAGCTGTGTACCTTTGCAAGACGCCGGCACACGCGGAAGCGGCTCCCCAGTACAATCGAGAGCCCCCGAGTGCATACGGGGAACGAGAAGGATCGCTTGACGCACCGACCCCCCCCCCCCCCCCCCTAACGACGTAGGCTATCATCGGAGAGGCAGCCGCAGCGTCCCGCCGGGCCTCGTGAACGAAAGCGTATTTCCTGGATTCCAGGAGGGCAGTGAGAGACACCTGTCATGGCGCACAGGCCGTACTCAACCAAACCGTGGAAAAACGGGTACGATCTTTATCTGCTTTCCCGGAGCGGCAGACAAACCCCTTCATGCTTATTAGCTGTGTCCCGCCGTCGGTAGTGCGGCGGCTTCGTGGCCCTTTCGCTTCCTCTTCTGTTGCTGACGGGCGACGCGGACCGATGATGGGTGGCGGTGTGCCTGAGGCAAGTCGGATTAGCTCCGAAGGGAGAGCGTGTGGATACTCTTACTTGAGAGGCTGATGGCGTATTTGTTTTTGATTTGGTTTGTGTTGTTAACGAGACCCTGGGTTCGAGGCTAAGCCCAACTCACGGGGTAGTCCCTATCTCGCATGTTATTGTTGATTAGAGAATTGATGCTTAGGGTGGACCACTGAAAATGACCACCCTTAGTCTTTTTTAAGTGCTTAAAAGAGCATGTGAACGGATGCAGTACATGTCCAGTCTGAGCTGGGGCTCCATCCTTAGCATGCAAGGTGATGCTACTTAGGCTCTAACCTGCCGGGTCGATGAGTAAAGTAGCGCAAAGTATGTTCTTTTGTGAATTCAGTTCTGCCTTTTCCAGTTTAACTCTCTGTACATGTATGCTGTAAATATATGCTCTGCTGTCATCATCTACAAGCTCGCCTCCTGTCCATCTTCCAAGCCGAACGACACTTGAGGAAGGGTTCGTAAACCTTCCTCGAAGAAATGAAGGACCTTAGAAATTATACTAGGGGTGGGGGAACGACCCGCCGGCGCCGTGGGCTTCTAACATAACACTAGGTGTTGCACCCGTTGGGGCTTGTGCTACCAGGTTGCTCTTTCCGAGCGACCAATCATCAATTGAACTGCTACTTGTCACACTTTGCTCATCACAATCTTGTTGGCATGCAGGTTGTGATGGGGCCACGCCAGCTAGGGGCCACCTACAGTTTTCTTCTTCGGGGATTTTTCGCCTACAACGCCGACGAGGACGCCGGTCTTTGTGCAGAGCTCTAACGCTGTCTTTGAAGCACCTCTGCGTAAAACACAGGGTCTTCAAGCCGGAGAGCAGTCGAGGCACCGGACAGAGTAAATGCAGTTCTCACGAAGTACCCTGTCCAGGGAAATACGTGCCAAGACCCACCGGCGCCGTGGGCTTCTAACTTAACAGTAGGTGTTGCACCCGTTGGGGCTTGTGCTACCAGCTTGCTCTTCCCGAGCGACCAACCGGACTGCGTAAATGGAGTTCTCACGAAGCACCCTGTCCAGGGAAATACGTGCCAAGACACCGCTCCGGGTAATTAATTCATTCCACACCACAGCACCGATGGCCATAATCCCTTCAGGAACCACAACGCGCAAGCTGGAAGTCGAAAACTACACCTGAACCCACGTAACCAGCTCGCTGCCCTGCCGCCGCCCGTCTTTTTCGTCCCAGCATGGTTCCGGTGTCTGGCAAGTGTGACGTCATTTTTTGCAGGGTTTTCCGAAAAAAAAATAGTTTTTGACAGCAGGTTTCAGAAGGATGGGGCTTTTTAAAAAATTATTTTGTGATTGGTTTATAGTTTATGGGGGTTTAACGTCCCAAAGCGACTCAGGCTATGAGGGATGCCGTAGTGAAGGTCTCCGGAAATTTCGACCACCTGGGGTTCTTTTACGTGCGCTGACATCGCACAGTACACGGGCCTCTAGAATTTCGCGGAAAAAAATATTTGATGAGAAAATGAAGCTGTTCTTTTCGGTGTCATTTGGCGCGCACAGTCTTGAATTTGAGAGGAACTTACAGTACAAATTTCATTGATATTTGTGAGCATCGAAAAATCATCTGAATTGGCTCTTCATGCCTCAACATCTGAAATGAAATAATAGCCGATTTACAAGTCAGTCTCCCCATTTCGCTACTCCACGTCCACATTCCAGTCTTGCGTTTGCGCAAGCTATTCATTGTGCATAGATTGAGTATTTGAAAATCATACCAACAGTTTTCCATCGCCACTCCTAAACGGTAGTATGCAGATGCGGTGAACATGTATAAAGGTTTAGCATATCGGAAAACGGGGATATGCTTCAACGACCGCCACCACAATTACATGCCACAAGCGCATGATGGGCACTGCAAGGCTTGTGCGTGCGACCCTCGAACGGCAAAGCCATCGGGATTGGTGCTAATCAAAGCTGGTTAAATTGCTGGCTGGGGAATGATTTCGTGAGTTCTAATAGCTGGTTAGAACAAATCTCACGCTTTTGCATTAATGGGAATGCAAATTGGGTTTCTTCCTTCCCCTTAACATGCTCATTGTCCGTGCGCTGTAAGAAATGTGCTTTTATTTTCTACGCTTGTTTTTTTGACTTCGCTGGATGACGTTGTTGTATTCCTGGGTTGTCTGGAAGTCCGAGGTAAGCCCTTGGTTTGCCGACCTTGTAGCGCGTGTTCCCGCTTCCGCGCGACTGCTTTTCCAGAAAGAAAGGGAGAGTTGCACATTGCAGACACAGCCAATGATGGGGACGGAGCAGTGTGGCTCACAGGACTACTGACTGTTGCGTCGATCTGACAAAATCGGAAAAAAAGATTCTTTCGGTCTAATCGCCCACTTCTTCGATCTCAAATTTCGCACAGGGGTGAAATTTCGCGGTGAATTTTTTTTACATTACGTTTGCATAGGGTACTTGATTGATTCAATCGAGATTAATCGGAAAGCTTCGTCCTTTGCGGCAACGGCGACCCAAAGCAGAAAGCTTTCGCCGCGATGATGGCAGTAGCGCCATCACGCGCCCTCCGGACGAGTGAGCACTCTACCGTGCACGGAGGCTGCGCAGAGTCACAAGGGAAAAATGCAACGTGGGGGAGGCAGGCAGTGGCGTGCAAACAATATTTTCTGCACGAAATTATGATACAGTAGCTGAGAATGCGCTTTTAAGCCAACAACGCAACCACTTGCTCCAGCTTGCGTTTCGTCGCATCCTCAGCGCTCGTTCTAGTAGTGGTCGCAGATGGCGCTATCGGCATCACTGCTGCGAAAGCCCTCTGTTTTTGAGTGAAAGCTCCACTTCTCGCCTACAAACCTTGAATGTCATGTTACGGCGCTGATGTGGCCTTTATGCGGCCTCAATTAATAAAAAAAACAGAAGGCAATTGTGGCGTAGGTGGCAATCGAACAACGCTTCCACTCCGCCACGACTGCTCTTTTTTCTTTCTTTATTGCATGGAAATCAAACTTGTTAAGGTACCGAATGCTTTAGGTACACACATACTATTACGAGATGCAGACAGATATTCTCATGTCTTCGTACACTGTACTCCATCAGCACATCAAGATTGCAAGAGACATACACATGCGTCAAGAATTGCCAACCATTTAGGCGACCGGTCCTGCGCATCGACTCCTGGAAGTGAATGAAGCCGCGTGTAGTGAATGTACAGATGTCTAAGAAACGTATCTTGGAGAGGTGTACTGAGGCGTGCATGAAAAATTTAGTTATGAGCTTGTAAATTACAGACGTCCCAATTAAGCGAGTAGCCAAGTACGTTTCCGGAGAACTCCCTTCATACATGACGGGCAGTCGTAGCGCCATCATGCGGCACCTACTCCAGCCGCAACACGCAATGTACGGCGATGGCCCAGCAGATGGCGCGACCAACCTTTCACTCCAACTAACCAGGGTCAGAACCACATACGAATTTTTTGGGTTGCACGTCGCCGCAGACGACGAAGTTTTTCGATTACTTTTGATCGAATTAGGCAAGTACCTCACGCAAAGGTAATATAAAAAAACTGACAGCTAAATTTAACCTCTGTGGGAAATTTAGCCCGAAGAAGCGAGCGCTTGGCCGAGAAAATTTTTTTAGATTTTCTCTGATCGACGCAACAGTCGGTACTTCCTATTGCCCAGCCTAATGTCTGCGAGCTGCCTGAACGTCGCCTGAATTCGGCAGAAACTGGGATAAAAATTAGGGGACGCTTAAGCTTCGCCTTTAAAAGTGGAACGCGACAGCGTGTTGCAGCACTGCCAGGAAGTCCACGGGACGCCATCGCCCGTTCGGCGCGACGCCTTGCCCGTTAGACAAATCGCTCTGCTACGTACGGTGAAACGGACGCGCGAAGCGGCAAACCACGTAGAAGCGCTGCCAGGCGCCTTGCCGAAACGCGCGGGACTCAAGTTGCAGTCGTAGTTCGTCGGCACATCGTTCTCGACAAATCCGAGGCCACGAACGCCAGCATAGCTTCCGCGCCGAACGAACCGGCAGCAAGCCGCAAGCTTCGTGAACGCGC
The DNA here is from genome assembly GCF_052857255.1 of Amblyomma americanum. Classification (NCBI taxonomy): domain Eukaryota; kingdom Metazoa; phylum Arthropoda; class Arachnida; order Ixodida; family Ixodidae; genus Amblyomma; species Amblyomma americanum. The sequence goes on along the minus strand of NC_135497.1, from coordinate 15,875,336 downwards.
TCTGGATGTGCGCTGCGTTTTGATTGATTGTAAAACATTTTATTCGCCGGGAAGAGCTTGGCAAGAGGTCGCGTTAAGTGGTCGAGAGTACATAGCCCTCGACGACTTTGTCAGCCCACTCCACCGCCAAAACTTGCGTTCTGGGGTCAGAGCTAGCCAGCACGGTCTCCCACCGCTCGAGAGAAGGAGCTGTAACTAGATCACCCGGAGGTGGCTCTATTTTGCAGTCCCACAGGATGTGATCGTAGGTAGCACGTTGGCCACAGTGTTTGCAGTTTGGGTTGTAAAGATCTGGATAAATGTGCGCGAGGAGTGATGGGGTGCGTATCGATCTCGTCTGTAGACGACGCCACGTAACCTCTTGTTCTTTAGTAAGTCTTTTGTCTGGAGGGGGGAAAATTCTCCTCTCTAGTTTAAAATGATTGGTGAGATCATGATATGTGATCATTGAGTCCTTCGTGAAATTCAGGGAGCCAGACTCATCCACTGCCCGGTCGACGAAACCTCGGGCTTTATTGTGGGCTGCCTCGTTCCCCGGATTCCCCGAATGGGCTGGGACCCATATCAATTCGGAATAATTTGGTGAGAATTTGGTTGCGTTAAGGATTCTAAGGGAGGTGTTTGTAATTCGCCCTTTAGCGAAATTATTGATACCCATTTTGGAATCGCTGAGGATGATGCTCCCTTGTGTATGTGCTAGGGCGAGGGCTATAGCCGCCTCTTCTGCCGTTTCAGAGGATTTCGTTTTGATTGTCGCCGAGACGATGTGGACACCATTCTCGTTCACAACCACAACTTCAAAGGCATTGGTATTTTTGTATTCTGCCGCATCTACATAAAGTGTTGCAGCGCACTGTCTGTATTTCTTATGTAAGGCTTTGGCTCGTGCTTGTCTTCTACCCTCATGGTGTAAGGGGTTCATGTTTTTGGGGAGTGGTTTGATTAGTAGGGCCGTCCTATAGGCGCGGGGTAAGTCTACTTTAGCATCGTTATTCGTAGGTTGAAAGTTAATTCCGAGCCTGGTAAGAATACTCCTGCCAGTTCTGGAATTGGCTAATCGCGCTGTTTGAGCCATAAATGGGCTTCCTTCAGTTCATTGTAGGTGTTATGTATTCCTAACCTCATAAGCCTTTCGGTTGAGGCATTTAGTGGGAGTCCTAACGCAGCCTTATAGGCCTGCCGTATCATGCTATCCAATTTGTCCTTTTCTGCTTTCGAAAATTTCAGATAAGGGGTGGCATAGAGTATCCTGCTCAGCGCAAAGGCCTGCACTAGGCGGCATAAATCTCTTTCCCTCACCCCTTGTCTGCGGTTAGCTATGCGGCGGAGTAATCGCGCCGTCGCTTCTACCGTGCGTTTTAGCTTAGTGAGTGTGTCAGTATTTTTTCCATTTGTTTGTAAATACAACCCCAGTATTCTCATGGTCTGTACCTCTTTGACAGATCGTCCATTAACATAGACGTTTATTTGCGGGGGGGATGTCGTGGTACGCCTACCTCTTTGTTTACGACGGATCACGAAGAGTTCAGATTTTTGCTCAGAACAAGTGAGGCCGGAATCCCATGCGCATGCCTCGATGATGTCCACTGCTGCTTGCAGTGTGTCTTCTATGTAGCCTTCGCATCCTTTGGTTACCCAAAGTGTCGCACGGTCCCACTGCGCCCGAACGAGACGAGCGGTAGGCGCTGCCGTCGCGCGCCATCTCTTGGAGCAGTGGCGTACATTGCGACGAGGAGGAGGAGGGAGAGGAGAGATTTTTCGCTCACGGCCAACGCCGCCGACGCCGACGACACCGGCTTTTCTGCGACACGGGGCCCACAACGTTGTCGCGTTAATAAAAGCAGTGGTCGTTGGAGATTCCTCCAAAACTGCACTTCCCGGTCGACAGTGATTGAGGAAGGAGCGCTCGAAGCTCTCTGTGAAGTTACTTGAAAGCGAGGTAAGTTTTTAAATTCAAGCTCATAGTTTTTCAGCGCAACGCCTTACAGCAAAAAAAAAGCAAAAGAAGAAGGACGAACCACCTTCTTCCCTTCTTCTTTCTTCTTTTCTTTGGCTGTGTGCCGTTGCGCTGAAAAACTATGAGCATGAATCATGAATACCAACTAGCCCAAGAACTAACTCTACTTAAGTCTTTAAATGTTACATGAGCACGAGTATACGGTGACTGATGATGGGAATACGTCGGAAGAAGATTTATTTGCGCCGCATACTTAACTCAAGTATTAAATTGCGAGTGTCCAGTTTCGGAGCACTCGAGGCAGTCATGATGCTGGTATACCACAAACCATCGAACACGGCGCAGCTCAAACTAACGCCGTGTCCCGTGTAGTGCTTTTTCATTGTCTCTTGTGCCGGTAGTAGTCACATCGCAAATAGAAAGCCGAAAAAGAGCGACCAGCAGCAAAAAGCAACCGCGAATCGCGTTTATGAGAGTCACCTGTACTCTATGCCTTAGTCAAGCGCGAAAGATTGAAGGGAGCCGCCTATCTTGCGTCGCTATGTAAGGCCGGGTTCGTGAGAACACATTCTATCGCGGCGCAGCACAGCAGTTTGGCTGCCTATAGGGTTGACCTGAGGTTACTCTACAGCTGCGCACAAATAAACTGTTGGAGGTGGTCTAATAATAATAATTGGTTTTTGGGGAAAGGAAATGGTGCAGTATCTGTCTCGTATTTCGTTGGACACCTGAACCGCACCGTAAGGGAAGGGATAAAGGAGGGAGTGAAAGAAGAAAGGAAGAAAGAGGGGCCGTAGTGGAGAACTCCGGAATAATTTCGACCACCGGGGGTCTTTAACGTGCACTGACATCAAAGAGCACACAGGCGCCTTAGCGTTCTCCCTCCATAAAAACGCAGCCGCCGCGGTCGGGTTCGAGCCCGGCAACTCCGGATCAGTAGCCGAACGACTAACCACTGAGCCACTGCGGCGGGTTTGGAGGTGGTCTAGAAAGCGGTGAGAACGTCCGTTAGCCATGTGGCATAGGTGCAACAGAAACGCTTATTCACTTCTCAGCGAGCAAATGATGGCGAGAATGTACAGTCTTACCAACAGTTCGCCTGGGCTCATTCCCACGCCTTCCATGACGCGGGTTGCAGCGCCCAGTTCAGCCATTGTTCCTCACGTCACCGTTGCAGCCGTCTAGGACCACGCCAGCGCCGATCTACGAAGAGCTGCAGGGGACACTACGTTGAATAGCAAGAAATCTTTGTTAGTGTTGTTAGGAAATTCCCCCCTCCCGCCCTTGCATGAAGTTTTACTAAGAAGGGCGTGGATTGTGTGATTTCTTGGAGAGAATGCAGTAAGAAATCCTTTCTGGCCGTCTTAAGCGACATAAGGAAGATCTCGCCCGTTCACCGCATTTAGTGCGCACCGGAGGCAGAGCAAACAGCTCATACGGCGTTCCTCAGGTACATACAAAACAGAAGTCCTTGGACCACATATATTCAGGTAAAACAGTTTCAATAAACAACTTCGGAAAATGTCGCAGTTTCAAATATGAAAACACGTCAACATTATCTTTTCGTTCGACGCCGAACATTACAGAGGCTAATATAGATTTAAGAATGCTATAATAAAAAACAGAACCAAACGGGAGAGAGCAAATATCAGAATGTACAACCATAATATAAAATAATGTTTACCGCCCACCGCGGTGGCCTAGTGGTTATGGCAGTCGGGTGCTGGCCCGAAAGACGGGGGTTCGATCCCGGCCGCAGCGGTCGAATTTCGATGGAGGCGAAATTCAAGAGGTCCGTGTATTGTGCTATGTCAGTACACCCTAAAGAACCCCAGGTGGTCGAAATTTCCGGAGCCGCCTTCACTACGGCGTCCCTCAAAGACTGAGTCGCATTTGGGCCTTAAACCCAAATAAACTAAACTAAAGGAATGTTTACCATAATCGCAAACATTATGGTAAGCTAATGCTTGGAGTGGCTCCATAGGGGGGCTCCGGTTAGCAAAGGAAAGCAATTGAACTGAAAAGAAAGTTGGGTGGGAATCGGACCTAGGGTGAGCCGTTAGCGAGAAGGGCATGCTACCGGTAGGCCATGATGGTGCGTTGGGTCGAGCTCAATAAAGGTGGAGCTAGTGAAGGCGTTGTCGCCCTTCACTTGTTGAACGCTCAAAGAGACATGTACTGAGAAGTACAGTCATGGACAAACTGAGACTGGGGAGCACTAGATTATAGAAAAGGGGACAACAAGACATAAGAACACCACGAGACTCGAGCGCAATCATGCGCTCGTGTATCGTGGTGTTCTAATGTGGTGTTGTCCCCTTGTCTTGATAGTAGCGCTCCTCAGTCTCAGTATGTACGACCAACTAGCCCCCTACAAAGCTTCATGGACAAAACTTTGCGGGATGGGGATACGCGGAAAAAATTTATTGCGGAGCGGTTAGGCACAACATGTGAATGAAAAGCATAGAAGCGTGAGGATGCATGCGTGTTCCATCTCGTAGAAGAGTACTTTCTGACTGGCTTGTAACGCAATGCAGAAAACATTTTTTTCTGTGGCCCAGCATCCTGCAAACTTCTATCCGTGACTGTACATGAGTAACTATGAGTAAGCTAATTAGGAATTAGGCCGTTGTATGAGTGTGAGTAGGCGATGCAAAACAGGCCCCAATTGCGATATTGTGTTCTACTCTCAAAGGCGAAGCTAAAGCGTCCCTCAAGTTTTTTAGTTTAACTTTTCCGCCTCCCTGCTTTGTGCTATATGTGGAAGCACGCTTACGCGCGATGTGATGCATTGTGCGCAAGTGACTATTCTCTAGCGAACGCCGGCAGCCAGCCCTTTCCGATATTGCGGTCTCTACTTATTCAAGGGCCTCCAGTCTTGCGCTGCTGCACCTTAATAGTGTGTTTGCACGAAACACCAATTGTTGACAACACCTCTCGAATGCCGTACTCTGAAGCAACTTTTCAAAGGGCAAAATTCCCATTGACAAGTCGCATACACTTTTTAAAGTAACTGTGAAAAAAAGTAGCCACTTTCACATTAAGAATAATTTTTTTATCTTTTACTTTTTAAACAGTGGCGTTTCGCACTGCACCGACTATAAAAGCTGTTTCAGACGCTGTTAGAATTTCGTATTTGGGAATATTATAAACATTATTATTATTATATTTCCCAAATACGAAATTTTTATAGCGTCTGAAAAAGCTTTTATAGTCGGTGCAGTGCGAATTTATTTCCGTGCTATCTGAAGACAGTCTTATAGCTGCCTGCAATGTCTTTCTCCGGAAATTATGGAGAAAATAATAAAGCTTCATTAATGTCTTCTTTCACCGTGTGAGCTGTATAGTATCCAGCGCTTCAGAAGCTGTCGTAGGCAGGGAAGCATAGCTATGATACGCACGTCTTTCGACGACCCGTGACCACCCGCTGCACTTGCCGTCTTAATTTTAGATGCGCGCTAGGAAGCATTGGGAAGGGGGGGGGGGGGGGGGGCGTGAGAAGCGTGGTCATGAGGGGCACCCCAAACGCTTCCATCACGTTCACCTTCCGGCTACGTCACACGTTGCCGGGAGATGAGAGCTCGAAGATTAGCGGCGGGTGCAACATACGTAGCGTTCGGTTTTGACCATTCTCACGAACGCCCCGCTAACATCTGCACTTCTGTGCCCACACATTTAATGGACAGAATAGGATAGCTTTTACGCCCCCGGTGTAATGAAGGAGACTAAGATAGAAATATCGTCAGCCTTCGAATTCTGCTACTGCTAAACGCCAATGTTCCAGAAAAGGAGCATTTGCATAAAATTAACTGCCGTGAAAGACAGGCAAGATTTAATTCTTTAATTTCTTTTTCACAAAATCTCCAACTATTTTTTGTTACTTTCATCACTTTTGTAGATTCGAACTTTTTTTTCTGCTAAAGGGCTCCACAAACACTCGGAAAGGCGTAAGATTATATTGTCACGTAGTGGTGACGGCAGTCGAAGCAGCGATGAAGACGGACGAAAGGGTCTTCTAAAAGAAAACTGTTTATTGGGCTGACTTGCACCCAAAATAGACTGAATCACTCGGCGGCGGCGAAGCGACAAGCGTGCTCGGCGGTCGTCGAACAGAATACCCGCCACTGTCGGCGGTGCTCAATTTAAAGCTGATAGCGAACTTTTCGAGATAAAGCGTGCAAAGTTACTAGAACATTCCGAAACAACGTAGAATCAGCTCTGCCTGGCTGCGATCAATCGAGATAAATCTAGTCGCGTCTTGCGTCGCAAACAAAGCGATAATTAGGTGTGGCGGCAGATTTGAAAAAAAGAACAAACACTGCAAATATTCGCGGCATTACTCCCCTCTCAAAGAAGCATCGACCCGATGCATTAAAACAAATAATGTGACTAGTAAGAGAAAAAAACGGATCTTGCGAAAATAGAGCATGGAAATGCAGCGGCCTTTAGCGCGTATAATACCGCTTCAGACGGACTACGTGGACAACTTCTGGTCGTACGCGGCGTCGCTGGGATGCAGTCATTGCGTCAGGGATGACTCCATAATCCAGTTCACCTAACCGACGAAGAACCTTGTACGGGCCGAAATAGCGGCGCAAAAGCTCTTCACTCAAACCATGGCGGCGAATGGGCGTCCACACCCAGACTTGGTCTCCTGGCTCCTATTCCGCGTTGCGTCTTCGTAGGTTGTAGCGTCTGGCGTGGGACCGCTGCTGAGCTTTGATCCGTAATCGGGCAAGCCTTCGAGCTTCTGCGCGTTAAAGGTAGGCGGCAACGTCGACGTTCTCTTCTTCTGTAACGTTGGGCAGCATGGCGTCTAGCGTGGTCGTGCCCTCCCTGCCATGGACGAGCCTAAAAGGCGTCATCTGGGGTGGTCTCCTGCACTGCGGTGTTGTAGGCGAAGACAACGTAAGGCAGGATGACATCCCACGTTTTGTGTTCGGCGTCAACATACATGACGAGCATATCGACGATGGTTTTGTTCAGGCGCTCGGTCAGTCCGTTGGTCTGCGGATGGCATGCAGTTGTCCTCCGGTGGCTGGTTTGGCTATAACACAGGATCGCTTGCGTTAGTTCCGCCGTGAATGCTGTTCCTCTGTCCGTGATGAGCACATCGGGGGCGTCGTGTCGAAGAAGAATGCACTCCACGAAAAATTTGGCGACTTCTGCTGCTGTTCCGTTCGGTAGGGCTTTCGCCTCGGCGTAGCGGGTCAGGTAGTCGGTCGCTATGATGATCCACTGATTTCCAGATGTTAACGTTGGAAAAGGGCCAAGCAAGTCCATGCCGATCTGCTGAAAGGGCCTTGAAGGAGGTTCAATGGGGGTTCAGAAATCCTGCTGGTCGTGTGGGAGGGGTCTTTCGTCGCTGAAAATCTCGGCAGGTTTTCACGGCACGTCTGCCTTCGTCAGTTGTATCAGCGGCTCGGCGATGCGCGAAAAGTTTTTCACAAATCGTCGGTAATATGCGCACAGTCAGAGAAATCTGCGCACTGATTTTTTATCGGCCGGCGGTGTAAATTGTTCAGTAGCAGCTGTCTTCTGCGGGTCTGGGCGTACTCCCTCCTTGCTAACAGCAGCTCTCCGTAGGCAAAGTGGCATTTCTCGGATTTTAAGGTTAGGCCAGACAACTTGATTGCGTCCAGTACTATTCGAAGTCTGTTGAGGTGCTCTTCAAAGTTCGAGGCGAAGACAACGACGTCATCTAAATATACCAAACAAATTTGCCACTTCAGGCCTGTCAGCACTGTATCCATTACTCGCTGAAACGTTGCTGGTGCGGAACAGAGACCAAATGGCAGCACCTTGAACTCAAACAGCCCATCCGTATTGATGAGTGCTGTATTCTCGCGATCTCTCTCGTCGACCTCAATTTGCCAGTAGCTGCTCTTGAGGTCCATCGATGAGAAATATTTGGCGTTGCAGAGGCGGTCCGGTGTGTCGTCGATGCGGGGGAGGGGGTAGACGTCCTTCTTTGTTATGTTGTTCAAGCGGCGGTAATCCACGCAGAATCGAAATGCGCCGTCTTTCTTTCTCACTAGAACAACCCGTGCCGCCCATGGGCTGTTTGAATGCTGGATGACGTCGTCGCGAAGCATTTCTTCGACTTGGTCCCGGATGGCTTGTCGTTCTCGCGGTGACACACGGTAGGGGCTTTGACGGGAGAGGTCGGGACGTGTTGGTCTGTTATAATGCGATGCTTGGCATTTGGCGTCTTTCGCACCTTCGGCGATGTCGGAGAACACGCACTGTAGCTTTGAAGCAGATTGCGGATCTGGTCTTGTCTGTTCCGGTGCAGGGCTGGGTTGATGTCAAAATTGGGCGAGTTCTCTTTGGTCAGGCGAATCTTCTGCGGAGGGGTCGGAGAGGGCGAAGGAGTCCCGTACGTCAGGTATTTCGTCGAAGAAAGCAATCGTCGTTCCTCTGTTAATGTGCCGGTATTCTTCGCTGAAGTTAGCAGTACTTCGGCCTGGCCATTGCGCAAATGTGCCATGCGTCTTGCGATGCTGATTCTTCGGTCTAGGAGCAACTGCATGTTGCCCTCGATGATGGCTTCAGCGTTAATGGCTTTCGTGGCGCCGACGGTCACGATAATGCTTGATCGGGGTGGGACGCTCACTTCTTCCTCCAGGACCTTCAGGGCAGCATGATTTTCCCCAGTTTTCATCGAAGCGATGGCTTCGTCCGTCGAAAGCGTGATCTGCTTGAATCGGAGGTCGATGATCGCCTGATGCTCATTAAGGAAATCCATACCGAAGATCACTTCGCGGGAAGCATTGCGGTAGCCCAACAAAGGTCTCAGGATAGGTATGTCCTTTGACAGTCACTCGCGCTGTGCATCGTCCTGATGGCGTAATGAGGTGGCCCCCTGCGGTGCGAATTTGTGGCCGTCCCAAGCCGTTGTGACTTTTCTCAGATGCGCAGCGAATGTTCCATTTATCACCGAGTAATCGGCTCCTGTGTCGACTAGAGCGGTAACTTTCCGGCCGTCGATAGTCACTTCTAAGTCGGAGGTCCTGACTCTCGCATTGCATGTCGCTCTCGGTGTCGGGTTACGGCTTCGTCGCGTATGCGAGTCGCGGGTGTGGCGTGTGGTCGAAGCTTTTCTGGGTGGCGTCGTCGTTTTGAAGGCAGTTTGTGTCGTGGTCGGGGTTGTCATTTTGTGCGGCGTCGGTGCGGCGAGGGTAGGTTCGTCATGCGCCGTCGTGGGTGCAGCGTCTTCATGGGGCGTGGGTCGGTGGAGGATCTTCGGCGTTTCGCTCGTGAGCAACCTCATCTCCAGAGGTTGCTGCCTTTAGTTTCCCCTACGGGGGCTGGGAGACCTTCCTCGTACCGCGTCTGCGTAGCTGCGACTTGTCGACGCAAAGCGCGAGGTTGACGGCGATGGGTGAGCGCGAAAAGTGGTTCGGCGTGTACTCCTCTCGACGTAAGTACTCGTCGATTTCCTGCAGATATTGTCCGAAGCATGGTCGCGGGGCATTAACGGCAAATCCTCAAAGACCGATACGTCGGTACGGGCAGTGACGAAGAATATGGCCGGGCCTCACCGCAATGGAAGCACAACGGCCAGTTGTCGGAAGTCCTCCAGGCGTCGCATTTCCTGGGGCTTGAGCAATCGGTCATAGGCTGGGCGGGCGGGGGCAGGGAGGCGGCGTTGTGGAACAATTGGCTCATCTCGGGGAGGACGTGGGTGTTGTCGTTGGGGCTGAGCAGTCCTTACTGCAGCGGCGTAGGTCATGGCCTGGGGTTCTGTGGCCGTTGGGGGTGCCAAGTGTCTGGTTCACTTCTTCCCGTACCACATCCATCAGAGTCGATGCTTGTGGCTGTGGGGAGGATGGCAGTAATTGGCGTAGCTCCTCTCGGACGATTTGGCGGATAACTTACCGCAAGCTGTCGCTGGTGGTGGCCGGCGTGTCCGAACGGATTGCACAGGCAGAGGAAGGGCGATTGCACTGCCGAGCTCGGACGTCGAGGGTCTTCTCAACCGTGCAGGCTTCTTGCATGAATTCGTCGACTGTTTTTGGCGGCTGGCGGACGAGGCTTGCAAAGAGTTGTTCTTTACGGCGCGCTTTAAAAACTGAACTTTCTTTTCCTCGGTCATCCCGGGGTCGGCGCGGCGAAATAGGCGCTTCATCTCCTCGACGTAACCGCGGACGGGCTCATTCGGAAGCTGGATCCTGGACTCGAGGAGTCGTTCGGCTCTTTCTTTCCTCACGACACTGGTGAATACCGTCAATAGTTCTGTCTTGAATAGCTCCCAAGTAGTAAGGGACGACTCGTGGTTTTCGTACCACGTGCGTGCGGAGCCATCCAATGAGAAAAATACGTGTCCAATTTTTACCGCATCATTCCACTTGCTGAATTACGCCACGCGCTCAAATTGGTCCAACCATTCTACAGGGTCTTCGCCTAGGGATCCATTGAAAGTTGGCGGCACCCGCGGCTGCTGCAGTATGATCTGTGTCGACATCTTCGGCGAGGTTGCGGTGCTCGTAGCAGCGTCTTTTCGCTGTGTGGTGGGGTCCGGCAGTTTCCGAACTCAGGCTCCTCTCCCTGGAGACGTCGGCTGGCTCGCTGAGCTGCTGGTTCGTCCTCGGGTGCGAAGCGCTGAGGGCTGGCTTCACAACTTGAAGGGGGGCGTCCGGAACATGGAAGGCTACCCCGCACCTCCACCAGATGTGACGTTGTGATGACGGCAGTCGAAGCAGCGATGAAGACGCACGAAAGGGTCTTCTAAAAGAAAACTTTATTGAACTGACTTGCACTCAAAATGGACTGAATCACTCGGCGGCGGTGAAGCGACAAGCGTGGCTCGGCGGTCGTCGAACAGAATACCCGCCGCTGTCGGCCGTGCTCAATTTAAAGCTGATAGCGAACTTTCGAGATAAAGAGCGCAAAGTTACTAGAACATTCCGGAACAAAGTTGAATCAGCTCTGCCTGGCTGCGATCAATCGAGATAAACTAGTCGCGTCTTGCGTCGCAAACAAAGCGATAATGGTGGTGTGGCGGCAGATTTGAAGAAGGACCACACACTGCAAATATTCGCGGCATTACTCCCCTCTCAAAGACGCATCGACCCGATGCATTAAAACAAGTAACGCGACTAGTAAGACATAAAACGGATCTTGCGAAAATAGAGTATGGACATGCAGCGGCCTTTAGCGCGTATAATACGGCTTCAGACGGACTACGTGGACAACTTCTGGTCGTACGCGGCGTCGCTGGGATGCAGTCATTGCGTCAGGAATGACCTTCATAATTCCAGTTCACCAAGCCGACGAAGAACCTTGTACGGGCCGAAATAGCTTTTCACTCAATCCACGGCGGCGAATGGGCGTCCACACCCAGACTTGGCCTCCTGGCTTGTATTCCGCGTTGCGTCTTCGTAGGTTGTAGCGTCTGGCGTCGGACTGCTGCTGATCTTTGATCCGTAATCGGGCAAGCCTTCGAGCTGCTTCGAGAATTAGCTCTGCCTGGCTGCGATCAATCGAGATAAATCTAGTCGTGTCTTGCGTCGCAAATAAAGCGATGAAGTGGTGTGGCGGCAGATTTGAAAAAAGAACAAACACTGCAAATATTCACGGCAATATGCTTACCAGTGATGATATACTTTCTTCGAATAAGTCTATAGTAAATATTACAGCAGCGAAGGTTCCAAAATAATGATGCAGTATGCGAAAATGAGTTTCGGAGGTGAATTTCAAGGGAGATAAAATTTAGTTTCAGGCATTTCAATTTTGACATCATCATCATCATCAGCCTTACTACACCCACTGCAGGGCAAAGGCCTCTCCCATGTCTCTCCAATTAACCCTATCCTTTGCCAGCTGCATCCACCCTTTGCCTGCAAACTTCTTAATCTCATCCGCCCACCTAACTTTCTGACGCCCCCTGCTACGCTTACTTTCTCTTGGCTGAAAACAGAATCGCATTCGATCGTGGGTATCGACAGACACGAAAAAGGAATTGCATTCATAACTATTCACCTGCAGGTCAACGTGCTGCTTATCGATCATGCCGATTGCCGCGGTCCCATTTTTAATCTCAGGTTTGTGGAAGTTTAAGGGCACGAGGCGACAACGAACACAGCAGTGACCTTACATATGTTGAGCCCACAATAAAATAGCGCACATCATTCTGCTCAGAAAGACTACTTTACAAAGCCTTGATGCACAAAGAAATCAAGTTACCTGCAAGAAATTAAACCCGCGAACGGTCATTTATAGCTGCTTCAATACCGAACCCTGCAACGGCATTCAGATGTAATAATATGTATTAATATAAAATGTATTAATATTCATATAGATACTGTACCAGATGGACAAGATACTGCATCCAATTTTCCTTCAAAGTTAAGTACATTTTTCTTTGGTAGGTGATACAGAGAAAGCAGCGAAGTAAAAAAAAAGGATGGACATGCAGAGCTGGCGATTCAGGATCGAAAAAAGTAATGCTCTATACAATGAAAATATCCTTAATGAAAACAGCAATTCCTCTACAAAACTATCCTCATGAGGGAAAAAGTATCATAGATAACCTTCCAATGTTAATCGTTGTGCGCGTTCTTGGGAGATGCTTAATTTGGTTTAAACGAAAACACCTCATCCCAAACATTTCTGCGACTTGCCAGCCCCCAGAAAGTGCAAAACTCGGCCTAATCTGCAGGATGTAGAGCACCTGCTCTGTTCAATTGAGACTGCAAACCAGTTCAGTATGACATTTGTCAGCGTATTTACTACTGAAAGGAGCATATCCTCGTTCTCAGCGTGTTAAGGCGCGCTCACATTAGCGGGAAAACGCGCAACGCAGGACGTTTTCCGCGTGCCGCTTCCCGCGCAAGCCGGTTTTTCTCCCGCGGACAGCCTGCTGTGCCCTCCCGCCGAGCGATGGGTTCGGTACCTATTTTTCCCGTGCCGCTGACGAGAACAGCCAATGGGCGCCGACCGTGAACCGTGACGTCGGTCCCAGTTCAGTGACCCCGTCGGCGGAGGCGGAGGCAGCGCGCGTCCGGCCGGCCGGCCGGCCGGGCACTCGGCGGCTGCTTTGCCAGGGCGACGGGAGGGGAGCTAGCAGACGATCAAGACGACGACGCGAGAAAAGGGTGCGCTTTCCAGTCTTCTCTAGTGGTCACGTGACTATCCCCTTCTCTTTGTGCTCGTTCGGGTCCTCCCTCAGCGCCTCCTCTCTCCACATTCCAAGACAACGGGCAGCGAGGAAAACGCGCGCAGTGTGAGCGTCAGTCTGACGAGCTGCGAGGCAGCGTCGACGTTGACGCTGTGCCGGTGCGGGAAGCTTCCCGCTAGTGTGAGCGCGCCTTTACAATGCCGAATCTGGATGCGTTTCCAGGGGGAGTTCTAAAAGCCGTTCACCGTCTTTCTAACAAATCGAGTGTTTTTCCAGACGGTATATCCACCAATTTACAAAAAATAACTGCTGCAGGTTCATCCGCTTTTCTTTGTATGCTATTTTGGCAACCTGCAGACGAGGGTACCCTACCATCATAATATTGAAATTAGCGCGCGCCCTCCCCATAGACAAATCCGGCAATTGTGGTGACTGCAGTAACCACAGATCAATATAAATAACGGCAATACGATGTAAAATCCTTGAGCACATTATGCACTGTAATACCATGCAGCGCTTAGTGAAAATACATTCCGATGGTATAGAGAGAGCTAGCGGACGTGTGCCTTCTTTTCGAGCCCAGGCACAGGTGAAATTAGCAAAAAAAAAAACTCCTAAAAATCACAAAATCCTACACGTCAGCAGCCTGGCACTCATCATTCAGGAATCGCTTGACAAGTCTGAGATTCTTTAAAATTGAAATCTTGCTCATGTTTGCCCATATTTAAAGGAGAGTATATAGATAACATGACCAATTATAGGCCAGTATGTTTGACATCAGTTATTTGTAAATTATTACATGGTATTCATCTCACAAAATGAAATATATCACTGAGAATCATTTTGCTACGTTCGTTCAGAGGACGACCAAGTATTTTAAAACGACGCTGCGGTGAGCGTTTGTGTTCTGTTCTGCTGTCCCAGACCATCAATCCTCTCTCTCGCATGCAGTCACCTCTGCTGCATAAAGTCACCACGTAACATTTGGAGGAGGTTGCCAAATTAGATCCTGTACCCCAATCTGGATCTCCGTCGCGGCCGCCACCTCATGTCTGCCGAATCCGCCCAATCCCCGCCAGCCATCGTCCTGGCCCACTCCCGCGAACCAGGAAGATTCTGCGGGACAGACGACTTTGATGCAGATGACTGGCTCGCCCTTAATGAACGCGCCAGCACACATAAAAGGTGGGATGCGACGCTGATTCTCTCAAATGTGATATTTTATCTGACCGGCACCACGCAAGTGCGGTTCGAAACACGCGAAGATGATCTGACCTCGTCGGACGTCTGTAAGCCGAAACTTCGCGACCTTCTCGGGAAGCCTATCGGACGTCAATTCGCCGCCAAGGGTCTCACGTCGCGCGCCCAAACATCTTCAGAGCCTCACATCGCTTACTTTCATGACGTCCTTGTGCCGTAAAGTTGACAAAGACATATCCGAGGCAGGTAGAGTCAGCCACATACTTCAACCTGTTGCTTGGGCATTATCATTGACCGCGATCTGTCATGGTCGAGGCATATAAATATGCTAAAGAAAAGACACTCTTTTTTGCCATGTCCTCCGCTTCGTAGCAGGCATTAAATGGGGCCAAACGGAGCGCTCCTTGCTAAGACTTTGCGATACTCTCTTTATAGGCTACATTCGCTACAGCCTTCTTGTACTCTCTACAGTGATAATTTCCTGCTTGCGGACATTAGAGAGTGTCCAAGCCCAGGCGCTCAAGATATGCCTCGGATTACCACGTTATGCCTCGAGCAAAGGCACGACTGAGGAATCTCGTGCATGCCTAATATCCATCTACTTGTCACACGAACCACTTCGTGTATATTTGCGCGCGCTTACACGGCACCGCTGTCACACGCTGACGGAGATTTTTGATGAGCGACCGGACAGCACAGGGTAGACATTTCGCCCCAACATGCAAGGAATCTCCTCCCATGGTTAAATGAATGCGCACGGTTCAGAATGCTCCAGGTTTAAATTACAAAAGCGAAGCACTAAAGGCACACTGCACTGAGTAATCGAGGCAGCGCTGCTTAATCGACTCTGCCGCTGTGGCGAAGCGAGGAACTAAATTTACAGAAATATCGCAGCGCTGTTGTAGTGGAGAGATTCTTCATTCTTCTTTGAACCGACGTTGAAAGGGCTTCCTTATTTTTGCACATTGGGGCCCAATACGCGGAGTAAGCCTGAATGCACCGTAATATTGAGCTTTCTACGGCGTCTTTCGTGGATTAAAACTCCCACGTTGAGCGCAGCGATGCGGAAGGATTGAGAGCGTGCGCTCGCGTCGGTTCCACGCTCATTGAGATTGACGAGCGCACGACTGGTTCAAGCGCGAGCGATTTATCACGGCACTCAGTTTTTCTCGCGCAAACGTTTGCGGATAAAGGAAGAACACGCAGGAACGGAGACGAATGGTGTCTTTGTCCGCGAAAGGTCCCGGCACAATGGTCGCCAGCTGCCGCTTATTCACACTTAGTTGCGTGCATAAAAGGGCGAGGGAGAAAAAACTGGCTTTGCGGAGCTTGGTTCTAACAAATCCCTTGTGAGGAACGGTGAGGTATCATATTTTTTTTCTGTCGGTTGGAATGCTTTGTATCTCACTGTTAGGTTGTGTTTGCCTCGAACAAATGCATGCTGCTGTATCCGGCACGCGGCCAAAAACGTGAAGGCGACATCATATACAGAGGCGATTAGCGGGAATAACCTTGAAGCTCTCTTAGACGGCATTGCCGGCAACTCCGCGCACGTGCCTAAAGCCTATTCCCCCGTTAATCTGAGACATTTCCGGGCACGCACTTTCGATTCCGGCCGGCCCTAGTTTTATATGGATCAATCCTATCTTAATACAGTGGCTCTCGGTCGCGTTGCAGGGGCACGGCGGCCGTAATTGAATTCGTCTTGAGCGGCACTCGATTGGTCGGACCAATTTATCTGACGGCAACGCAGTCGGTATCATCATAGAAACTGTGCAGTGCATTGGCTATCAAACGTTTTGCTTAAAGTCCTCGTAGCAATATTTAGTCACGACGATGTGAACCTGCAAGGGCTAGATGCGGGAACTTTTCGAGAGCTAGGATCACAAAACTAGTTTTCAGAGAATTATGCTCCAGAAACAGAACCTCAGGAAGAAGATACCCCAGTGGAGTTTCTGGTACTCGTCCAAGAAAGTGCACTTCTCGAAGTGCTGTCTAGAAGGTTAAAGAAAAACGTACTACACTGTCATGAACTTCTCAACTCAAGACTCGAATTGCGTGATAAATTTTAGCAAGAGTATGTGCTCAGCGAGCACAAGGATTTGTGAACAATTGACTTTTTCCTCGTCATCATGCTTCGAGATTTCTTGCCCAAGCAAACCCTAATGCTTGAGAAAAGCTACGTACAAAGTGAGCTCTAAGCAGCGTTCGAGCAGTGATGAGAGATAACAGTTACAAGCGGAAGCGAAGATACCGGATGAGTGCGACTAACAGCTGAAGCAAATTCCGATGATCATTGGTGTTGTCGTTCAAGCACGTGAGAAAAACTCCCGGGACATTCACCCGAGAGAAAATGTAATCTCTTCTCGCTGCAGCCCGCTTGTCGGCTGAGTCTACCTCACCCATCGCGGTAGATGCGCTTTTGCGTCGAGTTGACATTTTCGAGTTGTGTAGTTAGTTCGCTCAGCCTGCGCCACGATCTGCTTAAGGCTGGCGTACTGTCGTTTTTAAGGCGCTTGCGGAAGCGTCCTTGCGACTCAGCGCACGGATGCATGAGGGCGAAAGAGGTGTTGTACGATCAGTTCGCTGCTTGCGACCGGGCCGGGCGATTCCAGCGTTCTGATTGGAGCGCCCGGCACTGCCGCCCGTCTGACGGCGTGTGGTGGAACAGGCACGTGTCGTAGCAAAATATGCACATATCTTGCGGTAACAATGCCCGCATTGATTATGGCTCACTCGAGACATCGAGATGCGTTTAGCTCTGAGGTTTTTCGTTGAAGATAAAGCCGCCTTCGGCGGTGACAGCCATGCAACTCGGCTCGGCCGATCCTGACGTCCGCGAACGAATTCACAACACACTTTGAAAAACCGCAGGCCTGAAACAAACAACATCATGGGAAACGATCAACATTGGCGCTATTTCTATTCCACACAGTGAAAAAAAGGGTATCACGCCGCTGATTGTGCACAACTCCTGATTCGATCGCTAGCCTCAGATTGGAACCGCCCATATGCATGCAACCGCGTTCTCGCAACGGCACAGGATTTTTTGTCGCCTAATATCTCAAGAGTGCCCCCTTTGAAAGTGACCGTATGCCCAAACGTGCGATAACGATTTCAAAATGACGACGCAATTCGTGTCGCGAATTGTCGGGCCCACGATTGGCCTGCGAATAAGAGATGCTGGTTTTGCAGTGACGAGAATGGGAGCTTTGGAATTGTAGATATTTTTGGGAGTCGGTTGGTTTTATATAAACGGTTGTACGAACTGACCCCTTGTACACCAGAATGTCAACACCGAGAAAACTGGTTTGGCTGGTTGAGTAGGTGTGCGTAAACTTTATGCTTGGGTGCACGGAGTCTAAACTGTCAGTGATATGGAGAAGTTGTCCTGTGTTTGCCCATATTATAAAAATACCATCCAATTAGTGCTTGTAAAAGGACGGCCGAATTGGACAAGAAGAAAGAAATTTTGACTATATGGGACGCATTAAGATGGCATAATTTTGGGTCATTCTTTTTCCCTTAGCGGTGTCCCTTGCAGATGATATTCAAGATCGAATTCGAGGCTCTTATATTCTAACTCAATTTTTGCTAATGTTCTTAAGATCCATGAGGTATCTGCTGTTCATAAGGTTCTAAAAAGGCTTCAATACCGTCGGCGTGGGGATTGTTTGTGTATAAGGATGTTACATCCATGATCACATGAAAGGCTCCCTCCGGTGATGCTACATTGTCTCTTTGGCGGAGATTGGGGTTGCATCTTTGATGTAGGCTGGATGTGTGGCCGGAATGTGACTAACTAGTGTGTCAATGTACTTGAAATTGGTTCTGTAACGGTGCCGATTCCTGAAATTATTGGCCGTTCAGGGATACCGGCTTTATGTAATTTAGGGAGAATGTAAAAACGCCCAGGAGAAGGATGGGTAGCTGTGAGAGCTTTGCATTTCATTGCGCTTTTTGAGGTGAAGGAGGATATCGGATATAGCTTTTGAGCGCTCGTCGGTGGGGCCGCCATCAAGCTGTTTGTAAAAATGATTGTCAGAAAGCTGTCGGATGCTTTCTGCTATATAGTAATCCCTGTTCAAGATAACAATGCCTCCACTCTTATCAGCTGGCTTTATGACGATGTCGGTATACGGTTGCTCAGTGCCTCTAGAGCAGTGCGTTCTTGTTTAGGAAGATTGTGCGGTCCTAACCTGTGGTTTTTAAAAGTTTCAATGATCTCATTTTGAACTGCCTTGATATAGAAATCCAAGTGTTCTTCCCGCTCATGTTGGGAGTCCAATTTTGGTTTCCTGACTAGAAGTCGGAGTTTTGGTGCGGGTCTTCGGGCATATCAAAGAAGTATTCTCTCAGACGAAGCTTTCTGGCGAAGTCGTCAAGATCTTTAAAGAGTTGGAATTCGTTGTATTTGCCTGTGCAAAAGTGAGTCCTCTAGATATGACGGCTCGCTCGTACTCTGTGAGCGGGGTTATAGATAGGATGGCGATGCTGTCTACACTGTGATGGCCTTCCTTTGAGACTTTTTGCCCTTGATTTACCTTTGGCTGAGTGATAACGGGGTGGGGAGAATTTGATACAGCCGTACTTAGTACTTCTTTCAGCCATTCGTTAAGGGGAACTTTGCCCTGTGTAAATTTTCTTATTTTGATTATGCCTATTTTTGAAGTTTTTTCCATCTGAAACTTATAAAGTATAGAAAGATAAACGTATTTGGTTGCTAGAGGTAAAATGCAAAGTTGAGAAACGCTTCAATTAGCCATAGATTTACTTTGAGTCGACGTTTCGGACAGAGCCTGTCCTTTCTCAAGACTGAAGTTGCAGCCATCTTCCTCCTCTTTTTAAAGACTTGCCACTGGCACACATGTACGACACATGAGCAAAACAACAAGCAAACAGATTCTGGAAAGGAGATGGGCACAAAAAAAATACTAGAAAAAAGGGAAAAAGAGAAAAAACACGGAAAAAAGAAAAACGCGCTGACCCGGGAAAGAGCCGGCCCGGGGAAAACGAGCCACCCGGGAAAAAAGAGAAAAACGAGGAGCGGGAGGAGATAATAGCCACCCCTCAAGGCAACAGAGCGGCGGCGAGTAAGGTGCACAGAAACAGACGGTGGCCGAATCGTCCAACAGATAAAAATTAGAGATGCGTGCACTCGCGCGCCCCGACCAAAAAGAGTAAACAAATAAAGAGAATAAAATGCAGACAGGGCAGGAGACTTCCGTCAACTCGAACCTGTTCGGCAGCCAGAGTGAAGGTCTAATCAGCAGGCGCCGTGAACTTAACTAGACACACGTGCACTGTGAATGAAAACACCCACACACACACAAAAGAAAAAGAAAAAAGGCGGCAAAACATCCGAGTTTGGGAAAGTGTCGCGTGGGGAGTAATTGAGAATGGCGGGAGCACTTAAGCCAGGGCTCTTCAATTCCACCCCGCTCGGCAAGGTGGTTGAACTGGGAGGATAGGGGTGGGATGGGGTGGGGGGATAAAGAAATTTTGTAAGTGGATGGGCGAAGCATGAAAAAGATGCCGTCGGCGAGAAACGACCAAGGTATGTCAAGCTGGCACTCGTAAGGTCAGCACTGGCTCTGCAAGGGGCAGATGGAGGACAATACACCTGCGCTTTCATTAATGCCTTGAGGAATTGTCCCAAATTTGTGAATAAAGCACGACTCGCGTTGTTTCTCTTTCCCGGATGTTGTGGAACCCACCCCGTAGGATTGTTAACTTAAAATCATCAAATGGGTGGTTTTTCTCATTAATGCGTTTTGACAAGGCGAGGTTGGATAGGGGATAAGATATGCGCGCGGTGGTTACTAAAGGTTGACGGTCGGCCCAATGTACTGCATACAGCATACACTGCATTCTAGGAGGTATATTACGTTGC